>NC_052942.1:14027172-14357243 GCF_013358895.1 Oreochromis aureus | reverse complement strand
GAAAGTCTTACTTTATTAATTGTGTCAAATGGTCTGATTGGTTTCACCGAACAGACCTGTGACTTTTCCTGGCAAAAAGTAATGAAATGAAATATGTGCAGCTCTGAAATGGGGAAAATTAACAATTTAAATAATCTACAGAAGAGGATATGAGCCTGGACTATAAAGCAAACAAACATTTTTTGTTGTTGTGAGGGTCTAAAACTGGTTTATTTTCGGCCGTCCAAGTTCCAAGGCTTTGTGGATAACAATGTTTCTCATTTGGCCCATCTGACAGTTGGTCCATCACTTTGCTTCAGAGTGAAATATCGTAACTAACGAATGGATTGCCATTAAGTTTGGTACAGATGTCTTTACCCTCCAAAGGATGAAGCCTATTGATGTTGGTGATCCCCATTAACTCTGGTACCACCAGAGGGTTTTTGCTTTGACGTCTAAAATTGTATTTCATGTCCCATAAAAATTGCCACAAAACTTCATAAACACATTTCTAGTTCCAGGACAAATCAAATGATTTTAGTAATTCTATTGTTTTTCATTCATTATCACATTTAGCTTCACATTGGCGGTGAAAGAAACATCTCTATTATGGAAATATATTGGATAGGTTGAAAGTTTATGACATCAATGTTGCGATGAATTTTTCATCTATTGCCATCATCACAAGAACGTTTAACACTGCAAAATAACTTAATCAGTGACAAAATGCTTGTGAATGGGAGTTCTAATAGTCTTCATCCCAGTTTGTATTATACTCTTCTACTCGGTCATCTACTAATCAAAGGTTGGTGGTTTGAGACCATAGGCCAGATACTGAACCCTGAGTTGCCCCAGATGGATCCATTGGAGTGCGAGTGAGTGTGAGTCTGTTAGGTTAAAATGAGGCTTGTAGTATGAAAAGTGTTTTGAGTGTTTAAATAGAGTTGAAAAGCAGCACATAAGCACCAGCCCATTATCATTGATGGACATGAATTTTCAAGTTTGTACTGATAAAAAGGTAAGAAAAAGATGGCATTTTTAAGTCGTCCTCACTTTCCTAAAAAAACAAGCTAGTGTCATACACATTGCAGTTTTTTCACACACTGTTTGATTATATTAATATTATATTAATTACAAATATGTTGCTTGGTTAGCTTTAGTTTAACGTTAGGCCTTTAAAAATGAATCAATAAGGTTTAGAAAATATAATAAATTAGGTTAAAATACAACCGATACAAGTCGTTTTTTTAAAATTTGTTTGCCATGGTGACACATTTTCTCTATAAATAATTTATGTGAAATATGAATTAACATGAAATATGTTTTCTACTGAAATGCTTTGCTTGAAAATTCATGTTCATTGACACAAAAAAATAGATTCATTTTTCATGACAATTTCACCAACTCCCATGAGGCTGTGCTGTAGTGTCAACTGTACATTTCAGTTCAGGTGAACTTAAAAACGTGAACACTGGCTGTATGCATACAAGCAGCAGTAAGACATTTGGAATCAAAGCAAAAACAAATCGAATCGTGGATTCAGTGAAGTTGAATAAAATTGTTACTATTAAAAAAATTAAGTGGCTGATGAACAAGTATAGGCAGCTGCAACTGAGTCAGGAATTCAATCAATGTTAATTGCAAAGGTGACAAAAGTACAGACATTCTGTACTTAAGCAGAAGTAAACATACTAGTATTAAAAATACTCAGGTAAAAGTTGAAGTACTGATTCAACCAATTTACTCGAGTAAAATTGAAAAAGTACCGGCTCTGAAATGCACTCAAAGTAAGAAGGTAACTCCTTAAAGAACATTTCTAACACCTAATTTTATGCAAAGCCAACTAAAGCTTGTGCTATATTAATGTAATAATAAAATAATATTAGTAGACAGAAATACAAACTTTATTTTAGTGTAAATGTTAATTCTAATAAAGGTACTCAGCTTGAACTAGTTAAACAAAATATAAAATAAAAAATAGGAAAATTAAAAATAGCTCTTTTTTCTGTTGCCTACATTGTAGAGGGTGACTTTGTTTCTAAACAGGAAAATGAATGAATGGTTAAAGTGGGATTCAGCAGGTGGGGAACCTAAAAATCAGCTGTAGTGGCTCAGTGTGGGGAAAAGAATCACAACTCACAATCATTTCTATCGAGAGCTCCGATAGATTTCCTTAGTGTACAGGCTGTGATCAGCTGACCTGCTGCTCTTTGTGGATTTACACACCTGAATTGTCAGCAGATGGCCCGGTGGCGCCAGTGTCCGGCAGCCTCGCCTCTGTCAGTGCGCCCCAGGGTGGCTGTGGCTACAACATAGCTTGCCATCACCAGTGTGTGAATGTGTGTGTGAATGGGTGGATGACTGGATATGTAAAGCGCTTTGGGGTCCTTAGGGACTAGTAAGGCGCTATATAAATACAGGCCATTTACCATTTTCTCATCTCCTGCTCATTAATACATGAACAAAAACACCTTTCATGAGTTACAGGTTCAAGTCGGTTTGATGTTTGGAGGTTAGCAGTGACATGAAATAATAACTTCTTTCAAATGTATCAAACCAAAAATAACGAGTCTGTTTTAAAAATGTAAGGAGAAGAAATTACAGATATTTGTTCAAACATGCAGGGAGTAAAAGCAAAAAGCTGTCAGAAAAATAAATTACTCAAGTAAAGTACAGATACCTGAAATTTCTACTTAAGTACTGTAACAAAGTATTTGTACTTTGTTACTTCCCACCTCTGGCTAAATTAGTACATGCCTGTAAAATATAGACATTGAAAAGAGCTAATCAGCATTAGCATTTGTCTTTATAGCTTATTCGGTATTTATTGCAGTGGGACTGGTCGTTAAGGTGCAGTGCCAGACTAAATTAGTGACTTAGAGGACAAATGAGACCCAGGAAGGCTAGATTAGAGCGAGACTGAACTTATCTTGGTCAGACTCCTAATTGGGGATTAATTTAGCTTAGCTTTTTAGCACTCTTTATGCAAACAAGAAACGAACAGGTTCCTGTTTAGGTGAATGGGATCAAATGAAGAACAAAAAATTAAATAAGGAAAAGGCAATCCAGTGTGACATTAGGTGTAAATCATTAAAGTGAATGAAGTGAGGTTCAGTGCCTATGTGTGCTTCATTAAATACAGAACACATGCATCCAACCGAAGCCTTTACTCCTTCAGATGCTTATTTGAAAAAGCCACTGAAGGTGAAGATATGTGGAGCTGTATTATTAGTAGCATGGTTAAAGGAAGGGACAACTAACCACTGACCTCCACGTCAGGCGTAATATCTCAATTTTAAATAACTTCTTATTATAAACACCCACAGCAACTCTCAATTAATTAATCACGCCTCTAGGCTAAATCAGCACTATCAATGAATCTGTGGAAGAATACAGCTTTGCACCTTGCCAGGGCCGTCGTTTCATCATGATTAAAACTCAGTGGTTCGGGAACTTGTCAGATGCCACACAATTACCCTGTTTGGCAAAGTGCCAAATGCACAATGTGCATTCACATCCACAGTTATGTGAACACGTCTCCAAGGTGAACCTCCACTATGAAAGTAAATTTGCATTATCAAGCTCAATTATTAACAAGAAAGAAAAAAAACAATTATACAAATCAACAAAAAACACAAGGTGCAGAAACCATAGCTATTTTTTATGTTATTTTTTCAAATTGACATATAAATACCAAAAAAAAGGTAGTTACAAAACAAATGTGATGTCACTTTTTGTGTGCATCTCTGTTTACAAGGGCAGCTGTGGCAGATAAAATGATCCTTTTATTTGAGCCACAAGAAATGAAACTGTAAAATTTTTGTCTCTGGCTGGAATCGAACCAGCCACCAAGGAGTTAGGTTCAATAAGTGAATTAAGTTAATTGGCAACAGCTCAGTAACATGACAGGGTATGAAAAGAGCAACTTAGAGAAGTAAGGATGGTGAGAGGTTCACCAACATGCAAAAAAAAGTACAAAAAAATATAATTTTATGATAAGCATGATGCTCATCATAATGCTGTCAAAAGATTAAAACATTCTCCAGACATCTCACTGTGCAAGACAAAGATGCTGATGTTGTGAATTGGCAATATATGAAACAAACTGAACTGAATTGATTTGAAATATATTTCTGGAAATGGCTGTGGTGTGTAGAATTATAGGGACTATTTTACATAACCATCATCTTGTCATTGCATTAATTATCATTTCATCCAAGCATTTATTGAAGCTGCTGGCATTATGTTATAATTTATATTATAGGGGTTATCATAATCAAATATTAACATGTTTATTACAGGTGCAGTATAACTACTTTAAAATGATTGAGTTAAATATATATATATCATAACTCATATGCTGAGTATATTGTTACAGTAAAATAGTAGCTGAGCAAAGGCCTGAATGTATTCAGCTTCTTGTGGTATTTGAGTTTGCTTAGTTACAGGTGACGGAAGGATGTCCAGTCCATGGTGACCTCGAAGGCCTTAGGTCATCACTATATTCGGAAGAGTATGCCACAAGGAGGAACCTCTATGTTGCAGTTAATTCTTAAAATACATGAATGTTCTGTACATGCAAATTATGTGCTTGTAAACGCAAGAAGGGGCGTTACAATACCCTGATGTTATAAAAGCAATCTAGAGTGTATTTTGGGTAGAGATGTACAACTGTTTTGCAGTTTGCACCTCTCCACGCTGCGTGCATTCATTAAAATCAATTGTTTGAATGACCTCTTCTGGACCATCATTGTTTTACTCTCGTCCTCAATTTCAACCCGTAACATTTGGTGCATTTGGCCGAGGTTGAGGGAGAAAAGTTGGAGGTTGAGACCGAGAGGGTCCGAGGCGCTCGAACAAGCAGACACGAGTCAGTGGTCGAGTGAGTGGACATAAGCCGGCTTATTCAAAGGTAAGGCACTACCTGTTGAATTATTTCCAAAATGTGCCAGATTGGACATGAGAAATTAAAGTCTACTTACTGAAATTACTGGTAAATGTCTCTTTTGATTTTGGTGAAAATCTCATGAGAAGTTGAAGTAAGGAATAAGAAAAAAGAGTAAAAGTGAGTTAGAGTCTCACTAAAGGTACCGGGTTAAAGTCCCAAAGGAAAAGAGAATAAGAGAAAATAAGTAAAGAGTAAAGAGAATAAGTGTATTTAAAGCAGTTGGACTGCAGAGTGAAGTTAGAGTATAGGTTATTGGCGAAGAGTTTGTGACATTAAAGTCTCAATTGATTATAAAGCCGGGCTTGGACACCGATATGGTGGGTTTGTGATTTTCGGGTGTCTTCAAAATAATTAAATTGTATAGAACGGGACTCTGGGAGTCTAACAAGTGCATTTTTGTCGGAAGGTGGCGCTTCCAAGTTGTCGGTGACGATCGACATTTCCTCGGGAGAGATAGTTCACTTGGCAAGTGTGGAGAACTACGACACTCCAAAATAGCCACTGACTGGGTCAGTTTACCGTCCGGGCGGTGGTGTGCACTTTTTGGTTAGTAGAAACCGGGTTTCGGGCGTCTACCTTTTGACTTAAAACTTGGGAAGCCTGGGATGTGAAGTGTCCCCAAACAGGGCTTCTTGGCAGGGGTTGAGTTGGTTGGCGCTTTTAAATTGTGTTAGGGCATTAGATATGTGACCACGGCCCGGGCCGGACTGGTTAAATTGATCATAAAAACTCAGGGAGTTTGTCCCTTGGAGGGTTAAGTTAAAGTTTTGTCTAAATTCGGTAGGTTCTGCAATTTCAGGCCTTGTAAATATTTTTAAGATATCAGACGTCTCTGTGTTATAATTTTTATGTTTGTATATAGGCTCTGTCTGCCACGGGCACTGCAGCAGGCTGTTTATTTTGAGAGTGTGTCTGTGTTTATGTAAATGAGATGCCTGTGACTTATTTAGAGTGACATTTCCTGTTTACTAATGAGTGGCTAATGACTGACTGCAGAGCCAGGGTTAAGGACGACTTCAATCTGTGTTTTAAGGGAAGAAATGCAGTTTATGTTTATTATATTTGTGTGACTGTTGTTGATTATGATAAGTATTTCATGATAACTGTAGAATATGAGTATGGGGTTTGCTTGACACGTGTCTGTACTAGGTAAAACTGTGTAAAACTGATAGGAAGTTTATAGGGACTGCTACACATGGCTGATGCCTGTATTTAAGACGCTGGAGTTGTTTATTACAATATTGTAAGTAAAGTTTTATTTCTTGCCATGACTGTATGACTTTTGCGGGGTTTTGAGATAGGATACATAAACTGTTGATACTTAAGACCGTTACCTGGGTTCTGAGAACTGAAATTGAATTTGAGATAATTTAATTAATAAATATGTCTGCAAGCCATGTGTGTTTTGGGGTGTCAGTAAGATGTTTTAGGATTTTTAGATGGGTTTTGTTTCAGTTTGAGATAATATATATACAGTTACATTTTCTGTGTGTGTCGTTGAGTGACAACATGCGCAGTTTAAATTGGGCGCTGTTCCTTCCTCTTTTTAGTTTCAAAACACAAAGGCTGTGAGATTAAAAATTACTGTGAGTAACGGTTTGACTTTTGACTAGGGAAATAATATGCTTACTTTTGGGTCTAT
Source organism: Oreochromis aureus (assembly GCF_013358895.1). Taxonomy (NCBI): domain Eukaryota; kingdom Metazoa; phylum Chordata; class Actinopteri; order Cichliformes; family Cichlidae; genus Oreochromis; species Oreochromis aureus. The sequence continues at coordinate 14,350,674 of NC_052942.1, read as the reverse complement.
GAAGATATTTGACCTTCAGTGATGTTATGAGAGGTTTCAGTTTTCTTTTTCTTTTTCTTTTGACTTGCTCTTTCTGATCATGGAAGGCATGTCCAAAATACTCGTATGAAAGCGTATTTTGTGTGATTTTAATTGTGTGAATGCTGTCAGTATTTGATTTGAGTGACTGTGTGATTTGTCTGAGTAAGTGAAAAGGGAAGTCTGAGAGAGAAAAGGCAGTGCGTGTGAGACGATTTATGGCGTCTGAAAGAGGTTAGAGCATTTAAAAGGTGTGTATGGAATAAAGGAGTGTGGAATATATTTCTTGTGTGATGAAAAGTAGGATGTGCTAAAGTTTGAAAGTGTTTTTAATTCAAGAAAACAAAAACAAAGGAGTTAGATTAGTTTGAGGAACAGGAAATATTGCTCTGTGTACCGGGGCTGCAGCGACAGGAAATAGTGAACAGGAACTGTGCATGCCCATATATGGGAACTGAGTGTGTACAGAAAGAACACAGAGAGAGAGATTTAACTCTAGGCACATGAAGCAAATGAAGCCTTTAAGAAAAATGCATATATTACTAATTATATGGTTTAGTGTGTCAATACAGGTGGGCGTCTTTCAACTTTGCAACCTTGAGTTCAGCAGCAGAAAAGTAGATTAAAAGAATTGGGAGAAAATAAGCCAGTCTTTGGCTCGAAATTGTGCAGCTTGAGCTCTTACTTTGTCCTTCACCCGAGAAGACACGCAAAAGACAGTTAATCACCTGATGAAGACAGATAGAACATCGTGGACTTGAATACAGCAGGCAAACGACAGGGCCACTGATCCATTAACACTGATGACGACTGACGACCAGCAGCAGCATGTAAGACTAATGCAACATGTACTGTGAAAATACAGGCTGGGCAGTTGAACAGTGGGATAAAGAATTGTGGAAGAGCACTGGACATTGGTGATATTTTGCCACGCTGGGACTTAATCTGAAAGAAAAGACTGTAAAGAAACAGAGAAGAAGACAGCAGCTGAGTTGAGACTGTGTTTGCTGGAGCTTTGAAGCCGAATAGGACATTGTGCAGAGAGGACCAGTGAGAGATGAAGCTGGACGAGTTTGACTGCGAGAATATAGGATATAATTGGATTGAAAATTGAAGCCTGAACTCATGAATTGTTTAGGGATGTCCACTACAGCATAACAAAGAGGTAAACATTAGAAAAGGTGAGAATAATGAAAGAAATAATTGTCATTACCTTAATGAATAGAAAACACACATACAAATTGTTACATGTGAGATATTTTTGAAATGAATCAGAAGTGAGATAGTTTGAATCTAAAGCTCAGTGGTGAAATGCATAAATTAAATATGAATATATAGGATGCAATGAAGAAACAGCTTACACGTAGTGTACATTAACATGAATACATAGAAATGCAATGAGAAACTCAATGAATTAATTTAATGAAGAAGCAGTTTACACCCAATTAACATAAAATGCAGGGAAGAACACGCTTATATGCATGGCATAATTGGTGTTTCTGACCAGAGACAGAGAAATGGGTTATTTAACCACTGGTGATAATAATGAAAATGTCTTAGTTTTGTTATTTTCAGGAGTAAAGCAGACTTGGACCGGCTCTCCACAGCAGCAGTCGGAAGAAAGTTAGAGGTTAACATCTATGGATAAGTTAAGGCAAGTTTCTGGTTGAATTGTTCACAGCATGATGTGTCCAGGAACCTGAAAAGCAAGCCCCAGCTCCTGGCTGAAGACCAGGAGGGTGGTAATTTAAGGTGGGAAATCAAAATGTGGGTTAGTAACTCGGGAAAAAGAAAACTGACTGCTTAACTGGAGAGTTGGGAAGAAGTCTGGGAGACTGTGAAGTCATAGATGCAAAATAACATATACCCATACACACACAAACAGAAAATGCATTAACCTTATAAAGACAAGCTCCTGAAGCTTAATGAACAGATATTGATTAAAAACCTGGCTAAGAACATAAGCATATGCAATGAAGATCTGCTTGCTGCTTGTATGAGTGAGAGAATGGTGTGAATGGTTAATACAATTGATGGAAAGATTTAAAAGAGATGGAAAAAAAAAAACAAAACAAAAGAAAAGTGTTTATAAGAGTGACTCAGGAGTGCTCTTGCACTGATTGATCAAAGTAAGTGATTAGTATAGAAAGAAAATGAAAATAATTAAATAATGTGATAAAGTTTAAACATGTATTTCTTTTGCCAAGTTAAATTGTTGAGATATGGCTGAGTATGGAAAAGTTTGAGAGCTTGTGTGAATGTGGACAGAGGAGCTTGCTGTGTGTGTGTGATTGAGGCCTTAAAGGAGGGTAGATTGTTCAGGGGTGCAAATTTGATTAGGAGGTTTATAAATTAGTGTTGACACATTGTTGTAAGGTGTTAGGCTGAATCTGAGTATGGTAAAGTGCTTAACCGGGTTATTGTTGTGTGTCTGAAACGGTGTAGCTTTTGGCGAGGTTTTCGTGTGTTGAATGGGTGAAATTTAAGATGGTTTAAGATTTTTGGGGCTGTTGTTTTCATTTTAATAGAGGGAGTTTTGATAAACATGGACATGTCTAAAAGGGCCCATAGTTTTTATAACAGTGCACTTAGAAAAAACCTGTCAGGTGATTTTGTTTTGTACTTTGATGAGCTAACAATCAGCTCTCTTTTTCTCATTTTTGCTCTAAGCAGGCCTGGAAGAGAGTGAACTGACGGCGCGGACAAATTACCAAGTAAGGATTGCAGCGAGTCAATCCAGTCAAAAGTATAGAGAACTATTTTCCTAAAAAGGAAAAACGAAATAAAACAAATGATTGAGCTCATTTTGCTGATGTGGAGCATCTGATCACGTCGCAGAAGGCTGCAGATCAGCAAAAATATCATGTGTGAATGCATGGGAGTGAATGTGAGTGATGGGACCAAGAGGGAAATAAATAAAGGTTGACAAACAGGACAAGTGGGAGACTTAAATCTGGGGATGCTGATTTTGGGATATTGATGTGTGCGTTGAGAAAATTATTTATTGGGGTTGGATTATGTTATTACATTATAGGATGTTAAATGCTAAAAGGGAAACATTGATGTAACTTAAGTTACCATGAACGGAGGGGACACATGATTAATAACTGTTCTGTGTAAGTTTATTTTGGGTTATAACACAGGTTGGATCATCAGTGGAGAAAGTGAGTATAAAAGGTGATGTTCTGGTTAACACACAGGCTTTTGTTTATAGGACGTTTCAAGGATGCAGGCTGTGGATGGAGCCAAGAAAAGATTTGACATGATGATTAATTTGATTTCATTCCTTAAAAACAGGTTTGAAGGTCCGGAGCATGTAGACTTAATATGATATGACTAACCTTTTTAATGCCCTAACCTGAGTGAAGGATTTTGAGTTTGTAACACATGAGATGTGTCACAAAAAGGGGAGTTACAGGATTTAAGGTTTAATTTGAAAGGGTTTTAGGATTACTTGATGATGTTTAGGTTTTTGATAATTTTAGGTATGGTAAAACTGAGGCAGAAAGTGTTATTTTCAGGTTATTTTTGATTTCTAGAATAAGAGGTTATAATTTAGGCGTGCACATACAGATATGTCAAAGGAAAATTGTATATATGTTATCAGCTACATGAAATGTGTCTACGTGACGTTTACCTAATAACTTATGTGATGATAAAGTTGTTTACCGACTAGCAGCTTGCTCTCTTCTTGAACCTACAGACTTAGAAAAGGGAACTTCAGCTCTGAGTTCTGAGAATAACTCTGGTATTTTTATAAGTAGACAGGAAACACGTCGAGACCGCCGTATAGGGCAAATGTGTTAGAGCTTGTAATTAAATGTGGGCTTGAAAAGAGGAAGCAAATTTGGTACAGGACGTGCTTGAGATGATCAGATGAGAGAAAGGAGAAGAACAGAGCACAAATACACCGAGTTGTTTATATTACAAAGAAGATCAAAAGCTTGTTAGACACAGGTTATAATGGAAGCATAAAAGGGATGAGAGGAACTTTACATAACATAGAAATCCTGCAACAATTAAGTAAATTGCCCAAACACAGTGTTCAGACCGGATATGCGCTACCCGTTAAAGGGGCGAAGAAATCAGGCCTAAGTTTGAAAAATGAAATGGGTTAACTCGATAGAGGATGTTTCCAAAGGTAGAGAAAATAATGTAGGACCTTTTACCAGGAGAAAGCTAACTGTATCTTTTACACTTTACAGTGTGCATTGAGGGAAGTCAGGAATAGTTTAAATTAGGATTGAAAAAAATTAAACTAGGTGAAAAGGGGTGTAGTAAGTAGATTTAGGGCAGTTCACAGCCTGGCGTAAATGCAAGGTGCCGTCACACAGCTTAAGTTATTTGTTTGATTTATTTTATGACAAAATAATAAGGAAACATTGAAAACATACAACCCGTTGAGGAGACAGATAGGGTTGGGGAATTGAAAGGGTTGGTTTGTTTAGCATAATGCACTACAAAGTATACAAAGTTTATATAACATGATGCAAACACACGAATCAGAGACACGTAATGAGAAAACTGATTAGAATGCTCCTTACAACTACATGTTTATTGTATGCAATGATATTAACTATGGCTGTGTTGTTTATTGTCTATATTTTGCAGGGCACTCCGAACCACTTGTCTGAACACGGAGGCCAGTCCAGCCCAGCACTTCCTGAGACTGTAGTTGCTAAAACAGGATCGGTAAAAAGACAAAAGCGCGAGGGGTCAGGTAAAGGTGATGAGTGTCTCAGCAGGAATAAGGGCATAGGGTTGAATTATGGTAAAGGGTCTACCAGCTCATTCACATTTGATTTGTGTGGCGTCATTAAGTGTACAGGAGCTAGTAGTAGCTGGAGAGCGTGTGAGGTGCGGGTCTGCAATCACCCCATGATATGCTTAGGGTAAATTTAGTTGATGCAAAGTCTAAGCCGCTACATGAAAGCTTAATCACCATTCTGACTGATCAGATGGTAACTTCGGGAACAGTAGCTCAAAAGGAACAGGAACCAAAAGGAGAGTACTTCTGACAACAGATTACTTTAGACTGAAGCTTAAAGAGTTGATAAAGCGCGCCACGGGTTTCAAGGACAGTAACCTCTGGCTTGATTGGGTGGCTCAAAATGCTAGAGAACAACATGTATCTGACTGTGTTGCCTGTGCTTCAGCTAGGTCACGGTTGTTTACAGAGCCCGCACCATTGCATTAGAGGATGAGTGGGGCTATGATTGTATGTTACAGTTAACTAGAAGTGAAGTGACTACTGGCAACTGTACTGTGTTGTCCAGACTTTTCCCTGCCATTTCAAAGCAGACAGCAGTGGGACCATTTATGCTAAAATTAGATAATTACATGTTTCAAGTTTTCTACAGATAATGAAAAGTACAAGGTGGGAGAGATCGACCCAACTAGGTGTGCTGTCACACTCACAGGACGAACCACCAACAATGTAAGCGACCCTACCACGGTAATTGGAACATGGGCAAGAAGTGGGCTCTACTAATACTGTGGGGAAGATATTCGTGTTCCTATGGGAAGCGTGGGGACATGTGCGATGGTGCGATTGGGAGCTCCGATCATGCTTATTGGAAACCAGGTAAAGGCTATTCCACAACATAACACGTGAACTTTAGCTGCCATACGTAAGAGATACATTTTGGCCAAAGAGGGACCCAGACTACCCATGCATATGATCCTCGTTTGAACTCGCCGACCTGGATAGACTCCATAGGAGTGCCCAGGGAGTTCCTAATGAGTGCAAGCTGGTAAGTCAGGTAGTTGCAGGATCGGAGAGTATATTTCTTTGGGTAACGCCTAAGGAAAATGTTGGCCGTATTATGTTCATTACAACCTGCTGAGACTCTCTGACCAAACCAGGGACGCCATGATGGGGTTCGCAGAACAATTAGGTCCGAGTTCGCTGACGGGAGAGCGAAATCGAATTATCTAAAACCATGCATGAGCACTCAGGTATCGAAAATATGCTGGCGTCCTGGATGACATCTGTGTTTGGACAATGGAAAGGTGTGGCTAAGTAAACTTGGCAAGTGTCAGTGATGTTTTCTTTGACTGTACTTTTGGGAATATTGGTCATCGCTAGTTGTGGTATCATTCCTTGTGTCAGAGGATGGTTGGTAAAGATAATGGCGAGGGTTGCGAACCCTGCCTGGGTTGAGGGAAATTCTTTATTCCTATTATATAATCTGCATTATTATGATTGCATTAAGAACATGTTTTACAGCATTGTTTACCAGTAATATTGTTTACAGGGTTCATATTGCATTGCATAGGTTTGTTATCACACTCATTCTATTCACAGGTTTAGTTCATTTTATACACATTGCATATCTGTGCTTGTTTGGAGTTGATGTTCTATCCAAGAGGGTTTTAAGCTTCACTGGTGAGAGTGTCCAGGTGATACATGTTGAGGGAAGATGAGAACATAGCAGGTGAATTGCATGCACGCTTACAAACACACATGATTTAAATATAGGCCAGGCCAAAGGCCTGGACTTGATGCAGCTTTCAACTTTACAGCTCCTAACTTGCAGGAATGGCGGGGTGTAATGAATGAATGCAAAACATGCTTACAGACACAAACATGACAGGGGTTTATTTTACAGGGTAAGGTGGACCACAGGTTGCTTTGTTTCTGCTTAGCAACTACTGAGGTAAATGGTGTTAAAGATAAATATGCAATAAGTGAACAAGAAATGTGTGAGGTGAGCCGGGTGAAACAAAATGTTGTAGATAATGGAAACTTGTCTAACGGGCATTAACAGTAACCTTTGCATGTTATGTATATGCTTGAGGCCAAAGGAGGCATAAATCCAGATAGAAAACTTTGAAGTGTGCTTTTTAGCGGAGATTTAGGCTGACAGGGGATGGTGTATATTTTACCGGGGTGTGTTTAATAAAAAAAAAAAAACTAAAAGCGTTGCTCACACACATAAAGAGTATTGAGATTAAATAAAGTTAATATAATGGATAGAGCCCAGAACAGGAAAATACATAAGTAAAATCAAATGTAATGTTTGATTTCACTTTTATTGGGAAACAATCAGGCTAGAAATGTGAGTAACCTATGTTTAAACTGTGAAAACACTCTCCACATACATTAAAACTGTGCAACTCTGAGTGGGCCATGCAATCAAGCAACTGTTACATATCTGTATTAAACTAGCCAACATAGACTCACCACCACATGATGTTGCCCTGCAGCGGGGGCAGAAAATCATTTCAAACCAGGGATCTTATGTTGATTATCATATTCTTACTTATGTACACACACACACACAGAAGGAAAAATTTCAAAACAAAACAAAAAACAACTTCGCTTAACCTGTCAAGCACAGGAGCAAAATAAAAATCTCTTTGGGCTCTGTTAAAATTTCTTTAGTAAAAGTGTAAAAGGCCAAACCTAGGAGGTTGGGCAACCCGGAAAGTCCCTCCAGTATCAGGAGTTAATAGTCAGGAAACATTCTTCACTTTAACGCTTTTTTATGAAAACCACTGACTCATAGATGCAGATAGACATACAAGTGCACATACATCCAGATGTGCATTTAGACATTAAAAGTGTAGAGACATGTACACACAGATTGGCAAACCGGTACAGAGTCTAGCTGAAGAGCTTAACAAAGCAGACGTGGCAGTAGGGTTTGTGATTTTGCCTGATATGATATTGGGAACCAACTTTGAATAATGACAGGAACCTGAGATGAACACAGTAGGTTAGTAAGGTGTAGCAGAGAGAGGGTCAGAGCGAAGGTAGTGGACCTGGGAATAGTGTAGTGACGTCTTTGGAAGACGTCAAAAGGGGAATTGTAGAATTATAGGGACTATTTTACATAACCATCATCTTGTCATTGCATTAATTATCATTTCATCCAAGCATTTATTGAAGCTGCTGGCATTATGTTATAATTTATATTATAGGGGTTATCATAATCAAATATTAACATGTTTATTACAGGTGCAGTATAACTACTTTAAAATGATTGAGTTAAATATATATATATCATAACTCATATGCTGAGTATATTGTTACAGTAAAATAGTAGCTGAGCAAAGGCCTGAATGTATTCAGCTTCTTGTGGTATTTGAGTTTGCTTAGTTACAGGTGACGGAAGGATGTCCAGTCCATGGTGACCTCGAAGGCCTTAGGTCATCACTATATTCGGAAGAGTATGCCACAAGGAGGAACCTCTATGTTGCAGTTAATTCTTAAAATACATGAATGTTCTGTACATGCAAATTATGTGCTTGTAAACGCAAGAAGGGGCGTTACAATACCCTGATGTTATAAAAGCAATCTAGAGTGTATTTTGGGTAGAGATGTACAACTGTTTTGCAGTTTGCACCTCTCCACGCTGCGTGCATTCATTAAAATCAATTGTTTGAATGACCTCTTCTGGACCATCATTGTTTTACTCTCGTCCTCAATTTCGAACCCGTAACAGGTGAAACGGATGTGCATCACAATTTTTAATCTTTTTAACAGGGCAATTCAGAAAACACGAACACACACACACGGGGATTGCAAGCATTTACAGGTAGCACTGACGTACCAGCTGTTCTCTGCAAGACACCAACATCGACTGCCTGCGACACAAACACTTGAATGCAGTTTATTTTCCTTACACAGTGACATCTTGATAAAGAGCTGTTTTGCATCACCCACAAGGAAATGTTCCTATGCAGGCAACAGGAATTTGCATTTGTCACACAAAAAAGATAAAACAATAAATATGGATAGCAACATTACATTCAAGATGGAATATGAGATTATATAATGGTGTCGGAAGACAGAACCACAGGAGAAATTAGTGTAGGTCAGAGGGAAGTGCAGCTGACCTGAATGGCTGAATGCTGGCTAGATCTATCACTCCAGGAGGAAGAGAAACATATATTGTTACAAAAGTAAACAAAGTTTAACAAAGTCTAACAAAGTCTGGATTTCCTGTTTTGATTTCTTGCTTATTCTACTATATTTTGAGTCTTTGATCCATAATTGTGTTTCTGTGTGTCATTATTCTTGTGATTTTATTTAGCCTGTTGCTGTTTTTACTTTCTGGCCACCAGCTGTCACCCGACCACATTTTATTCAATTTGGTCATTTTTAACTTGTTACCGTCCGACATGTCACAGAGGCCTGTCTGTTTATTGAATGTTTGCCTATTTGGCATTCCCCAATGAAGATGTCAATGACACAGGAACTGTTAGCCCAAAGTGCATGTAGGACACATTACACAGATATGACCTCCTCGTGTCTGAAAATGTGTTTGATTTTTTGGTTAAACAACACCTAACCAACTTTAACAGGTTTCTGATAAGCTGGGGAACCGTTTATGGAGTGCAAAGAAAGAGCACTCAGCGCTACAAGTTGGTGGAACCACTTGTCCGGCACCTGTACAATGAGAGCTATGGAGTGTTTATTTACTTTTTATAGACAAAAGGAATTATTTAAAAAAAAACAAACAGAAAAATATCAATACAATAGCATGACTAAATATCAGTTACAGAAAAAAATCAGTCCAAGGCTTTACCCGGGCTTTAAATACACAGGATACTTATTTTAGCCCTCACAGCGATTTGCAACAACATTGTTGCCTCAGTTGTGCTTTGATACTTCTTCCACAGGCCCAATCTGTCCTGTCCCCTGAGTTATGGAGGCCTGTATTTGACTCAAACAACAAAATTACAGAGGAGACGGGAGAGCTGGCTAATTAGAGCACATATTGCATATGTCTTGGGAGAATTAAATATATTGCACTGCATAATAACAAAACTTTTTTGTGTTTGCTGGTTAACTGAATTGCCTCCTGAAAGGCTGCTTGCTTGCTTAAGCCTGTGTGTACTCTTCTTTTGGCAGGCGGGCCTGCTTCATCTTCATGCTGCAAAATAAATGTTGTTGTTTTACGGTAATTTATTCATGTGTATGTAACACTAAAGCACATTTAGAAGCCTGTGAGGATTTATATATGGGGACTTCACTCTTGGCCACATTCTACATGTAGCCAGGGTGAACTGAAATACTCACAGAAAACTGCTCATTTATCAGGGTTTCCAATTCCAGAATAATCACAGCAATTTGTAAGACTATACAGCTGTTGCATGGTAATTTCAACCAAAAAGGTCAATTCAAGAGCTTCTTTCTTCATTCATTCCTTCAGGGGGAACCATGCACGTACAGAAGTGTCTTAGAGTGTGTGTGTGTGTGTGTTTAAGCGTGACCTCAGTGGCAAGTTCACTGTGCTCTGCTGAGGTATGTTTCAGAAGAGAAGCCAGAGGAGGGTAGAGTCAAATATCTGCTCTGACCTCGTATGTGTGGGATCTGTCTGTGGTCCCGCAACACTGGCCCTCTGCCAGGTGAAACAGCCCACACAGTGAAATCCTGCGAGTGTTGTGAGTCAAAATTGTGGATATCTTCATTTCAGTAATGCAGGGATTATACGGTCAAAACTTCATCCCTGCTGACCTGCCAGGTGCAGCAAAGTGAAGTGAGAGCTATAAAAGATGTTATGCAATTCCATTTTAAAAACTGCACTTTTGAGAGGCAAAAAAAAAAAGTTTGAATTTGTTACTTGCGGAGTGAAAAAGTCACAATCGCAACAGTTACAATCCCCCAGTCCCCATTTAACTTTTCCACTGTTATCTTTCAAAACTGGGTGCAGTAATAAATGGTTCCCAACCAAAAAAGTAAAAAAAAACAAAAAACACTCTTCATTCTGTTTTCTTTTTCATTTCACTTGCACTTTTTTTGTTATATCGCTGCGATTTCACCAATGCATTTCTCGTAAATCAGTTTTTGCTCACGGTGCTCGCAGATTTGAAAAATGACATTGAAAACATTGAAGCACTACGTGTCCTTCCAGATAATCTGCAAAACACGCTGTGAGATCAGTCAGTGTGACAAGCAGAAACACAAACCTCATTCCGTGCGCCCTCATTGTGCCGGGCTGACAGGCGCAATCTCGGGTAACTTAAAACTTTGCAGGGCATAGTTTCTGGCTATGGAAAGTTATATGTAGAGGCAAAAATGTGCTTTCTTTGTAGTTTCTTTGAAATTAGTCTTGATATTCTTTGATAAATGACAGAATATTGATCTTTTAAACCTCCAAGATACCATTTTGAATATATCTGATTGTAACTACTTAGCAGAGAATAAAACTGACAGCTTCTGCATATCAAAAAACTCATTTATGAGTTAACATTACTGTTACATATGAATAATATATGCCTGGTGATGCTGGAGAGAACCAATTTATGCATTTGTTTTGCACATGATACAGCAATCTTATAATCTGAGCACATGTTTTGGGAAGGGGTGGCAGGATAGAACTGAGAGGATAATGCAGCTGAAATCACTGGCACGGCTTTGTCTTGGACCCAGTGTCATGGTTTATTAACCTCTGACACATGATTGGTTAAAGATGGCTGTCTGTCAGTTCGTTATTACCAATTTCCCCCCAGTGAGAAGCTGTTAGCTTCCTTTCCAGCAACAAGTTAGCTGCCATGGTGAGATTTCACTTCTTTCTGCTCTGTTCCCTAACCTTCCCCATTACTGATAATTTGGACTATTAGTTAGGGAGTGCCATCTGGGTACTCTAATTATCCTCTTATGTTTCCCAGCTTCTCTTAACTACGTCCTGTCCGTTCCCAGACCTCTTTTCTCTCATTCTCTGCCATAGCTTTAGACAGAGAAGTGAACATAGTAAGGGATAAAAGTTAAGGAGTGCTGAAGATGAGAGACAGAGAGCTCCATTAAAAAGGATACTGGGAAGTGGAAAAAAATCAGATTTGATGAATTCTAAATGAGAAGAGGAAACTAATCTTTTTCCCCCCCTTTATGTTGTCTCCACACTGTCTGCTGTGTTTGCTTACAGCACTTCAGAAGACACTGTACTTCAAACTATTTGATAAAAGAGAACACGCACTGTGATTTCAAATATTAGAAAAGTGGGCTTTTTATTGCCGTTCTGTGTTTTTCTAACCAAACGTTTGTTCCAATTTCAATAAATAACCAAAAAAAAAACCTTTCAATTTAAATAGCCATCTCTTCTTAAGTGTGTTGCATAAGTATTTTTCCAGTGGGGCTCAAAATATCACAAGCACACGCGCTCACACGCAAACAAATCCAATTACCATATATCTGTATCCCTCCCTCCAAATGTCATGCAGACAGCTGCCTGAATTATCACTGAACAGCAAATCATTCGCCATATGTTAATTATAAAACCAATAATAAGCAATAATGATTCCGATGAACATTTGGAGAATAATGTCAGTGACATCACACTGCAGGCCAGCAATAATTAGCACATTGCTTCCAGTACATTCTGTACAGTAGGTGATAGACAGTTAATCTTTTTATAGAGATTTTTGTCTTGCTTTGCTTAAAGGAACTAGTTCTGCATCTGGAACTCTTTTGTGCTGACACAATGTATTGGCACAGGGGCTCATTATCTGTGACAAGACTAAATACAATTTAGCCTTAAGTAATGGTATCTAGTGGCTCACACATTCCCCTAGCAAGTGAAAGAACCCCGGTTTGACCGCGGGAGGAGACACAAATCCCTTTGGGGTTGTGTCAGGAAGGCCATTCCGGTGTAAGAATCTGCCAAATCAAACATGGGGAACGACCCGCTGTGGCAAACCCTTGTTAATGAGGGAGCAGCCAAAGTAGCATATCAAGTGTAGAAACCAAGATGTTCTTAGAAACTTCTCAAATCACTCCTCAAATATTGTCACCGAAATGTCTTCAGTATCCAGTCTGAGATACCAAAACATAAAAGGTTTGATTTGGTCATTAGATAGTCGAGAAACACTAATTTTGGCAGTGAAAGGAGCTGTAAACAGTCTTTTCATAGCTGATGTTTTGACTCAGTGGAGCAACCAAGAACACTGAAAGTTGTTCTTTTCTTTAAAGGGGAATCCACACAGGAAGTGGTTCGCTCATCGTGCATCACTTTGTCGCTGATGATTGGTTAGACACACCTGAGACATTGTGGTTGCCTGGGTAACTGTGTAAAGTCTTTATCACCCTTTTATATGTCAATCAAAAACATTCTTTTCTGTCATTAGTAGCTTCGTTAATTATTTGCCTAGAAGTTGACAAAGGTTTAGCTCGGGACCCACGCACTTTGCGTTGCAGTGGCTATTTTGCCTGTCATCACTGAAGTCACCAAATGTTGCTGACCCTCTGTGGTCTCGAGTTGGCACTTTGTTGCAAATCTCTCCCTGTGTGGATGCACTTTAAATATGTCAGTGTAAGCCAGTATGCACAATATCAGGAACCTAAAACTGAAGCATGGAATTAAATCTTCAATTTCATTTTCACAGAACTAAAAAACATACTTATCACTTGATTTTTTATAAAGTGTAATGTCATGTGCCTTCTGTTCACATTAACGACTCTGGTGTACCAGCTTGTTGCGGATGTTGATTGTTTGGTACTTGGGAAGTTGGTATAATGAGTTTCAATTACCCACTTTCATTTGTTGATGTTAGAATATTGATTAGTGCAACTTTATGTCGTGATAGTTAATAACTCTACAAAGATAATATTTGCACATATTTCCACATGTGTGTGAGAGCTTTTCTGTTATTCACCCATCTCAATAACTGCTCGTTCAATCAACTTCAAGCGTAGTTAAAGTAAGCGCAGTGTAGAGTTTGAGGTCGATTCAGATGAACGCTCACCCCTCACACAGAGGGGTGCAGCAGACACAAACATTTCTGTCTTTGCGAGGATGATCATTGCCATAATGTGTTCAAGATGAATTCCCTTTTAATTGTCAAGCAGCTGCCTTGCAGTTCCTGCATTTTGTGTTCATTGGCAGGACACGCACATGTGTTTAGCATACTTGAAAAGCTGTCTACTTTTCAAACCAGCAATGTTATATGTTAATCTGTTAGCTTTCACAACTGATTGCCTGCATGTGAGGCATTTAGGGGACATCTGTAACTTGTAGGCAGAAAACCTGATTAAACAAAGAAAGTTCCGGTGTTCATGAGTGGTTACTCATGTTTGTATGTGCCCGTGTGTGTGTGTGTGTGAGTGTGTTTCTAATGTCTAATATCCCTGTTTTTAACGGCAAATAAGTTGTAGTCAACAGGCTTTGGCATGCAGGTGAAAATGTAAAAAAATGGATCCTCATGAATCTGCATTATTATCCCTTTTTGTTCCTACATTATGATAACGCCTGTCCTTTTAGCCAGTAAAATATACTTTTAAAAGTCATTTTGACAAAACCTGAATGCAGCTTCTACCTTGTGACAGAAATTTTCTTTCGGCTTCAAAATGAGTTGCCATCATTCACGAGAGGTATATTTGACAGAGTAACAACAAATTACGAGAGTTTAGATACCTTCCATCCTTTTTGGGGAAGTTTATCACACTGGAATTCTCAATTAATGAGCAGTTGAATCTGATATGCATCTTAATTTGTAAATTTACGTATGTTGCAGCCTGGCATTGCTTCAACTGATGGCATAGTGACACTTAGTAATAAGAAAATAATAACATCTCATTAGCTAGCACTACAGAAGAGTAGCGAGCAGAAACAGAGAAACATTTTAAGTGGCCAGAAATTTCATATTTCAACAAATATCAGCAAGCACACAATCTGTTTCTGTGCAGTTTGTCATAAAATGTGTCTGTGAGCTGAATGTACAGCTGCTGTACATCCTAGAGAGAGTAAAAAAGTTCATTTGTGATGATGACAGATGGAGAAAACTGTCAGAAAGAGAGGACGGGAGAGGAAGATGAAAGATTATTTTTAAAGCTGAGAACAGCTCAGCAAGTGCAGTTTTACAAAATGTTCTACATAATTTTACAATTTTCCGATTCATTTTAAAGGTTTTAGGTAAGATGCTGGATGCAAACATGTTGCTGAATCATGTTTTTGAGAAATATCCTGCAAAAAAATACACAGATTTTGTGTTATAGGCTGTTATAATCTCGTACATCTGAATGCAGGTTATACTGGTTAGTTTACAGCACTGTGCTGAAGTTTGCAATGATGCACCTATGTTGGACGGCTGTTGGAGCAGGCCATGAAGTATTATCGGTTAAATCAACGGTAGCAAACATTAGATCCTACCTTTCAGACCAGCTCATGAAACATCTGCTTATGTCTTGTTGAATTCGGTTGGCTAAATTCACAAAGCGCAGTGAAAATCAGAGTAGCAGCACAGGTCAAATGATCACAGCCTGTACACAAAGAGAAATCTACTGGAGCTCATAGAATAAGTTATTAGCTGATTTATTTCTAAGTAATTCTCCCCCCATGCTGCACCACTGCATGTGATCTTAGGGTTCCCCCACCTGCCAAATCCTGCTCTAACCCCTGCCTCTAACAGGCTGCGTACTGCTCTATTTGGAAACACTTGAGTGGGCCTTTATATTCTTCCCATCTTTCCTTATTTCCACTTGCCCTCTAGCCACACATCCCACCTTTCTTTCAGCAGTCCCTCCTTTCACAAAGCACTGGATGGTAAAATCAAATACCTCTACATGGCCCATCTAGTAGTGCCTCGCTACAAGGTTATCTGGCAGCTTTACTCTTTGTACTGGGTTTACAGAAAAGTGATGATTACCCCTAACTGCTCAGTTTTTATAGATAGAGAGAAGAACGGTATGAAAAATTCAAAATCAGAATACAAAAATGGGTGTACCAGGAGTGTTTGCTGTCTTGAAGCCTGAGAAAGCAAGCGGCTTGACCTTTCTCTTTTTCTCTCTCTAAAACTAAATGGACAGGGGAGAGAGGAACAGCGGTGGATCAATGTGGTGTGTAGGAAAAAAAGAATAGGCAATGAAAGTGATAATGGTAGAAAGCACACACACAACACACACACACACACACACACACACACACACACACAGACACACACACAGACACTCAGACCGCACTCTCAGCAGACTTGCTGTTCTTTTCAATCGCACACACAGTACTGACAGCTTGTCAGTCCTACACACACACACACACACAAACACACACACACACACACACAGACAATGTTTCAGTCTTGATTTAAGCTGTTCTGTCAGTTTCACAGTAGTAGATTTTTCTTCCAGTTTTATGCTGCCAGGAAGACAACAACGCTTTTTATACCATGCTTTTTATTCTCAGACAAACAGCTGTCTCTCCGACACACACACACACACACACACACACACACACACACACACACACACACACACACACACACACACACACACACACACACACACAAACATACACATACACACAATGCTGTTAGAAATCACTGATGAATTCCCTTGGTTGAATTATTGCACCTGCCAATCAAATTCCCTATTATTCTTGTGAGTTTTGCTGTTTTTTTCAGTAGAGCATTTGTTTTGTGTGGGTGGACGAAGAAATAATGTTACTTTTTTCCCTCTGTCTTCTTTGTTTGTGTTCCTGATTTACAGTGAACTAAACTCATGCGATCTATATGTCTTTTACCAGCTTCCTCCCTACGTCGAGGCTACATGCTTCTTACTTGCACCCTGCAGCAATGACGTGACAATGTTTATCTGTCTCTCCACTGTGAGCGGGTCATGTACATTTATGAATGACTGTACATGCCTGAATGCCATTTTATTCAAGCTACCTCTCAGGAGTTTTGCTTTTTTCGCATGGTGACACTGGCCCACGGCCCCGGGAGACCCTCCATGTCAGAGCTCTTTCTGTCTCTGCAGATATATATACATTATTTAACAGGGTTTTTTCTTTTATTTTGAAAGGGTCACGCCATAAAGAAGTATGGAAGATGGGAAGTTCAGCAGTGCGTGAAAAGCAAGTTTTGAGAGCAAAAGACCAACCTATGCAGCTGATCTGCACAATAAGGAAAACTGATAGAAAAAAAAGATACATAGACATGACAGATCATTCGAGACTAGTTATTACTGAAGTGGCATCTCCCTGCAATATGCGTTAATTTTACAGTAATGTCTAGAAGATCTGTGCTGGTCACATCTGCTCCAAAAAATAATGGATAAAACTAAATACACATACATTACTTGACAAAGAATGCTTCAGCCCAGGACTGACAGCATGCTTTATGCAGGTTCTCTGTGTGTGCTGAGATGTTTGCCAGGAGTGTTTCAGGAATGTTAACAGAAAGAATTTCCCAGGATCCACAGTGCAGAAGGCTTTAGTTTTCAATCTCATAGTAATTAGTATGCAGCTATCTAGTTTATATTGTGCTGGCCCCAGTAAGCTATATTAAGAATGCTTAGCTAACAAAAATGCACTCAATCCACCTGGTGTAGAGTTATTCTAAAATATAATGTTAGTTGCTCTAATTGAGGAAGTCAGCAAACACAACGTCTGCTACACTGTGCGGCTGTCACTGGTAGCAGGCACAAGTAGGCTATGACTAAGCTATGACTTGTCGCCACACGAACATCAAACTGATCACTGGATTCACCTTTAGGATCCTCATTACCCTCTGCTAAACCAATTTTAGCTCCTGGGGGTGATTTATTAGGCGTGTGGACACTGCATTTAATCAGTAGTTATTATTTATCTCTTCAACAGTGTGTCTTTTGTGCTGTCTTCCTCCCTTTAGCTCCAAAAGGCCATGGCAGATGGCCAGGCTAAGGGTGGGGCAGGCTGCCCTTTAAGGCGACTGCTGTTGTGATTTGGCGTTGTATAAATAAAACTGAATCAAATTAAATACCTGAGTTTGGGGTCTTTATTAAAGATAGGCTATAGCACTGATAACGATTTGAGGTCATTGGCTACTTTCTTGCGACAGTGAAAGCCCTGGTAAGCTCCTGGAACCAAAATAACAAGTGCTGTTTCTTAGAGGAGGGAAGATGGCAGAGGACAGTTAAGACAACAATGGTTTGGCTGATTTAAAGAGCACAAACAACCTGACTGGATGCCTAGCAGAAGCAGGGATGAGGGGGTTGTTGCCCAGTAAAGGTGGGGTTGTGAAGCTGTATGGTTTATTAAAATATGGCTTGTGAGCTAAGTGTGCCTGTGCAGAGCAGGAGATAGAGCCATATCTCATAGTTCCAGTTAAAGAGGCATGATCAGTCACTGCCACTGGCTCGACTACACTGCCAGAACACACAGCTGTTGGCATGTAGGTAAGTGGGAGATTTTGTGTGTTTGTAAGCATTACTGCTTGTATTTTTGGCAGCATTTGTATTTTACTCTGGCAGAAATATGTGGCTAACCGTACTGTTATTGAGAATTAAAGCATCTCTTGAGAAGGGTCATGAAAACAAACCTGGTAGTCGGAGGGCTGAGTTCAGAGATGGATTCTGTTTGTTTCCTGCTGTTCCATACAGTATCTGTAGCAGAAATGTAATCAGGGTTATGTGTGCCCTCTGGGGCTCTTAGTGAGGGATGTTGCCATTCTGTACGGAGCAGATAGAGCTGGTTTGGCCTGAGATGGCCTGATCATTTACATTGACACTGATGACGCCATTAGCCAGCTGCCAGGAAGCCTGTCAGACATGTTTCACTAGGCAGAGCTACAGACACCACACGCCATGTATCAGGCTTTAAAGCGCAACCTCTTCCTATCTGTTTTTAATGTTAGTTCGTTCAGCGATTTAAAGGTCAGGATTCAATGGAAATTGCTCAAAATTGCTATAAGGAAATGCACGGCATTATTAACTGTGCCAATAATGAATTGAAATGAAAGCACGAGTCTTATTTGCAAAGAGCCCGAAGAAAATTACACACGCTCCTTACTGCAGGGGGTATGTCCAGCTGATCTATTTGCCTAAACAAATGTTCGGATAATTGCTTTAGTTTGAAGAGACGGTAAAATGACAAATATGTTTGTAATAACACTTCTCTCCTTAACTGTGAACTGTGTGAACTGCTGAGGGATTCTTTCACGTTGTGTAGCTGAAATATTTTCAGACAGATGTCAAACTCACACTACACATCCAATTCACAAAATGCAGGCTTGTGTAAACTAAACATCCTAGCACCTTTTTTCTCTTTTAGCATGAATGGTAACTCTTTGTTCCCCCAGTTTTCACATGATTCACTCAAAGAAAAAGTAAGAATCTTCTAGAGAGCACACATGGACACACACCCAAAATATTTCAATGCTACCTCATGGCTATTGTGGTGTGATGTGGATAAATGCATTGCTGCAAGCCTCGATTACCTTTCCTAGTTATGTCTCAACAAACGACAGGTACACTCAGCACTTCTTCAGATTTTCGTTCTAGCAGGCAGAGATGATACGAGTCAATAGTCTGTGCAGCATCAATAGCTGTGCTCCTGCAGTATCCTTTTTATACAGAGAATTGATACTTAGCAAATGTTATCTGTATTGGAGAAGAATGATACTTAATATAATGCATGAAGTATTCAAACCGCATGTTATTATCTAAGCAATTACTGCTCCTGTCATTCCGGAGCTGCAGTTCGCTATTATGACTCATACCTCCTTAGACGATCAGAACATAGTTTGTGTGGTTTTATTTAGTTTGAAGTTGAATAGTGGGAGTTTAGAAAACATGACGCTTTGTTTGAAAGTAAAATCAAGATGATTATATGATTTGTTTGTACTGTAAACATAATTTTTGTTATCCTGTCAAAACAATTTTAGGCAAAATAGATATATCTGCAGTAAAGTGCACGCATGGTAAACGGTCGAGGTGGGTTCATAAAGCGGTATGCAGAGGCAGCAGCAGAAAGTATAGGTCTATGTGGGCTGAAACAGCTTAAATAGCACGCCCCATATAAGATTTGGAAATAGGATGTGCAGGGTAAAGCTTATGTGGGCTGGCACTGAGATTGGCTGATCTGCCAGGATTTCTGGCAGAGCTCGACTTAGTGATCTCCCAGAACTAAAGCTATGCAGCTATGGTGGCATCACTCCTTCCTGACAACACACATGAAACACCAACTGGTTGGCTCAGCTTATCAATAACAGTGGACGACAGCTAGACCTGCATCTAAAGGTAGTCCTTGCCAATCAATACTGCTGCTCAATGACTTATGCATTAGAAAAAACAAAAAACAAATCCAAAACAGTTTGGCATATAACCCTTTATGCCTAGTGCAAAGATGTGTGAGAGTAACAGTCTTCATATTTAAGCCCCTGAAAGAAAGCACAGTGGCCTAGTTCCCAAACTAAAGTCTGAGTTTAGTTTTCTTCTGTATATAGAAGACTGCATGTCCTCATTTAAATTGACAGTCTCAACGTACTTCTATCACTTTCTGTTGTTTCCTTCTTCCTGTAAGTCAGTGTAAGTCACATTTCCAACACTGTAAATAGACACTCATTTAATTACAAACACTGCAACCTTTCTAGGAGGATTTGTGTTTAATTTTAAAGAGATGAGTCATACACCGTGTTATTTAAAAAAAGAAAAATTAATTACTATAAGCATCAAGTTAGCTTAGGCTCAGTTTAAAAATACAGGTTTGTCTTCCCAGGGGTGCAGTGTGATGTACAGCAAGTCAGCTTTAAAAAGAGCTGAAGGAGAGGTTAGTGACGGTAACTGTGGAATCGCAGTCAAGTACGAGAGCTTAAACTAATAATGCATTACACTTAATGCATGAGAAAGGCCATAAAGCGATTTGTCACTGCTGCTGGTCAACTATAGCATTGGATTTATTGTATGTCTGCCCTGTGGTCATTTAAACTGCAATTAGATGAGCACATCAGCTAATGTGTTAGGCTACGTCTTTGTACCACAAAACAAATGGACTGCCACAGAGTACACAGTATATTTCTACATGTATTATGCATTGTGGTTGACCTCATATTACTACAGGTCTTCATCCTATGGGAACAAAACCGAACATTCTCATCTGCTGTAGTATGTTCAGTCTAAATGTAAATGGACACACTGACATGCACAATCCATGAGGCCAGCGGGGGCCACTGTCCTCCTTTCTAGCCCATTAAATGGCGACTCCATTATCTGAACTCCATACTACAAAAACATACATACAGACGACAGCAACACAGACTATAGGCACATAAAGCAGTCCTCCTTGAATAGCTCCCGCCATGCTGCGTCATGCATATTTTATAACATCCAGCATTAAAAGCCGAAGAAATAAGGAATGCCTAGGCAGGCAGGCGGGTTAGCTCTATGCCCTACTTCTTTTCTAGTTCAGCTGTTTTTGTTTTGTTGCAAACATAAAGAGAGATGGACAGAGGCAGTGTTGTGGAAAGTGGAAAATAAGATCGCTAATTGTGTGAATGTAGAGTTGAAAAAGAGATTACATATGCTAGAAAACACGACCATGGGACAGTATTCCATAGGTGGCCTGCTGGATTTCACCAGAGCTGGTTTTCTCGATGACCTTTTGCCCCACATCTTTCCTCTGGGAATTATCCAGGCTTCCACTTGAATGACAATTTGTGGTGAAGCCCAATAACAATTAGGCGAAAGAAGCTTGGTTTAGCAAAAAAACTGATACTCGTCAGTATATAATTGGCTGATAACAGTGTGTGTGTTTTGAGTGCATATTCTCTGTTGTGTCTATCAATGTTTGAGTGATTACAGCACAAACTACTGGATTTTTCTTTGTCTTTGCTTGTTTACACGTGTTGCTGTATATCAGACTAACACCCTGGTAAGTCAACATCTTTTCCCGTCATCGCTGCCACTGTTATGCAGACACCTCACACCGGGTCACACAGGCAGGTTGTTGTGTCAGTGTAACACGCTGAGTGTTGCAGTCATCCTTTACTTTGTCCAGCTTTTCCTCCTCCCGATGGCGGTCAGCGGAGAATTGTGGGGTCAGGTAAGAGTCACTTCTGTCACACAAACACCTTCAGGACTCACACTGTTGTTCTCTCCTCCAACTCATCTCTGAGAATAAATATTTAATTGCTGCCTTTGCTTCGATTTATCAAGTGCTTACAGACTCGAATTATCAGCAATGTGCATCGTCTATGTCAGTGTGGAACTTCACAGTTGGAACTGTACAGTCGGGTTAGCTTGTTTGAAGTGTTTACTGTGATTGAGGCAACTCTTTTTAGTTAGTGCTTCAACTGTGTGGCTGTGCTGCCCTTCCATCAAAGCCTGTGCTATTTTGGTTTGTTGTATTTGTTTATTGTGTTCGGTGGTTGTCCTTACATGTGGTCTTTTGCTTGATCGAGGCATCTAAAGCTGCTTCAATCATCATCCATCATGGAAAATTTAGGTGAAATTATGTGTTTTTAAGGTCAGGTCTGAAAGGTTTAGAGTTGCTCATTTTTCCTAAACCAGCGATGGTCTTGGGTTTATGTGTGGTATTTCTAGAGCAGTGTTTTTCGATGCCTGGTTTTGGACTTTTATTTTTCTCGTAATCATACTCCTCGTTTCTCTATATTTTGCTAGAAAACCTAAAAAGCTTTAAAGTCATTATTTTCTTTCTCTTTCTTTCTCTAAAGGACATTCAAAGCTCATCTTTGGGTAATCACTGCCTTTTGTTCAATTCTCTGTCAAAATGATCAATAAATAATGTTCATATTGAGGTCTGTACTCTGGGGAGGCCGATCCATGACTGATATTCTTTTATTGTGTTTTTCTACCCAGGTATCCTTTTATTGCATTGGCAGAGTGTTTGGGATTATTTTCATGATGAAAAATGAAACCACTGCCAGATGCTTTTCAGATGATCTTTCATGGTGGATCTAAATCTCCTGATGATGATTCGAACCAAAAATTTCAATTTGGATTCATCGCTCCACCAGACTTGTTGCCACTGATTTTTAGTCAAGTTTTTGTCTAATTTTGGCATACCTCAGTCTTTTCTCCCTGTTTCCCTTCCTTAATGATGGCTTCTCTGGCAGCCACCCTTCTACTGAGACCATTTCTGATGAGACTTCAGCAAACAGTCGATGGATCGACTGAAGGGCCAGATGTATCTTTCATACACCGTGTCAGATCTTTGCTGATTTCTTACCATTTAATAAAGACAGGACTTTCACATACAGTACTGTCCCTATGTTGTAGTTTTTTTAGGCCTAACACAACTTTGGCCATCACCTGCCCAGTTTCCTCAGTTTTTTAAGGACACACCACACCAAGATTTTCCGAGACATCAGCTAACAGCTCTTTGAGAATCACCTTGTTAGCACAAAAATCCTATTTTATACCTGTCAAAGTGTCTTTGGCATTTTTCATATTCAGCTTAAAAAAATGAAAAAAATAACTGGTAACTGGTTCTTTCATAAGTTTTCTGTTATGTTTAGACACAACACTGTGGTTCATCCCTTGAGTTAGGTGCCTTTTAAAGTGTAATGTTTCATATGTCAGTATTACGTGGCTCGACAGTGAGTTAAATGCTCAGTGTCCAAAAACGAACTTTAAAAGACCATCAGAAAAGCTGAAGAACTATTGCTTCAGATAGAAGAAAGTTTGGCTGTTTGGAAGTGCCTGAACCCTGAAGTACTGTTATGTTGTTCTTGTTATGGATAAAAAGTGCTTTTTGAAAATATCTGATCTGCACTTTGCCAACATCTGTCAACAAATATAGTTCTAATATAGCTGTTCTATATAATGTGTAACTATTGATGTGCAGCGTTATTAAATTTATTGTTAATGCAACAGTTGATATGGCACATTGACATCTGGGGGAAATTTAGATGGCACTCATCTTCAGAAAGGTTGCCGACCCCCAGGTTAGAGTGTTTCAGCTGTGTGACCGTATTTATTTGTTATTTTGGTTTGTTGCTTTTGTTCAGTTTGTTGCATGGTTATGCAGGATAACTATTTAAAGCATCTTGCATTCATCACAGAAGTTATATAATTCGATTTATATGTTTCAGATCAGCCCTGTGACAAACTGGCGACCTGTCCAGGGTGTACCCTGCCTTTCACCCTAAGACAGCTGGGATAGGCTCCAGCCCCCCCGCGACCCTGAAAAGGATAAGCAGAAGAGAATGGATGAATGGATGAATGGATGTTTCTGATCAGGTTCAGAGGTTCAGAATCACTCAGTTTAACTAAACCATTAACTGATTAAATGTACATTTTTTACACTATATTTTACAAGAACAAGTATATATAAACTTGATTTGACATTGTAAAACTTAAAACAAACTGTACAGTAAACATAAACAGTGATTAGCTTTGTGTGTTGTTGGGCTCCATTATAAAGAAGCAGAAAGAGACGCATTCCAGTTTGGTAAGGTTCTGTGAAGATTAAACAGGCGGTTGGCCATCTTGGAACACCGCACTGTCCAAGAGAGCTGTAACCTGGCAGCAAGAAACTCCAGGATACAAGGCCCTGGCTCTTGAGGTGTATGCACACATGTGTGTTTCTGTGTGTGTGTGTGCTTGGCTGGCATGTTTGGTCGCCATCTGCAATCTCCAGGGATCCTGGCTAAGGTGGGCACACATGCACACAGACAACCACAGAAAGATAGGCGTCGCATACACACAAGAACATGAACACTACACACTCTGCATCCTCGCAGCTGTGGCTTGCTAAAGTTTGGCTGCTAGCATGTGTGCACCAAGTGAACTATAATCATACTCAATGCAAAAGATCAAAATCCTATTTCGGGGAAAGCAGGCGAACAAAGCCTCCAGGAAATTCTTTTTTTCTCTCTCTTACTCTCTCTCACACACACACACACACCCACACATGTCCTGGGATATTAAGGAATGTGATATCACTGCAGGCGATCAGTTATATTGGCCAGCACACATCCACAAGATGCTGTATTATTCACATATTTTACGACTCCTATGATGAGCTGAAAGAAATGTATAAAACATGAAATATAAATGTCAGGGATGTAAATGAGGGGTGATGTTGCCAAGGGGACAAAAAAGTTCATTATGAACGTTTTAGTGATTTGGCAGAGATCAATTCTTCAATGCCAGTGCCATTCCAGTGCAAGTCCAGATTAGCTCTTTAATACTGCAGGTCTATTGATAGTGATTACGAGCTTAACTGAACAAAGAGGTTGGTGATCATACAAATTTAGGTGATGAGGATGTTGCCCGGACAGGCCACTCGATCCGAGCCATGTCCTCGTGTTAATCTATTGCCGCCCTGTTACCACAGATACTGGGAATCAGAGCGTAAATCCATATCCAAGCCAACATTCCTGCCCCATCTCCACTCATGTTTTGTAATAGTGTCAATTTGTTTGCCCAGGTGCAAAGGGAAAGAGCAGTTATAGATCATATTTGTCGAATACACTGAAGCTGATTAGAGGGGATGAGTTGAAGGCCTAAAGCTGCTTTTCCTAATCCTGAGATTAGTAATAATAAGAGGTCTGTGTTTCTGCTCACACTCACACAGAGAAAACAGTGGTTTTGGCTCAATCCTGAAAACAAAGCTGGTATCTGCACTCTCTCAGAACACTCCCTTGGCCACAGTAGTGACAGTCCCAACTGGGAGAAGCATAGCAAGCCAGTAAGGCTCACTGCCAGGCCAGCGTTTCCAGTCTGAGCAGTGCCTAGAAACCTGCTACTGTGGAGTCCAGTGTTGGGCTGAAGATTAACCTACTAACACAATTGAAAAAGTTCCAGGCCTTTTTCTTTCACACACTTTGTTGTGTTGCAGTCTCCCTCTCCTTCATCCAGGGTTCAGTTTTTGGTATTGGTTCAGCGTACACACCTAAACTTGCACACAATTTTAGGCCTAATTGCAAACCTCAGGGGGGCACTTTTCCGTTGCATCATGAAAACAAATGCTACACGAATTAACAAAGGTTGCATTTAAGTGAGTGGAGCAGCTACATTTTTTTTAATCTAAGAAAAGGCCTTCCTCGCTTGAATTAGAAAAGAAGTGCAACAAGACCTCCTGTAGGATGCTTTAGTGAAAAATCAGATAAAAGATTTATTAGACATTTCAAATCTTACAGTTCTTGGCACAGAAAGATAAAAAAAAAAAAAAGATTTCGATGATCAAGACAAATACCAAACTGAAATACATTCACAAGCAAAGAGAGAAGCAAAGCAGAGAAAATAGAAAATACAATTATCTGTGTCTGTTTGACCCTGGGGAATTCACAGTATAATGCCACTGGATCTAATTCACTTGCAAAAGAGTTGAGCAGGATGTAAAGCACGATTCACAGTGGACTCAGACCATGAAAAAGCCTCTTTTCCTCCAACCTTTCACACAGACAAAAAGCTGCTGCATCTCCACTCCATGTGAGACTCGCGGCTTTGAATCTGCATGCGGGACAAAGGCGTCCAGGCTAAAAACAAACACTCAGCATGAATAAATATATACGTTTGCTTTATACTGAGTATCCTTTCACGCAAACATTACGAGAGAGGGACGGCCAACATACGGTTGCAAGGACCGGCTACTTGCTTGACATCAGAGGGAATTCAGGGGAGTGCATCTACGTATTAATGTATTCTTTTTAAAAACTCCTACTCAGTGGACCATGAATTGAGTCTTTTCATAGGAGCCCATCTCATACTGGTGTGAAATGAGGTGAAAATAAGCAGACTTAAAAGAGACAGCTTTGCAGGAAGTCTTCTCTGAATGTCTATGGAGGTTTGCTGAGGTGACCCAAACAAATCAGCTTTTGAAGGGAGTCAAGGGTGAATTCAGCGCACTGGGAAACAAACACACATGCAGGCAACGCTCGCTGTCAGCGGATATGCATGTCAGAGCTAGTGCTGTCATTTTCTCATTGCAAGGCTTTCCTCACGTGGTTCTCTGCCTTCTGGGCCTTGCACTTGCAGGGCTATCTAGTCCCTGGACTGCCAACTGTAAGCACAACATACTACAGTCTGTCAGACTGATTGTTATGCACACACGAGGCTCACCAACAAACACTGTCCTACTTTTCAACTGAGTTGTAAACTCAAAATACACAAAATATTCATGACAATAAATAAATTCTGAGGAACATAATAAACTAAATGGCACCTCTATCTGCAGCAGAGAGCTGTTTTATGCGAGGGCATCTGTGTGCTGCATATTTATCAAAGTGACAGCAGGCATCAGGGATACAGGGGCTCCAACATAACCACTTACTCACTAATGGCTTACACAGCCACGGATCATTATCCCTCACAGCACAGCACAACACAGCACAACACAACACTGCACTGCACAGCACCATGCTGCACGGCAACCCCCTCAGTCCCGGCATTACATTGGCTTGACTGCAGTGTGAAGTGTGTAGGAGGCTGATTAGATCTTTTCCCAGAATGCTTCCTGAGTTTCAGCATCAAAATGTTTGCAGGGATTACTCGTTAGTGTAACAGTTTGAAGCTACCGGTCTTTCCTGTGTTTCCAACTATATATTTGGAAATGCCACGATTAAAAGCTCGATTGATTTGTGGATATGGTTAAAGTAACAATGTAATTAACAAAGTAATTACTCAGATCAGTGGATCTGAGTGGTCAGATAATCAGATCACAAACAACCCAACAGTTTATACTGCTGATCTAACCAGTTTTGCCAGTTTGTTCTAAGAGTAAACTTAAAATATTATTTTACCTGAAGACCGAGTGCTTCAGTAGTTTTCTGTAATTATACTTTCCTCACATAATACGTAGCACATTTCTTAGATTTAATTCTTTGTTCTTCTACCTGTCCTACTCGAGAGCACCTGTCGGATCAGCCATCAGAGCCATCCAGTTCTTCCTTTCTTCTTCCTTTCAGCAAAAATCAACCACTGAACTGGAAAATGATTATAAGCATGCACGAACAAAAGGTGAAACTTTCACCAGAAAGTCAGTCTGAAAACTGTGACGGATGTGAATACTGTCTGAACACTGTAAGTGTTTCTGACATGACGAAGCAGGAATGTCTGATACCATATGTGTGGGAATGTTTTGTTTTAAAATAACTAAAAGACATTTAGAGTGAGGAGGGGTGGTGGGGCCACTTTTAACCAAGATACAGGAGTTTAACTCTCATCTGGTATAAGTTTTATGTTTTGCATAGGGTCCCTCTGGGTTCTCCGGGTTCGTTCCACAGCTCAAAGACGTGCAAGGGTTAGGTTAACTAACCGTAGTTGTGAATGATTGAGTGTCTCTCTGTGTTAGCCCTTCAGTAGATTGGCAACCTATTCCGGGTGTACCTTTCACTGTGT
Source organism: Oreochromis aureus (assembly GCF_013358895.1). Classification (NCBI taxonomy): domain Eukaryota; kingdom Metazoa; phylum Chordata; class Actinopteri; order Cichliformes; family Cichlidae; genus Oreochromis; species Oreochromis aureus. The sequence continues at coordinate 14,322,656 of NC_052942.1, read as the reverse complement.
GACAGGTGGGGGGATCCAGCTCCCCCACAACCCAGGGTTGGATAATTGGAAGAAAACAGATGGATCATTGTTTACTTTTATTTTCACTCACAGTTCTGTTAGGCACTATTTTTTAAGTGATCTGAGACTATCATAGTTAAAACAGTTCCTTTACCACTTTAGCAGACTAAATTTCTAGTTTATCAGGACAGCCTTTTGTGTCCTATCTAAAAGAAATAACACCGGAATACATTTTAGTACAATACAAGGTTAATTTAAAAATGTTATAAAACCTGCTTGCCTTCAGAAACCACAGCCTGAGTTTCTAGGTGAAGAGATCGTCTCATAAAAGCTTTGACCTGATAACTAAAAAGATTCCTCAGGGAATTCAGCTCTAAAACTGTGTTTAAGCATATCATACAATAACATAGGAATAAACAACGGTAAACCTTAGACGGCTGTTGAATACAGCCCACAATACACAGCGTGGATGTTTTTTTATTTTATTCTCGCTTCCCTCTGAGTATTAACAATGCACCACTCCAGGCTGTCTCTCACTCTCACGCAAACAGCTCGCACTTGACAAATCCAATCACACATGTGCACGCATCCTCAGACAGATGTCAAAGCAAGCACTTAGTCATGGTTCTTAGTCAAAATAGAGTTTTCACTGAGGGCTGTAGTAACTGTCATGTGACTCTGTTGCTTTTTTCTGTTGTTTTCATTTGTTTGGTAGCCTGTGACTGATTTTGAAACGTTCAATAATACCAGCTGTATCACTGAATACATGCAGACATGGGAAAAAAAAGACAAAAAAAGCTGTATTCACTCAAAATATATAAAACTTTTTACAGATGAATTTAAAACAGCAGTAGTTTCTGTTAGTTGATGGTTGAAATGCTAAAATACAGTCGCGAAACTGTATTGTTTTATACTATTGGTAGGTGCCATCTCAAACTAAACTTCAAACTCCACTGTTGTTTTCCCCCTTTGTCGGTAAAGGGAAGTATCAACTGTGAACAAATACAAGTAAAAAAGTGACGTGCATGAACTTTAACTTGCTGGAACAAGTCAAAGAGGCGCAGTGAGCCTTACAGGTAGAAAATTCATGATGTAGCTGTAGAGCCACTTCAGTTCATTTATGCAATTTTATCATCAGGTATGAAAAATTTGGTACAAGATGTTCCCTGTAGTTAATGTTTAAAGGAAAAAGGCTTTGTGGACTATTGGAATAAAGAAAACACCTAATTTTGTCTATTTATTGCATCACAAAAGCTTTAATGTTTTAAGCACACCTGCTGTTCATCAAAGCAGATGGAGTTGGATGGGACTGACCAGCCTTTATTTACGCTTTAAATATGCCCTGATCTTCATCTAATTTGCAGTTATAGGCGAACACAATCTGACTAGACTAATAACGCATAAACAGCGGTTTCTGAGCACACTGAGTAATTTCCTGTTGTTCAGGATACAGAAAAATAAAGACATTTAGTAACTCACAGATCCTGCTGTAGCAACAAACAGCCTCAGATGTTTCCTGTAGCTGCATGTGAGACTTGCATGGCAATGAGGAGATTTGGACACATTACTCCTATAAAAACACACATATTTCTGGGATGTCTTGATTGAACAGCGAACTTCAGGTCATGCTGCAGCATTTCAGATGTGGTAATGTTAGGATTTGTTATGACCGTTGTCAAAATCTGTGTTTTCTTCAAAAGCTCTGCTGTTTATACACTTGCCTGCTTGGGGTCATTGTGGTTTGGCTCAGTCTCGGATCATGGGTTGGTGCCATGAAGTAAAATTTCTCGATACAATAATTCTGTGCTCGTAGTTTCCTCATTGACTGAGAGATAAAGAAAAGCAAATCAGACTGCAAAATGAATGCTCCCGCCCCCTTAATTTAATTATAATGAAACACTGTTATTCAGACTTTTAGTACAAGATTTTAAAGCGTAAGAACATAAAACCCCATTATGTTACAGATAACACAAGTAGAGCCGGGAGGCAGACAATCTGATAATTATATAGAAAGTGAGTCAGTCTCCAGTATTTTTGCTGAAGTGTAAAAAACTTGGTACTTCCTAGGGTTTGAGAACCTCGAGTCCAGGCAAACATGATATCCATGGGTAAGGTGCATTAAAAAATAAGAAATATGAATACATGTAAGAAATACCAACATCTTATATAAGCTGAGTTGTTTTACAGGCCACAGCACGCTGTCCAAATTTTTTTTTAAAGAATTAAAAAGAAATATATATCCAAAGATAGTTTTTTAAGGCCCTGCAACTTCACTGACAAACGCTTTTGGTGGACTGCTTTGCTCTGAAAATCGATGACCATTTCTTTGGTTTGTGTAGCATTTAAACTGAATTTAAATGCATAGGGCCAATGAAAATGGACCAAGAGAGCGAGAGAGAGAGAGAGGCAGTGCCCATCTGTTTGCTACAGGCAAGATAAATAGTGATGGATTCATTGTTCAGTCAATTAGAATTCAGGGAGACAGAGGGGGGTGGGGGGTGGTGGTAGAGGGAGGGCCGAAAAGAAAAAGAGAGAGCGTGGCGTGTTGAAGAGCCCCTGTGAAGAGAGTGCGATTTCACAGGCCAAGTGTGAATGGCTAACACAGCTGAGTGAGGGAGGTGAGAGCATACCCCGAGGTGAGAGAGGGACGTTCTGTTGGATGAAAGCCGTGGGTTGAGGGGTGACTGGGGGTTAAGGCCGAGGAGCCGTGCAGGGCTGGCACTCAGACCATGACTAACTTTGTTCTCCCTACATTTAGGAAACCAAAGAAATTTGGATTGGAATAAAAATCCTGTAAGCTGAAGTGTCTACGTAGCAATAACGGGCTAATTACTGCATTTTCCTGAGTCTACCTTAGTATGAAGAGGTCAGCAGGTAAAATGTCCTGATGTAATTTATTTTTTTTTAACTTTGGGAAGATAACTAGAAACCTCTAAGTGAATAAGCCCTATGATCCTGGTAGCTGTTTCGAACTCTAAGGAAGTTAAAAAACAACAGACTGAGAGTTTTTTATCAGTGTCATTGGATCAATCAGTCCTTACTCTTGACCCTCTCCAATTAGCCTAAAACTTTTATGTTATAAACTTTGACCATTTGTAAGTATGAAATTTTAGCTTGATACATCAAATACTTTTCAACATATATTTTTTTGAAATGTGGTAACTCTGCCTACTTTCAGGTCTCACACACTGAAATGTGAGGCCATGTTTAAACATGTCTAAATATCTAAAAAAAACTATTAAAGATAAAAGCCTGAAAGAAACATTTTGCAAAATAGAACTAATCTTTTTTCCTTTTTTTGTACATCTGAGGCAATGTTTGAACATAAACATCACCAAATCTACTTAAAATCTTTAAAATGAACCAGAATGTATAATTTAGTATATACATATCAAAAAATTCAAAGTATTATGTAGTTAAAATGGTTGATTGACAGGCTGACAGATGAGATCAGGGTCCTGATGGACTATGATGAAATCTGGGGGATAATGGGTATCACGAGAGCAGGATACTAAGGCTACCTCCACACTAGCCCGGATAGATTTGAAAATGCCGTTTTCGTCTGAAAACGCTCCGCGTCCACACTAGCGTTTTCAGTCGTTTTCACAGAGTTGTGCGTCCACATTGAAACGGCCGAAAACGCTTACGTTTCAGTACTGCGCACGTGTGAAACGCAAGAAGAGTCGACCTACCTCATTTAGTCTGCCGCTTATTTACTTTCCGGCTCTTTGAAACGTCGCGGCAGAATGTTGAGGAAAAGCACCGAGTTTTTTAAATGGACTAACAATGAGGTGGAGTTGTTGCTGCGAGTAACACAAAAGTACAAAGTTGCAAAAGTGAGTGAGAATTAAAGAATTTGAAGAAAAGCTATCTGGAGCATGTACAGACTGATATTAATCTAATAGGGCTGTCAAAATTCAGAGCAAACAAAACAACTGCTGTATAATTCCCTCCGCTATCTTAGTTTAATTGGTCACATGACTGCATCATATGACTAACATGCGTCATCGTTTTAGAAAGTCTCCGTTTTTGCTGTCCACACTGCGACGCGATAGCACCGTTTCCAAATGTATGCGTTTTCGAGAGCATTTTCAAAACGCTGCGTTTTCCATCAGCGAAAACGTAGTCAGTGTGGACGGGAGACCAAAACAGAGAGAAAACGATGCGTTTTCAAGTGAAAACGCATTAGTGTGGACGTAGCCTAAGATAAGCCTGCAAAGCATAAGGAAAAAAGAACATCCAATGAGAATGGGGAAGGTGAGAGAGAAAATGCAAAAGAACCAATGCTAAACTTTTCATTCACAGTCGGACATAAACAAAATGACTGTTGTTTCCTCATCACATTAAAAAGGGAATCTCATTGAAATCTCCTTGTCTCCTCAGTTTAGTGCAGTTCAAATGCAAATACATAGCTTCACTTTTTGATGTCATTTCAAGTTTATTTCCAGAGCCGAGCATCTTTGGATAAACTGGATAAAGAAGTATTTGGTCCCAGAGGCTCAGTGCTCTGAGGAAAGAGGAAACACCAGAGGAAACAGGGACTGGGGGTGAGCAAGAGGGTGCTAGAAGACGATGAGTGTTTCTGCAGGAAAGACACTTGAAAGAGTGAGAATGGCAATGGGATGTTGAAACAGAGAGAAATAACAGCCCAGCCCTGCCTCTGACATTTCTGCCCGCCCAAACGACCACAGCAGGAACATAACGATATACGCCTCCCTCCGGGGCCACTCTGTTTACTCCTACTGCTGTCCTGCTCTGCAACAGACAAACCTGATTGCTGGCATTAGCACTTTTCTGCTGAGACTGCCATTCTAATTTAATTATCTTTTTGGAGGCTTTACGTCACACATGCAGATGCAAATTGACCTGCTCATCTAACATATGAAGTCAAAATAATTATATTTGCATGATGACGCAGATTAAGTTAATATGGGTATGTTTGTTATGTTGATTAATATTCTACAATGCATTTATAAGCACTAATAACTCCTTTACAGCACTCACTTAGAAAGGTGGATTCTCACCACTCGTACTCCATGTTTTTAATTCCTTCTGTCAAATTGGAAATAAAGTTACAACAACTCTTTGTCCTTACAGGTCTTCAAGGTCCCAAACTGGTGGGCAGTGACAACAAATCCCTTTCTGTAACTAATGAGCCTTAAAGAATAGAGAGTATGACCTCTGAGAGCTGCTTAGACATAGATGGAGGACAGAGAAAGGGGAGAAGTAAGAAAGAGGGAGGATTTAAATCAAAAGGGAGGAAATTTAAAATGATCTGGACAACGTGAAAGCCAGCACTGAGGGGATGGGATGTGGCACACACTGAGTCACTAATGAGACTTGTCATGCTGATGGTGGTTGGAAAAAAAATCAAATATGGGCTTAAATTTTTTTGAAATAGCTGAAATGTATCCGACTGCACAGTTTTATATCTCATTTATATTTTTAACATTTTAAGTCAGTGAGTCATCTTTATAACATGACATTGTTATGCAGTACAGCTCAGCTGCCTACTCATATACTGTTCTTCCTGAAGTCATAGCAAAGCCAGTGAGTCTCCAAGATGGCAGAGCAATGCTAGGCTGTCAGGCCAAAGGAATGAGCATGTTTGGTTACATTAAATAAGAATTAGATAACAAACTGTTGTGTTAATATCAACTTTTGAGGTGGATGTGATTGCAAGGTTTATGTTTTTGGCCTGGTAGGCAGTCAGCTTCCCATGCTGACTGTGGGACATGTTGTTTTAATGCAAACCACAGTGCATCCAGTCACACAGATGGGCATTTTCATAACTATTGTAAGAGTGTCATTTAACCTTGTCAGCCACAAAGTAACTTTCCCAGTATTAAAACATTTTCTTTAGACATTTTCTGCAGTGAGTAAGTTTTTGCTCTGTTATTATGATTGCGACGGACTAACTGTCAGAAGGATGTTAGCATCAGCAAATGTAGATGCGACAGTCTGCAGAGATTTATTTATAAGCTTTGAAGTGGTGACATCACATTTAGGCCACAGATGACGTCTCAGTAGTCTTGGCCCTACCCTTTCCCAAACTCCACACAGAGTACAAGACTTCCAAAATCAGACCACTATCTGCAATAGATATATGTGGAACCCCTGGTTTTGTGATGTTCACTCTGATATGGACCCTGTGAGCCACTGTCAAAGCTCTATTTGCAGAATTTGTTGATGGATAGAACTAAAACTGTATTATTGTGGTCCATCGTCTGTGCTGTTAGCAGGGAAAGGCTTGAAAACTTGGAAACAGTGATAGAGCGGACTTGATCAAAGAGAAAAAAGACAAGGGAAAAGGGATCTAAATATGGGAGAAAACTAATTACAATGCATACTCCAAAGCATTCAGTGGCACTTCTGAATTCTGTTTGCTCCTTTTGTTATTTTGATATCGCTAACAATTTCATCAATGCAACATTCCCATGTGCTAGTACAAGAAAAAGTACGATGAACAAACAATAGCAAACTGAAGTCACCATAAAGGCATATTTATAAATCAGTTAATAAGTCCATATCAAATGTAAGTAATTATTCATTATTAATTATGGATTCACCCTTTAGTTAGATGCACATTTACATGTTACTGTTAGGATAAAAGTTAATTGTTTGTATGTTAATAGAGGTTTTATAAATATTTGCTTAAGGTGGAATTTGATGTTTAATTAGGGCAGTTATGAGTTGTTAATAAAGCCTTTTTTTTTACCATACAATACCATACCAGCTTTATTTATAAAGCACTTAACAGAAAACCGGGGTTCACAAAGTGCTGTACATATACAAATAGCATACGCAAAGTAAAATAAAATAACATAAGATAAAATAAGATAAAACAAATAACTAAATAAATAAAATAAAATAAAACATGTGTGACCTCGTCTAAAGTCAGTTAAACATAAGGCCCGGGGGCCAGTATTGACCTGGCAAAGACATCAATCCAGCCTACTGCACAGCACATAACCATTTATACCACACAAGAGTAACCGAGTTATAGACGTCTGTATTTACTTTAAATGTATTTATTATAATTTAATCACAAAGATTCATGCTGACAGATTTCAGTCATTTACTGCAACATTCATTTATCATATAGAACAAGTGAGACATACTTATAGTATGCTCCTGCTTTATTAATGATGGATTTAGTGTTTACAAATTTCCTTATTACCTTACTGTTTATCTTAGTATTGATTTATTTACCTTACTAATGCTTGATAGAGTGTAGTTATTATAAAGTGTTGCCAAAATTTCACTCAAACCCTTACCCACATGCTCATTAATGCCAAGTAATGCAAAGAAGTCTGCTTTTAATCAAGTGTACAGTGTATAAAGCAGCGATATGAATATGCAAAAACTTACATGTGCGGTCCTACAAGCCACGTTTTCCATCATTCTTGGAGAAGAAAGACACTATTTGTCCAAATAAATCTTAAATGCTTCATTTTATAAATAAAAAAGACCGAGTTATTTTAATAAAATAAATGTCAACTGAGCCAAGCACTATATATGTGTGTGTGTGTGTGTGTGTGTGTGTTGCTGTGTGTGCGTGTGTTTGGTATTCATTTATTTATTTCTTTTTCTAGGGCATCCTCTAAAGTCAGTCAGCATTAAAAATGTTCAGTCAGCCTTGTTTAACCTGCAGGAGATTTTGAAAGCTCATGTGAAGTGTTTCATTGTCACAGCGGGGATAAATTCATTCAGCTTAAATTGGACTGCTGGCTGTAATGGCTAGTTTAGGTTTATTATGTTGCACTTGTCTCAGTTGACATTTTTAATATAATATAATAACTGCAGGCAGCTCAGTCTTTTTTATTAACAAAATGTAGCATTTGAGCTTAACTTACTTTCAGAATTATGGCCAAATAGGCCTTTAATTTTTTTCATTTTTTCATTTTTTCATTTATTTTTTGTTGAACAGAAACAGAAAAATCAGTGGCTTGATGCAGAACGGTGTATTTTGTGACTGTTGTAACACCAGAGATACCGTATCCAATGAGTCTGTGTGCTCTTTAAATCTTTGTTGAATTCAAGGATCATCAGTGACAACACCACAGTATTTTAGCTTTGTTAGTGATTTTCTGCATAATACCTTCAAGCAAACTTATGATATGAACTGCATACATTTAGCTTGAAAAATGTCACTCTGCACTCACATAATTGGAATGATCCTACTTGTCAGCGAAACAGTTAAAGTGTTGTAATCCGTTGAACTTGTGCATTTTTCCTTCATTCATTTATTTTTTTTGTTGTTGGAACAACTCAAAGTTCATAACAAAATGCAAATAAATGAACTGTTTTTAAAGTCAGGTATAAATCTTCATTGTTTTGGTCGTTTCTTGATACCTTGTGGTGTACTTGGTGACACAGAAGGACGACAGACAGACAAAGACAGACAAGGGCAGTGACAACAATAGACAGAGACACTGGAGAAGGACGAACCGAGCCACAGGGGGGGTGTTGACACTCTGCCCTGCTGTCCTTGTGTGATGCTGAAAGATCATCTGTATCCACTAGCAACAGTTGAGAAGCACTGAAACTCTTCCTCCTATCGTCTTCCCACACACATCAAATGCGCAGTTGGTCAGCTAGATGTCCACTTGGCCTGCAGGACACCCAGGATCAATGCTAGCGGCTCAGGCTGATACTATTCTTGCAGTGACCACCATGGCAACCGAGGTCAATAGGAACATGCTGGGTGGTAGTAAAATGACTGAAATTAATCAGTGCTGTTTGTGTAATGAGCTCACACAAAATCATGCCCACACTGATATTCTATATGGACCGTATATATTCATGCATGGGTGTGTAAATGCAGGAAAAATTAAGTTTGTGGGCTCACATGGAGGTCATGAAAGGTCACACAGTACACATATCTGTATGACAGGTCACAAAGGTGCACAGGTAAACACAGTCACATAAATACACAAATATACAGACATAAGCATGCACCAGCACGTACACTCACTTTGACTCTTTCGCTTATTTATCTCTCACGCTCACGCTCACAATCACAGACACACACGCACATCCGCACAAAGATCTCTTTATCTGGTGACCAATCTTAATTGGAGCTGCTGCGCCCGTCCGATGGGGTCTCCCTCCTGTCTCATCTCTCCCCTGCTCCATCGCTTCCCCTTCCATAGTCTTCTAAACATTTATGCCTTGTCTTTTTGTCCTCTCCCCACCTCCACCATCTTTCTATTTTGGCTGAGTTGAGCCGACCTTTCTTATTGTGTATCTGTAGGAGAGCCAGAGTTCTCATCAAACACGACCTCTCAGCGTGGCCTCTCCCTGTTCTTTCCCTCTCCAGTTTTACTTTCTTCTCTCTTCTCCTTTCCTTTGTCCTTTTCCAGCACGCCTTTGTTCTCCTCTACATCAAGTAAGAAGGACAGAGGGTTGGGACCTGCAGCAGCGGGTGCTGCTGAGTGGAGGCTTTGATCAGACAGAAAGCCAAGAAAGGTCGCTGACAGACTGTTAGAGCTCATCCACAGCAGCCTTAAGACGTGAACTGTAGCTCAATCTATTAAACATACACAGTGGAAAGCTGTGCATTATAAAGAAAACAACTCCTTTGTGCTTTTAAGGGGATAATGATGTACATCATTTTATTCTTTCACATATTGTCAGAATTACTCTGTTTTTATTGTTTTACCACATGCAAAACAAATGAGGTACGTTTTGTGCGTTCACTGAAACTTTTTAAAATGTGACTTTTACAACTGAGAAACTTGAAAATGCAACTGGATTTTTGTGGGGAGAAAAAAGCATAAAAGCAAAATCTTAACTTTAAGATGATCCAAGGTCACAAACTATTTCCCTTTAATTCCACAATTTACAGTGTTGCTGCTCATTGCTGTGGACTGTTTATGTTGTATTTGATATTGCGAACAGTAATATGCACCAGTGATTTTGTAGCTAACCCTGAGAGAACCAACAACAACAATAATTACAGCCCTCAACATGTTTATTACTCACAAATCTGTAAAGAAATGTGATGATGTCTGGATGTGTGAAGAGCCAAAAACGAACACAATTAAGCCAAATGCAGTAATTATCTTACCAATTATCCAAACTTAGTTTCTAAATGAATGACATAAAAAAATTGCCCATATATGCCAAGACCTATACAAAAACATTCACAACACTATTTATTGTGACTCCATGTAATGAGGGAGAGGAGACACAAATCCCTTTGGTGTTACATCAGGAAGGGCATCTGTGTAAATTAAAAAAAAAAAAAAAACTGCCAAATTGAATATAGGTCGCTACCCACTGTGCTGACTCCTTGTCAAAAGAGAAGACAACAGCATGCTGACTGAATATGGGGAACAGTTAGCCCAGAGGAGCTGGAGAAAGCCAGCATTTAACCTGCTGTTGTTAGCTTGGAACCATTCCTTGCCCTAACAATGCCCACAATTATTCACACAATTAGAGATGCTAACCTGCAGCAATCTACAAATTAAGCCAACACAGCAGGTTCAACCAAGATGAGGGGGTGGGATTCTTTAGGCATACAGAGTGGATAAAGCTCTGCTATAACAGCACATTATCACTGCATGAGCTCAGGTTATAATATAGCTAAAAGTTGGAAAGTAAGGTCATGAAGGTTACTTACTACAACAAATGGCCCTCTACATGCCTTTGAAGTTATTTGTGAAACAAATATTGAATACTGACAGTGAGCAATATATCAACTAGATTGCCGTCATGTCTGCACAACACAGCATGAATGAATGGGATTCACCCATAGACCAAAACACAGGTGGCTGTTTTTTTTTTAATACTTAAAAGTTTCATTCTGTAAGGAAACACAAAAGGAGCATGGTGTTTCTATACTAACAGCATTAAAAGGCTGGTTGGCACTCAGCTTGGAATTTAATTAAGTAGTTTGCTTGGAAGGTAGACGATCTAAACAGCAACCAATCAAAAATAGATTGTACCTCAAGGTTACAAGTTAGTAAAGAACTTTTTGGATGTGGAAAGCAACTTTAATCTGCAGCTGCAGTAAACACAATTCTGCAGTCTCATTTTGAGTGATTATTGAAATAAACAATGTGTCTGTCTAAATTGTAACTAAATGCAGTAACTTCTTTGTAGGGCATTAGTAAAAACAGATATGATATGACTACTATGATATGAGGACAGTCATGAAGGTAACGTTGGAGGAATCCCTAAACATGCACTTAAAAGCACCCAGATAATTAGTAACCTAATCAAGCCATGAACCATGAAGTGGTATTATCACTGCCTAAGGTGAAGTTGCACTCTTTTAAAACTGAAAGATATTTTCAAACTTACGAAGTTTCTGTTCCAAGTCTGCCTCAACAGCTGTTTTTAAAGTCATTCTTGAACACTCTGCTGGAAATAACCCCGTCAACTTCATTTGGGAAGTATAGGTCAGTGGCAGTGTTGTTAACATACAGTTAGGGACCTGAGTTTTGGAGAGTGACACATTATTTGTAATTTTGAGAATAAAGTGCAGACCTTTAGCATTAATTCTAATTGTCTGCAAAACATTGCATTAACTGTTTAAGAGTTACGGGGATTTTTATACAAAGTCCTCCATTTTCATAGGCTCAGATTGCTCAAACAAAGTCTAATGTGACCTTCCAGCTTTTTAATGTAACCAGTGGTTTGCACTTTCTGTATTTACATTAATAATTAATGAACAAGATTGTCGATTTGGCCTTTTCCAAAGTTTTTTGATATATAGCGGTTCCGCTATAATGCGGTTCACCTTTCGCGGTCTCGTTGTTTTGCTGATTTTTTTTGTGCAATTTTGCATGCTTTTTTATTTTATTTATTTATTTATTTTTACAGTGCATTGTGTTCTGCGTTCTAATTGGCTATAGAGCAATGGCCAGTCAATCTCGTGTCTCCTGTACAGTACAGAATGCGTTCAGCTTGTCAAATTTACCAAAATCTTCAATCGCTAGCAGAGTGACTCTAAAGTGCTGTACTGTAAGTTTGTAGGTTTTCTTCAGCAAACACAAAAATACCTTTGATTTTATTCTATAATACTCGACTTATTTTTCTACGATGGTTTGAACTTTTAGAGTGTTTAAACCATCGTAGAAAAGTGTGGAAATGTTCGAGCCTGTCTGAGAAAAGTGTGTAGTGAGGGGTTTTACAGCCATAAAACAGTTATAATAATTGTAAAAAAATAAAGTTAGCTACTTCACAGATTTCACCTATCACGGGTTATTTTTAGAATGTAACTATCGCAATAAACGAGGGACCACTGTACCTGTATTTTGGAGGATTTCAAGCTAATGATCACTATCTAAAGCTGCATCAACATCTTTTTGAACCTCTTATTGAGAGTCACATTAAACAGCCTGTCATGTCATGGAATAAGATAAGATAAGATAAGATGGCCTTTATTAGTCCCACAGGTGGGAAATTTGTTTTGTTACAGCAAAAGTTATGTAGCAGAAATTAGAAAACACTGGAATGCAATAAAATAAAATAAAATAAAATAAAATACTATGTACAATAGAATAAAATAGAAATACAAATACTATATACAACTGAGTAGGAAAATACAAAAACACAACTTCGTCAGAAGAAGAATTGCACATATAGCAGTCTTATTGCACATGTGTGGGTTTGTGTGTTTGATCAGCTGCAAAAGTCTTTATTGTAGAGTCTGACAGCAGTGGGGAGGAAAGACCTGCGAAATCTCTCCGTCCCACACCGTGGTGCCGCAGTCTCCCACTTAAGGAGCTGCTCAGTGCCTTCACAGTCTCATGCATGGGGTGGGAGATGTTGTCCATCAGGGATGACAGCTTAGCCACCATTCTCCTGTCACTCACCACCTCCACTGGGTCCAGAGGGCCTCCCAGAACAGAGCTGGCCCTTCGGATCAGCCTGTTCAGTCTCTTCCTGTCCCCAGCAGAGATGCTGCCTCCCTAGCAGACCACACCATAAAAAATGGCTGAGGCCACCACAGAGTCATAGAAGGTCTTCAGGAGTGGGCCCTCCACTCCAAACGACCTGAGTCTCCGCAGCAGGTACAGTCTGCTCTGCCCTTTCCTGTAGAGGGCGTCTGAGTTATGAGTCCAGTCCAGTTTGCTGTTCAGATGAACACCAAGGTACCTGTAGCTGTCCACAGCCTTGATGTCCATACCTTATATGGGAATAACATGGGAACAGGCCTCACCTGGCCATGAAACAGTTTATCAATCAACTGTCTGTTTACTTTTGTGTCTCTTAAAAATGGGAGCCCATGTATAAGAATGGCAGTAAATGCAATACATTTACTCAGTGTGTTAAATTAAAACTGAAAGTATGCATTTCAATCACATCTTGATTATTTGATTTAAACTCCACTGTGATGGTGAACAGAGGCAAGAGTGTGAGATATCTCTATCATCAATTTAGATATGGACAACAAAGGCAACCACCCAGGGCAACATCTTAAAAAGCATGGCACAGTTTGTCGGCCCAAAACAAAGCAATGAGGAGGAATGGTCAAAGTGTAGGAGGGAGGCAACATGCTGCTAGGCCACAGCTGGATATAGTCTTCTCTCATGTGGTGCGCACACACTGTGTCGCTGTGCATCTCTCACACACACACACACACACACACACACACACAAAACCTGTTACACAATGCTCCCTGCAGATTAATTAACGGATGACTTACACTCCTGAGAAATTCAGATTTGGTGTCTTAATGAGGATATTGCGGCGAGGCAAATTGAATACGTCAGTATCTGCAACTTTGAATTTCAGATGAGGTCATAAGTGATGTTTTTAGTCATCTGTCATGGAGGACTTTCATTGATTCTTGTGTGACTCGAGGATGGAGGCACAGCTGCTGCTGCTAGGTGTCTCTTGGTAGAGAATAGGAGGATAGCGTGTGCTGTTCTTTTGTTAAATCTTCCTTTATGAATTCAAATAAGATCTCTCTATGCACTGAAATATTTCTGGTGTTTTCTCCATCCACCAGCTACTGTAATATTAGGGTTTGTTGCTATTCTCATTCACCTTGATCCACAGGTGCTGCTTTACTCCTAGCTTCTGTCTGCACCCACCCGCATAGTTTATTCTTATCATCTTAGATTTCATCAGATCAAATCATACTAATTTGTTAAGCTTTCAGATATGCATGTTTGGCTGTCTCCAGGCACTTTATGTGTGGCCTAATGGGTCATATCAAAATGTTAACATCCCTGAGTATAAATCAGACTGTAAGTATGCTAACTGAACTGCATTTTACTCACGTCCTGTATTTCCTCATCTCTTCAATTTCTTCGACAGATCTTGTCCCTGCTACTGCCCCCTCGTCTATTCCTCTCTCTCCATTCTCAGCACGTCTGTTTGCAAGAGTGGACCCATCTACTTATGAACTAAAAGTGGAATCTTTCTGAATATTAATTGCATCATGCATCAGTTTTGCCCACTCATTTCATTGCAGCACTGACAGCGATGCCCTGCGGAGCACGTCACACAGGCGTAGCTTCATTCAGATAAAGGGACAGATAGACAGATGGATAAGCAGTCAGTCAGGAAAACGGCTGGATTAACGTGTCACCCCACACTGATTTGTGTGTCTTTGCCTGCAGTTAACATATGTGCACATGTGCACGAGCGCAGGGTATGAGATATGTTCCTAAGTCATAGCTCAGAGGCATTTTTACAGGTACAGATGTGTTTTTCAGCTACGTGGGACAGGGAATGTGTTTGACCAGGGCACGACACAAGCTGGGATAACAACTGTATGTTTAAATAATACAGAGGGATTCCACTAGAGGGCATACCACGGGACTCAAACTGAAACAAAGCAAGCAAAACATTATATTTTATTATGGAAATCTGATCTCATTGGAGTATGGACTGACAAGCTCAGGTGTCTGTTGACTGCTGGACATAGAACTGGATCAATCACAACTTGGTTTAAAATGACATTTTTTAACATTTTTTGATGATGTCTGGTTTGTTTCACATATTTAGCAGTTTTTTTTTTCAGGTTTCAGGTCTATTTGATCGCTATCAAGTTTTTCTGCCAATTTCACAGATGTGTTTATGAATTCTGTTTCAAGTCCACAATACCCCAATACCCAAGCCCTATACCCTTCTCCAGTACATGTAGATCTTGTGAACATAATGCCTTCGTGTAGCTGGATATTGCCTTCCATCTTTAGTATACATAAAACATCCAACCATCCATCAATCAGTTATTATGTTATTATTATAATATTGTTCAAATAGTTTTACTGGATCCCATATCTACCTTCTTTGAACCACTATAGTTTCTGTTTTGTTTTTTTAAAGTTTACTGATCACATTTAGGCATAACTTGTTTTCTACCAAACCTTAAGCGAAACTGCAGCCTATACTCTAAGTAGACTGTAGACTATTCCAAAATATAGATTACAGAGAAGAGAGAGACGTTTTGCCTCTGGGGCTCTTAAACTTCAGAATGACCAACGAGACGAGCTTCAGCAGTTATGTATCACCTCTTAGAGTAATCAAATCCTCAAAGGAGCATTAAAAATAACATTGTTGCTCTCACTGCACTGTATGGCCATCTGCAGGATTTGCTATTTATCTCAAAGAACTTCAAAGACAGCATCTATGTACTCTACAAGGGAAAAAACACAAACACCAGAATCGATGATAAAAAAAAAAAAAAAATTGTCCAATCTCTAAAGCCTTGAGTGGTGATGACACTTAAGAATTAGTTTTTACCCTAGTAAAAAATTGCAATCGTTATAAAAAAAGAGTATATTTATTTTGGTTTTGGAATTTTCTGTTTTTAAGAACACGAAGGCCACTGAATGTGTATTCAAAACCAATAGCTGGCTTTTTTTTTGCACCCATGCAAAGAGGCACTGACTTCACATAAACCTTGGGGCTATCTGTCTAGAAGCACCTAAATACCAAATGAGTACCTTGTGTGCTGCATTTGAGAGCGCGTGTGTGTTCGTACAAACAAAACACATGCTGACGCTGTAAAAAGCAGGCCAGTTGAGACCTGCAGAAGTTAGTTGCAAGGTGGGAAAAATGAGCACGCTGAGAAAAACATCAAGAGGATTAGAGAGAAAATTTAGTGAACAACTGGAAAACAAGAGAGAGAAAGGCTTCTGTGAGAAATGTTTTTTGAGGTTTGCTCTCCCACAGGGCAGTTGGAGCGGAGTCAGGAGGGAGCACAGGTGAGTGCTGGCCCAGGTGAAGCCGTAATTTCCTGTCCGTAGTGTGTGTGGGCTTTGCACCTGCGGAGAGGCATCCTGAAACACAGCTGTTCACCCTCAGCAAAGCACAGGCAACTTTGGTAACAGAGCTCCTAACAGTATGACTAACACACACACACACACGCACGTGCATATTTAGCTTCAATCTGGCTTTTTATCTGAACTGTAAAACCACCCTGTTTCCAGGGTGTGCTTAGCTCTACATTATACTGCTAGTGGGCTTTTTAGTTCAGCAGGCCAGGAAGGAGGACAAAAAGAGATGCCACACCAAATGTTACATTTACACTAAATAGCAGAGACACATTGGCCTTTTGGTGAACATTAAGCAAATGCTTTGAACAGGCAGTATAAAAGAAACTGATCACAGTTGGTGGTTTGAAGAGAATACTAATGACTAGGCTCGACTATTTGAACATCAGTGAATGATCTAGCAATGCCTCAAGAAATCAAATAAAAGGATACTTGAATCTGAATAGCAGAGGAGTAGGTTTTTCAGTGCTTTGGGGCAATTAGAATGGGCTGGATAACTTACATCATTAAAGTGTTTAAGATTTTCTCAGTCTCTCAATTACCTTTTGCATATGTAAATGGAACATATGTTTAGCCGGTAGCTGCATCTTCTTAATGTGCTGTTATACTGAAGTGCTGATATATTAGCTGATGAGGCTTCATAAAATTATTATTACATTTAGTTTCATCCAGAGCATGCTAATCACCACACAATGTTTTACAACATCTGGGAGAGAATGTCAAATGGTATCACTGCACAGCCCACTTTGGTGAGTCTTCCCTGGTATGAATATTAAAAGAGACACATCCACATGATAAAATAGTGATGATTGAGGGGGAGTCTTAGATGTGGCTAGTGTCAGGATTGTCAGTTCTAGATTGGGGAAGGCTGTAGGAACATCAATAGACAATGGCCTGAGGTGGGACTGAATAATTCAGCGTGAGGAAGCGACGTGTAATGTTTTCTTTTCTCCCATTAGGGAGACACACAATGTGGCAAGCTTGGCTGAGCTGACTTTGATCATCTTCTTTTTCTGAAGGGAAAGCAATTAAAGCCATTAATTAACACGAAGTTATTTCACTGGAGTGATTGCTGTTCGTTCTGCTGGAGATCTTAAACGTGATGGTTTTCTACAACCATGTGGTTTAAACACGGCGCTAAAGATGAGCTGCGATGGAAAAATCTGGGCGTTGTGTCATTTACTGACAGACTGCTGCAAAATACAAAGCATACAGTGCATAGTAACTCTCACTTATCTATACATCCTAAAGGGTAAAGAAATACATTTTATTTTTTTCTATTATTTACTTACTTACTTAGGACCTCAGAGGAGAGGACTTCTTTTCTAAATCTGTTTCCAACTAGTTTATCTTCCTCTATTTAAACAGTTTTGTTTTGTTTTGTTTTTGTTGACAGCAGTTTGTTCAACTGCTGGCATCATAAAACCAACATTTTCCACTGCTTGAGGCTTGCACATTGTTTCTGTTTCAAAACTGCTCATTTTTCTTCATTCAGAATGCTGGAAACAGTCCTTGGACACTGGCTCATATTAAAACGGATAAAGGGCCTTTACTTGTGCCTGAATATTCTGTAAGATTTTGAATATTCAATGTATATTTATGGCATCTTTGTTTGCACACAAATCTTTACACACCCATACACAAAACCATGATCAAACTCATAAACATCATTTTGTTAATTTGGAGAAGTCTTGAACAGAAAAAAAAACAACTCCAATGTGCTACGAGAAACACTTAAAAGAAAATCATTATGAACAACTTCAGTGTAATCAGCAAAACAGCCTTTTGTTTACAGTAAGGAAACCTTTACTGTATGTTACTGTTGCGATCACTGTATGCATCTGTTATGTTTTATACACATATCACACTGATGAATGATCAGTCATTTGTCACATAATGATCTCATCATTCTAATGATGATGGAAAAATGTCTGTCACAGTTGGATCTTGGACATCATGTGAACATTTTAGTGAAGTCGAGGCTGAAATATCTTTAAGACTCTAAAACAGAAATGTAGTCAGAATGCACAACTGGTTGATTTCTGACTACATTTCAAGTTTAAATTTGTTTACAGATTGAAATTCAGTCATTAAATGATGGAAAACAACATTTTGTGGCGCAACAAAATGGATCAGGTGGTGATTCAATTCAACTCCAGTTATTTCCCAGCTCATCCCATCTTGATCCATTTTGGATACATTCATCTTGTATTTCTTAAAACATTGTTGCCTTTACATTCATTAGAGAAAGCTGCTCTACATTTTTTGAGTTAAACGTAGAACAGTTAATATCATCTATCAGTATTCTTTCTATAAATCTCATTAAGCTTTCTTTTTCTGTTTTTTTTAGTAGTGGCATAAACTCTTCACGAAAAAGTAAGGTCGTCATTACATCTCATCAGTATATTAAACTGTTGCTGAAAACTATCGGAAAAAGAGCTTTTTATTTCATAAAAAACTGTCTTGAGGACAGACCCCACTGGAGGTTATTTGCTATGCGGGAAACTAATATCACAGATCCATCAGTAAAGCATGTCTGACCTGTTTCTTCATATTTTTATCTTCACTTTCTGTGACCTACAGTTCTCTGTCACAGGTTACAGCTGAGTAGTCAGATTTAAAATATTATTGTTTCCTTTGTTGTTGTAATTTGATATATTTGTCTGAAACTGGTCTCTTTTGTAAATGAGACATTGAGGAATCACATGTAATATTAGGATTGAATGAAAATTTAATCTGGGTGAATGATGGCCACAGACAGTGTAAAAAGATTATATATTTCATATTAAACTTTTATGCTGTCTATGATAACGACAGAATGGAACAAGCTGACGACTTTTTTCTTTCCACCAGTTTTTTAAGATATCACGATCCAATGGGATGCATTCATATTCCTCTGTCCACTCAATTAAAATAGGCAACCTGCTCCTTATTTACCTGTTGCCATGGTGAATTGTGGTATTGGAGCTCCACCGACGACACCTTACTTTCTCTAGTCACGCATGCACGTAGCACAGGGTGAGCATTCCCACAGTTAATTGAAAAAGCTCCGATGAGCCTTTTTGTAAGTGAAAACTCGGAGTTGATGAACTCAGAGTTTATGAGTAGACTCAGAGTTTGCTGAAAATGCGTCCTACCCCTCTATGGCATGAATTAGAGATTTTTAGAAAAAACAAAAATTCACCCTACTTTTTGGGAGCTTGGGGCTCCTTGTTTATATATGAATCAATAAATTAGTCTCCCCACAGCCACCATCACCAGAAATTGCTTCGTTCCTCTCAGGCAAGACTGCACAATAAGACAGCTTTCTGTATATACTCTTTTATGAGAAAACAACTAATTGATTCAAAATTTTCATTTTCAGTTAAACAAACATCAAGTTGATTATAAGTGTTTATTTCAGCAACTAAATAAATGGAGAACAGACTACTTTTTAAATCGTGTTTTTTTTTTGCCTGTCCCTTTTGGCTCTTTTGCCATCAGAATTATTGTCTAAAGGCGAAGAAAGATGCCCAACGGATTTACTTTACCAAATGGACCATCCCAGCCTTGCCGTAATGGTCTATTTGATTCACCTTTTATTGTTTATTTTATTTTCACTTGCTGAATACGGGACAGACTTGACTGGGGGAAAGAAAGGGAGAAAGAAAGAGGAAAAGAAAAACAGCTGAGAAGAGGGATGGGGAAAAAGGGCAAAACCAAAACCAACAGAATAAGCAGACAAAAATACATATATCGATCACCTGGATCACCTGTTGAGAAAGAAAAAAGAAAACAAGCAGAAGAAAACGAGAGTAATAGAATAAACAACATCACAATGATCTATGGGAATATGACAGTAAATACTAAATATTAAACATTATTGTGCAGCACGTAAGATCGACAGCGCACAGTGTGCTTTAAGGTAGGAGCCAAAAAGGGTGTAGTTTGTGTGTGATCATCCGTGTGTACACCTGTGAGCATGAACGCGCTTGTTTTTAAAAGGTTCCTTCATGTAATGATCTGCTAGAGGGTGTGGGGGGCCACTGCCCCGTCCTCCAGGGCATGAAGCAGGTATGGAGGAGATCAAAACTCCAGACATCCAGAGGCCCCCAGAACACAAGAGACCAAGGAAGACCAACAGAGGGGCAGCTGCGTCACTATCCCAGAAAGAGCTGAGGAGAGTCCCAGATGAGGGGTCACTCAGCAGCCGCGGAGCAGAAGCCAGGGGGGGTTGCAGTCACATGCCAGTGAGCTCCGCCGGCAGCCAGCTGTGCCAGAGTGACCGAGCCCCAGGCCGAGAGGCCGAGGGCACCCCACCCCCGAAGCGGCCCGAGCGAGCCCCAGGCTCCAGGCCCCGATAAGCAGCCACCAAGGAGTGAGCCGGTGTGTACCTGGACGCCCATCCCCGGACACAAAGAACCACCAACGCACCGATGTCTGAGGGCGTCCGCTACCGGCAGGGGAAGTGGTGGGGGGAGATAGGCCTCCAAACCTTGGAGGGCCTGAGATGTCCCCAGAGAGGTGGCGTCTGATACCCAACCTGACATATAGACACATGTTTATATGTTTTTTTCTTCAAAGCGTCCCAACAATATTACCTTTTCTACATCTCAGTTATTTCTATCTAACATTCCCACACACGTTTACACTCTGATGAACACATTGGGAGCAACCTGGGTTCATTATCTCGGCACGCAGACTGGAGCAGCCAGGAATCGAACCACCAACCTATCGATTAGCAGATGATTTCTATGCTTTGTATGAACTTGGGGGTAGTTGTGGCCCAGGAGGTGTTTGTTACTTGGGGTACAGCAAACCCCAAGTAACAAACCACAAACAACATGACGCATGGGTCAAGATGTGCGATTGTGTGTGTTTCTGTATATCTGAATGCAGGGGCAATTCTAGGTTCAAACTATTGGGGGGCTCAGCTCCCAATCATAATTTTAATGCTTTCAGTGCCTTGTAATAAATATTAATGAAATATGCTGTTTACAAATGTAATCAACCCTTTTCACATTTGCAAACCTCAATTCAGTTGGATACACATTGCAAAGTTACCTTCAAATCCAACCTAATTAACTGGGTGAACTGTTGTAGTGTCTAAGAATAATTTAGAGTTAATAATCAGAGATTTCAATCTAATCCACCAGTTTTAGGGTGGAGCCTTTAGTTACCAAACCCGAGGCAAAGAGAGCAAAGGCTCAGTCATTAAAGAAGTTAAAGAACCATTTGTGCCAAAGCAGATAAGATGAGAAACATGCACAACATTATTTCAGTCTCTTAATCACATAGAGGCAGCCCACCAAATCATCAGGCACTTAAAGTATCATTATTCAGTACAGACACTGGAAAATCACCCTGCCACGCCACAGACCTGTACATGAAGCAAATTGGTAATGAAGTTCTTTTATATTAAAGAACTCATACAAACCCTCCCTTTATTATGCAGACTCAGCACAGAGCATCGTGCACCCCATGAGTGGAGAATAGTTTTAGTCACATCAGTGACAATGGCAACCATCCTGTTTACACCATGTAGACAGTGTTATGAATCCTGTAAAATGCTACCATTCATATCAATATGCTCTGTTTACAATGTCCAGTGGCGTTTTTTAAGTGTCCTACTGCAAAGCACGCAAAGCATCCATGAAATACATGAAAAACTACTTTGTGAAAAATAACTTTTGTTTTTCCAGCTAACTTCACGATTTGCTCCCTCATTCTTCCTGTTCTTGTACACTGTCTCTGCCATCTCTTTCTCCATCCTCCTCACTCAACTATAAACTAACAAAAATATAAATCTTATAATAATTAGAACAACTGGTGGATCCATGATCGACAATGGGATAACACACTGCTTAGTTATGTGAAAACATCATCAATGAATGTGGGCAAACAAAAACTTTATAATTTTGGGTGAATTTAAATGTTACAGTGAATAAAACACAAACTGATCCATATCAGTTTATAGCAACATGCAAACTGAATAGAGGCTGCTGCTGGACATAGAAAGGCAGCATCATTTTGACTTGCTGTCACCTGGATGTGGAGCTGTAAGCAAACACAAAGTCACAGCAATGTCCCCGGAATATCAGAACAGTTCAAACTTTTGCTGTATTCCAGTTAAAGTGACGAGGGGCCTGAAAGATGAAGGCTCTGCCTCACATTTGACTTTTAGACATCCTAGAAACAACAAGTAAGCCCGCAGTGCTCTATTGGGATGATATGGAACTTAGAGGTCTTTAAGATAAGATGGCACTTGTTTATTCATGACCTTGTATATGCGAAGTAAGATTTAAAATTCACTTCAGTTACAGCAAGCACCCAATGTTTGTCAGTGTTGTCCCCTCACCCTCCAGGCCCGGACTGATAGCATAGGACTCCACGCTACAATGGGCAGCTGGTGAAAAGACCAGAGACATTCATTTGTATGGATTATTTCAACTGCTATTGTCTAAAGGCTGTGTTCATTGTGATCTATCTGGAAAAAAAAGAAAAAAAAAAGATGAAAAGTTCAAATTAAAAAAGCAATTACTAATAACGTTTGCTCTTGTCCTTTTATGAGCCGGTTGAGGATTGGTTAGTCGCGGCTTTGTTTTGATTTCCCTTCGTCTCCCGAGCGATAACCTCGCACGTGCGTCCACGGAGCCAATCTTTTTCTTGTCAAATAGAAATGCATTGTTTACTCAGCGAGTGCCAGATTAGTTTGGAACAGATAAAAGACTTCAGAAATATTTCCAATTGTGTTCTTCAGTATTTAAAAGAGTCAGTGAAGAGAAATCAGTATGGGAGAAATATACTCTCTTTCTAGCCCCTGCCAACTATATGTAAAATCAACTATTTCCACTGTAAACTTGATTATTATATTTATGTAAATTGTAGATAGCTCATTAAAGGCATCTTAACACCTAACAAGGCACATTCTATTCACTATAAGAAAGAATAGGGCAGCAATAAATAGGGCAATGAATAAAATACAAACATTGATGGAAATAAGGCAAAATATATAGTTACATATATATTTTCTTTCAATGGCCACAGCCAGTGAACAAAAGATCTCTAACAGGCATGAAAAAAAGGTAAATGAATGAGACAGATTGGAGGTAAGTGGGTGTAGAAGTAGCACATGTGGCAATCTGGGGATAAAGATAAAAAAAATTAGGGGGTGACTCTGGACAGAGGCGGTGGGAAATGGGTCTTGAAAGGGTTAAGGGAGGTAATTGGCACAGGATGCAGGTGCAGCTGTTTTCTCAACTTCTCAACTTGAAAGCAGAGGCACACCTGCACACACACAAGCACACGTACTTGACTACAGTCTTGTAAAAGCCAAAGCCAGCCCATGCCAATTAGCTGGTGGTGAAGGTCAGTGAAGGTCAGTGTTTGTTCGAGAGAGATAAGTTTCCCATTAATGGGTGAGTACCTCTACTTCAGTGTATAGGGTCTGAGTCACTTTAGTCTCTCACATATACACACACACATTTACACACACACAAACGCACGCACGCACACACACAAAGGAAAAAAAAACACACATACACAGAGAATATTTACTGTGTGCATTCATCCTAAAATAAACCTCCCTGTTATCAATCAGTGTGTTGTTTTTCTTTTTCTTTACAATCCCATGCCACTTAAATGTAAGTCACAATTTGAAAAGTATTTGGCACAATAATGCAAACCATAGTTTATTTTTGACTGATAAAACTGTTAACCCATGTGTTGTTTCTTTATTTCTTACAGCTTATAGTTCTTATTTTTAGCTCACATTTTATCTGAGAGTGTATTTCCTTTTTATTCTAAACTTGGATGGAGAAAATATATATTTTGATATTCTTTAAACAATTAATTTAATCGAATTTCATACCATAAAAGGTACTCTTTAACATTAAAAAGCACCTTATTTGAAATGGTGCTTTAATTCTTATTGTTTCATTTTTATCTTCTAAAAATTCACAATGATTATAATAACAAGTTCATATATTTTACTTACTTTCTTTGTTAAAACAAAATCAGATGGAGGAAATTAAACATATAGAGACTATTTCTATTTATAAATCTAAATATGCACTTTACTTTCAAATGGAACCATAATATCCTCACTTAAGTCTGTGTTTGTGTTAGGCTAGTTTTGGTTGGTTTTGGGATCTTTACCAGTGATGTTTACACACTTGTTCCCTTAATGATAATGTTTCTTATCATAACTGGCATTAATTTTTATGCTTTTACTGTTTGCCCTAAACTATGATCAAATATTAGTCAAACATTTGGCCAGAATTTAAAGTATACCCCACAACAGGTATATTGTGGGGTATGATTACTGATGCCACCCTTAAATAACCTTCAGCACTTGTGTGAAGTGAGGCTATTTCTTCCTTTGGTTGCTCCCTTTATTCACAGTCACAGTCGACTATTTGCCTTCATTTCACCCTATCCTTAACATCCTCTATCACACCAACATTATCCATGTCCTCCTTCACTACATCCATGAACCTCTGTGGTCTTCCTCTTTATCTCCTGCCTGGCAGCTCCATTTCAACACCCTTTGTCCAATATATCCACTATCCCTCCTCTGCACATGTCCAAACTACTGTATCTCAGCCTTACCTCACTAACCTTGACTCTAAACCACTCGACCTGAGCTGTCCCTCTGATGTATTCATTTCTAATCCTGTCCATGTTGGTCACTCCTAATGAAAATCTTAGCGTCTTTAAATCTGCCACATCCAGCTCAGCATGTTTTTTGTCAGAGCCACTGTCTCCGAACCATACATCATGGCCTGTCTCACTACCATCTTGCACCTATAACTATAACCTGTATTTATAAGCCCGAGCAGTGTCTGTGTCTCATTCTGTCACGATTCATGGTGACACTGAAGGTGTTGAATGTATTTTGTTGGACTTCTGTCTCCAGAGCAAATTGCCCTGTAGTGACATTAAAGTTTTACTTTACTCTAAGTTGTTTTACTGGAACTGATAAACTCTAGCCTGGCTTCACAACCTTGATTGTAATTTACATGGAAGAGGCTTTCCAGTCTTCAGGGTGTCCATCTCAGGTATTTGTAGGTGAGTAGAATTTGTGTAAATTGATCAAATTCTTGCTCTATTGTAGCTCTATAGTAGCTATAAATGTCACAGACATTTTATGAAATAGAAACAAACTTTCCCCATCAAATTCACACCTGCACAAACGCCCACACAAACATATTGCTCACGAGCCCCCCTTTTTTCACTCCTAGACAAACTTCCTCTTTATTCTATGAAGATATTTCCCACCAAATCACAATATCCACATATTCTTGCTACTCCCTTGCTTTTCATAACATCACCAATCTGCTTTCACCGCTTTCTTCCACCCTCTAATCTACCGCAGATTTGCATCAGCTGGTCAGTGAGGAGTGTGAAGAAAGGAGGTAAAGGTGTGAATCAATAGTCTCCGTACCCTGCCTTGTGGCGAAGCTAGAAATCAATAGCAATGGGAAATTAAGCCGTAGTCTTTGAATAAATTGAAGACACCAGAGTGCACAACATAACAGCTTGTTGCAAAATTAGCAAACCTGGTCACATTAACATGTAAAGGATGTTTGTTAGGCTGCGCTCTGGAAATACTCAAAGTCCCAAGAAGCCTATTCGCTTCTGAGTTCTGGCTAAGGAGAGATTATAAGGCCTTTGTAATGATGGTGTCCTGGAATAAAACGATAACCAGTGCATTCAGTCTCCAAAGAGGGGGAAGAATCAAATATAGCTTATGGGAACACAAGGGCATATTTGACAATACAGGTACTTTATATTCCAGCAAACAGAGGGATTTTTGGAGAGAGGAAGCTTAATAAAGGTGACAGCATTGTGTTGGGACTGAGCTGTTTCTCAGCTGTTTTCCTCGCAATTCCGAGTTCCTTTATAAATAACAGAAATAACTCCCATGACTTTCATAATGGCGTGATGAAGGTGTGAGGTGCTATCTATTCAATAGCAAAACACATTAATGAAAACAAAAGAGGAGCTCTTATTCAGCAAATGCTGGGATGCTGTGTGTGAAGAACAAAGATAGAGATCAGACGTTCATTCAGTCAGAAAAGGAGCCACTGATGTGATTTCAAATTGCGATGAGAAGAGGATTTTGCATTTTACTAAAGCAATCATCAAGAAGACACAGTGATGTGGTGCGGTCTTTTCCTTTACTAATTAAAAGACAACTAGAACGGTAGAGCAAAGCATGATTAACAGGACCTTACCCATCCTCTAAAAGTCTACACCATAATCAATAATTCATTTAAAGCCTGGCAGTTTATTCAAATCAGTCAGCTTGGAAAAACAACATAAACAAGGCAGTAGAACCAGAGAGACAGGGGAGGAAAGAAGGAGAGATAAGGGGATAGAAAGACCAGAATAAGAAGAAAGAAAGGGAGAAGCAAGTGATGACACAGAAATGAGGAGAGAAAGTGAAAGTGAAAGAGACGGGCTGACAGCGTGTGGAGTGAGACAGGAAAAGTTCGAGAGAGGTAAGCTCTGTTATTTCTCTGAGGACTTGTGTGAAGTAGCTCATACTAAGGCCTCTGGCACCACATCACTCCAACCAGCCTAATTGCAGTCCAACGGGAGTGGAAAAGCCTTGTACCGACCCATAGGATTTCTGCATAAAAACAGCACCAGAAACCAGCAACCTTGTGTTGCGTAACCAAGTCAAACTTCTGTGTTTTCAATGATTTTCAGAATTCTTCTACCCCGCATTTTTCAAAAGCGATATTGGCATTATTTACAGCAGATGGCTGAGGTTATTACAGAATATAATCAACATAGTTTAAACAGTAAATGCGTCCACTGACAGCAGATCTTTGGAAGGACATTAGGGCCTGAGCTGTGGTCTCTTGGAGATTATAAGAAAAGGTTTCTGGGAACAAACAGTCTCTGTTGTATTTATCCATTATGAAAGTTTCTGAAAGTTTCCCACAAACACAATTCAAAATCTTTTGAATGGGTGCCATATGTTGAAACACTGTAAGCTCTACAAATCATGATTTTACACATCATCACAGATTGCCAGACTTACCAGTCAATTGATGTAACTGTCAAATAGCAGATAACTGTAACACTAATTTGCAATTATTATCAATCTTTATCATTTCATGGCAACATGAGCCACGACTTCTGTCGAAGTGAAAACAAAAAAAAATAAAATCAGATTTTTGTCCCCATAGTTTTTGCTGGAAGGAACAGCAAGGCCATTTTCTGAAACAGCAATGTTAATAATTGGGAAATCCTTCCTGCTTGACAGCTTTGGCACGCCAGGGGGACCAAAGGTTGCCATCTGGAGGAAAAGGGTGGGGTCAGCTTCGAGACTGAAGGGTAAGAGTGGAAGGCAACATGAGGCAGAATGGAAATGATATCACTCAACTTATTCAATATTCATTACTGCCACATACAGACATCTGTGACCTGGGGGCTAATGGTGTAGCTAGCCAAGGTCTGTGGGTGTACGCATGCATGTGTTACAGGATTCATGTGGTCTGACTGAAAGCTGGGGCTGTGTGTCAGGATGAGGTGCTTGAGAGGGGGAGTCGAGGTGTTAGATATGCACACACATGTGATCACATTTGCACAAAATGATGAGCCAGTACAGTTTTATCACCACAGAATTGATTTAAGTTATCTAATAATAGAGATATTAGCATGTTTACCAGCTGGAATTATGAGTAGATGTTACATTTGGGAACATTTAAGTCCTCTTATGTATAAAAGTCACAAAGCTCAAGAGCTACCTGTCACCTATTACAACAGAACAACAGAGAGAAGTCAGGAAAGACAGAAGAGAGGAGAGGGAAGGCATGTGGTAAATGGCTCAGGGGCAGACTTGAACCCAAGGAGCGATACTGGACATTTAATGCAGTTATGAAAAGAGTGAGTGAGGAAGAATAGATTGTTATATGAATGCCTGGTGTTTGCACTACATGTGTTTGTGATCAGCTGAAGCCAGAGCAGGAATTCTGTATTTTACTGATCCCACTGAAACTTTCCTCCACTTCTTCCTCTTATTGTCTCGTTATATTTCTGTACAGTCAGCAAGAAAGTGAATTATTCACCTATTATTCAACAGGGAAAGCCTCAAAATATGGACCAGCTACTAAGCAAATTTCACCCAGTATATCTGCCATACATTATATACAGTGTTAAGATGTTAACAAATACGGCAATAAAAATTCCTGTTAATTAACTGTAAACCCAGTTTATCAGCTAATGTATGTATTTCATTATTAAATATCGTTCTGTTAACGTAGACTATAGATACTGTATATAATAAATTATGTTTCCTTTAATTATGCTTTTCATTTATAGCCACACAAACAATTACTGTACTCCACTATGCTGAAACAAATACACAAATGTTCCAGTTGGCCAAAATTTATATTGCTTTGTCCAAAAAATAAATAATACCAAAATACTGAAAGAAACATACATTTTTTAAATGTCATGTTTGGAGCCCAGCAGTTCTAAGGCTGGGTTTACAGAAGTATAATTGGTCTGTTTTTACCAGCAAGACAAAAACTTCATTATTAGTCTATGACAGCAATGCCTGGTGAATGATGCAGTTCAGTGGGAAAGAAAGTGAACATGAAAAGTGAAGTGTTTTCAGCTCATTTGACGTGCATGTCACTGGGTGGCCAAAAGAACCCCACTGGGAACTGTGGAAGAAGATTTAAATTTCATGCAGCTGGTGGGGGTGGGAGGCCAGGATCAGTTTTAATTACCACTGAGCACTAAAGCAACGTATGACACTGGATGGTTTGGATAAGCACTGCTCTGCTTCTTAATTCATTCAACATTTTTACTTTTTTTTTTTTTTAATTTCTCCTCATATTCTCTGCTCTGAGCACTCATCTAGAGCATGGCATCTTCATGGCCACTCACGCCCTTGTTTGTGCATTTCAGTCTGCCATTGACTGAAAAATTGCTCAGTATTTTATTCTTTTTAGGCTTTGCCAGGTTTTGGTAATCACATTGTCCTTTTACGAAAGAGCATTTCCACAATACTCAATATCTATATCAGTGTGCTGACCTTTTACATCATTCTCTAAGGCCATGTGGATCTAACGTTTGTTCTTCAGACAGGTGTGACCCGAACATTGTCTTCTACCTAGAAAGCTTCTCTCGAAAAAGAGTTTTCCTTTTAATGCCTCTCATTTTATTCCTGTTTGTTGTTTATCATTTTTCTCAGTACGATCTAGAATTTGGGGTTTTATTTGATCAAATCTCAATACATTTTAATTATCATTATTATCATTTTTTTTACTAAACAGGAAATCATCGCTCTGTTTTCCAGAGCCAGATTCAAAATTAAAGGCTGACATTGGTAATAGATGGGTCTCAGTGAATAGATAATTTCAAGTTTATTTAACTTCTGAGAGGTATTTTTAATGTTGTTGATTTTTAATATCTTGTTTTTAATTTTTTATATAGAACAGAGATAAGGTGATGATTACTTAGCTATACGTGGAACGACACAGCGGCTGTTTTCAAAGGAAAACACAAAAGCGCCGCTAACCTTGGTCCGTAATTATTTCAGAAGAAAGCCGTCATCATTTCGTCTCACAGTGGGGCAGAAAATTAATAAAGTGAAGCGCGAGCATTACTTTTAGATACTGGTGCATATAAGGACTGCTCATCCACTGAACAAGATTGCATGTGTAAAATCAGTGCCAGCTGGGAACAACAAATCAGTAATGAAGTCCTGTTGGACATAATCAGTGTTCTTGATATGAACAGCATATACATATGTGAATGTGTATGTGTGTGAGTCTGTCCATGCACATATATATATAACCAGGACACACATGAAAGTGCACATAAAAATTATTTTCTGCAAATTATGGGGGAGGAAGTTAATGTAGTTACAAAGTAATTAATATGAAGAAAGGATAGGTTCGAGGCCCTCGGGGTACCCCACACTGTCAGGCTTTCCTTGAGACTGTGTACCCCCCGCCTTCCCACCACTCCCCAGCTTTCTCTCAATTCTAATTCAGTTTTGACTAACCATAATTACTATTGGCAAGGCAAAATCAGCACAGTGGATCTAACTGAAACTTAATGTGATAGCTCCTTTTAGTCGGTGGGTAAAACTAAATTGTAAAGTAAATTATTTGAATGCCTTCAGCTTTTAAATGAACCGACTGCTAGATTAACAATTTAAAGTGGTTTGACTTTAATCACATAATCATATGAGCTTACAGAGAAAGTCTTTTCTTAAACAATTAAAACTAAATGTTCTTTTGAGCTTTTCCCTCTAATGCCAATCTTTCCTCTTTTCTTTTCGCATCAACGTCTTTGGTCGAAAGCTGCGTTAGTTGCTTTACCATGAAACTAATCTTTGGATGTGACATCACAACAAACTATGTGGAGTAGAGTTTGCAGTCATTGTAATTAGACAGACGACTCCCTCAATTCCTAAAGCAGCCCTAATGAAATGCCAGAACAGTCTATGAGGGTTTGTGGTGCCCATATTTATGCACCTGCCTGATTTTGTTTAAACAATTATTGCACACTTTCTGTAAATCCAATAAACTTCATTTCACTTCTCAAATATCACTGTGTTTGTCTCCTATATGATATATTTAACTGACATTTTTTATTCTAACAACCAACGATTTATACAGGAAAATAATGACTATTAACAAGGTTGCCCAAACTTTTGCATCCCACTGTAGGTGTAATTACTTACTCAGATAAGTCACTGGGTATTTAGGGCATTTTATCTTTGGAAGTATTAACTGTTGCTATAGACAGCATAATATGGCTGAGCTACAAAGTTAATCCACTGACCATTAAATCCTTTAAATATCCATTCCAGGACATTAAGGATTTAAAAAAAATCTTATGTCAAAAAAATAAAGTTCCAGTTAAGTTTTTTAAGATTGTGTTAAATTAGTGAGGGTTTTAAATGTCAAGAAAAACTGAAACTGGTTCATTTTTGTAAGTATTGTAAAGAGTGAAGTATACAATAAGGTTCGAAAAGATTCTATTCTATGGGTCCGGATCGGGTTGAGGAGCCAGTAAAGCCTCTGCATTGGTTGCTATTCCACACAGTCACTTCTGTTTATGCCATAAGGTGCAGGTAGCTGCTGCAGTATTTTCCTAAATGATAGGTGTCCCCACTCAGATAGTACCACCACATCAGCACTTGGTGATAGAGATCAACATGATCGCATACTCGTGTCTTCAAGCCAGCTGCCCCGCGGCAACAGTGCAATGTGCCAGGTAGCAAAAATCAAGAGGTGAACCATCAAGCAAAGCGACACCACAGGGTTACAGCCCTGCCTATGCTCAGTGTGTTATCAGTCCCTTATTGTTCATATTATAAATATTGTTGTATCACTACGAAGCTACAACTTGCCAATAGCACCCTTGACTCTCGCTCTGCTTTTAGTCATACAAAGCAGATATATGCCAGTCAGCCACATCATTAAAACCACCTGCCTAATATTGTAATAAACATGATAAACAGTTTTGTCTGATCAGTGTATGGACTAGTGTAAGCACATTAGATGTGCACAACCGATCAGGCCTGTTCCAGTATGCTTGATTGGATTAAAATCTGTGGAGTTTAATGATCAAAATAATTTCACTGTCATTGGATTTGATGTCGTGGAATGGGAGTGTATTTATTGATGCATTGCCCCTATATAGGCTCTTTCCTATTATTTTTAAAACTCCACAGTAAATGTACCGGATATTACCTGTGACATGACAATCCACTGAGATTTGTAATGGATTTTTAAGCACACACTGTAAGGTAATACTTTGTTGCCTTACAGTGCGTCCTGTACAGTGTGAGAGATTAGCCGTAACATGTTGATTTAGGATTCAGGAGATATTGTAGAGAGAATGTGTACAATATACAGCAATATATACAAGGTAATTATTACAGATTGAACCAAAAACAGCCTTTCCCATAAGCCCTGCAAAAAATAAATAACTAATATACAAATAAATATCTAGTAAAAGCATTTGTGTGTTGCCTGCTTTGCACTAGAAACCTGTGTAGCGGCTTGTTGGTATCAAAGTGAGTCTCTTCTGGTAATTCAGTGCTTGTTTTATAACTAGTTTTATCCTTGCTCTGAAGTTGAACAATATCTAGAACAAACTAACACTTCATTATTTGCCAGCAATAATACAAGCAGGCATATAAAGTCAGACATATAAATGCTAATTACAGATATATATCACCAAGGGGGTCATGCTAACGGACTTGGAGTAAGTTTTATGATCCTAATTACAGTCTTGTAGCTCTAGGAGGGTAATGTTCCCTAGCGCAGGGAAGCAACAGCAGATGTGTGGTGTTTCTCCGTCATACCTCATGTCTTATAAGACAATCTGCCTGATGGATGTGATTTATTTGTAGCATGGGGGAAAGAACACTTTTCCCCTCTGACATTCACAGCCACCACGCTCGTACAGAACATGCACAACAATGCCTGAGCACTCTGCCGCCTGCTCACAATTCCCAGCTCTGACATTTTGTTTCCGCTGTTTTACATTTTCTGGAGATAATTCTTGTTCTGTTTCCCTCCATCCCAGTGGGGACACCACAAGGTGACAGCATCCATCACCCATCAACCACCTCATCTCATCTGCCGACTGTCTCAAAACAAACAATGTTAAAAAAAAAAAAAAGACTAATTTCCAAGAAGTGTCCGTATAAGTGTGTGTGTATGTGTGTGGGAATATTTGCAAAGTATTAGGCTTTGTTACCAATCAGCATGTGCTTCATGTACCATATACCGTCCTTAATGCATGCAATGTAATATGGTAACACACACACACACACATAGTGTCTCCTGTCCTTGTCACATATCTGCCAATTGTGTAATTGCTTGACCTACACATCTACATACTTACTTTGCTCTTTTGCTTCATTAGCATGATCAATACAGGTGCATAATGGCTGTTTGCATCAAAGGATGACTGAAAGTGTAAAGTCAAAGTGTGTGGTGAAAGAGTTCACAAGGGTAAAGAAAAGTGACAAATTATCACTACTTAAAATTGCACAATGCTTCTGTTATGATGATTCCCAAGTGACAAAATGACAATTTTTAAGTCTTTCTCTGTCTGACAGGAAGAGAAACTGGACAACTAGACAGTCTTGGCTTGGCTTCCTCTGAGAGAATTATTGTGTTTTGTCAGTCTCAGGCGAGCAGCCCAATTGAGACAAGACCCCCCACCCCCCTCGACAGGAAGAGGTGACAGAAAAAGACAAACTCCTACCCCTAGACAAAAGAAGATAAATAACTGGATGCTGCCTTCAAAAACTGCATGCAAAGAGGCCTGAAGAGAGCAGAAGAGAGGAGAATGGAACAATAAGCACCAAATATAAACTGCATGGAGAGAAGCTAACAGAGCAGAGACACATGAAGGCTTAATTGGCCCTTTCTGAAAGAAATACACAATCATTATGTGTACAGCGGGCAGAATGTATGAGTAAATGCACAGCTACTTAGCCAACCACCAAGAAGGAACCCGAAAGACCGCCGTGTCCTGCTGGGCCTTACTATTATGTCTGGGGTGATCTGGAGAAAAGTAATGAATAAAGCATCTGTTCACAAAAAATAACAACAACAACAACATAAAATTCTCATTCACAAATGAAACGTGTTATTTTTAATGCAGGAGTCGCCCATCGATCAAAAGTAGATGCAATTAGCTGTATTAACAATAAGGTTATCCAGATTAATTGGGAGATTAATATTTATAATTATGAATGCAGTCAGTGTGCTGTGTGTGTATCTGTGAGGTAGATTCCTTTTTATCTATGTGTGCGCGTGTGTGTAGCTGTGCTCTAACCCCACTGTTGGGAGGGCCACCCGGAAAAATAATCTTCTCTGTAAAAACCGGGAGTTGTGTTTGTCAGTCAGTGAGACACAAACCGATCTCACGGTTGGAGAAGAAGTGAAAAAGAAGATCTGTTGAAGCCGTTGGCAGAGGGAAGGAGAGCAGGTTGAGAGGAGATAACGAAGAGATGCACCGGTACCGTTTTCCCAAGTGTGTGATAATGGACTGAAGATTATAATAAGAATTTTATGTGTACGTGTCCCCGTCTTTTATTGAACACCTGCCGAAGGGAACAACATTACACTGCTACTTAAAAATATTCCATAATACTTTTACATTTAAATTAGCCAGAGAGAACATAGCTTTTTTCATGCTGAAGTAGTTTTAATGTTGTTGGTTGCCTCTTGAGATAAAAAAAAAGAAACTATTTTGCTTTTTCTTCTGTTTGATGTGTTGTATTTTAGACCTTCTCACTGCAGGGAGTTGACTGACTAAGAATGCATTCTGTCAGCCTCGACTTGTTCCTGTTATACCAGACTTGTATTATACAGCCTGTTAGCCTTCAGAGGCTATAAGTATTCAGCTGAGCGAGAAATGAACAGCATTCACCTACTATCCTATATTAAGGTTCTCATCAAATTCACTTGAGAATGACATTCTGTGATATTCTCAGCAGCAGGCTAAATATAACTATGATTTCTCTTCCTGTAAGTAATGAGAAAGCAAGCTGGAGCAGGGTGAGGGATGGAGATGGGGTGTGGGGAGTGTTTCAGAGGAAAATAAAGCTTAATAGCAAAAGAAGTTATTTCTTTTTTTATTATATTGCTTTAAAGGTCCCCTGTTGTTGGGGAGCTCATTACATAGAGCACATGTGACAGTTGTTGTTTTCAGGTGCCGTGGTGGAACTCAAATTCCTTTTCTAAATGTATTTTAGCTGGGAATGAATCAGAATTAAGTACGAGAGTGCATGTTCAAATATGATTAGAAACCAGACTAAAAGCCTGCATCCACATTGGTAATTCTTTGATGGTGTACCGTCGCATGATAGCATGATGGTAGGTGCCATACTTCAAATCATGTGTGCTCAGTGCTCTCCCTTAGCTGTCTCAGATTAATAAAACAGAACTCAGTGTTGAACCTGGGGTTGCTGGAGCCTGTTGCAGTTGCATGTTTTAGACTGTGGGAGAAAGTCAGAGTACCTGGAGAGAATCCAAACACACAAAGGAAGAACATGCAAACGCCACACAGAAACGCTCCAGCCTGGCTGGAAACTCAGGACCTTCTTGCCGCGAAGCAACAGTCCAACTAGCCATCTGTGCCACCCCTTGAAGACATATCACAGTTCAAGAAAAAGAAATAAACTAAAAGATATACAAACTGAGACCATGTTAGCATGATATTGTAAATCCAAGAGTAAGGAGCATAGTGTACCTGTTTGAAGTATTACAGGAAAGAAACCATGTGGGACAAAATAAAGCACATACAGAACTGAAATATATGATATTTAATGGTCACATTGATTAAAAAAGCTATATTTAAAAAAATGCATAAAACTGTAACAATTTTCTTTTTTTCCCCCAGAGACAGAAACCATTAATTTTGTTTCTTTATTGTGATTTTTGTGTTGGAAATGAAGTTTGTTACAAATATAAAGGACGTTTTCTGCATGGCCTGTTGAGCAGGCCAGGTTTTTTCCCATGGGAGAGCTTTCCAGCCCTCAGACAGGGCTTGGACTTCCCTCTACCCCTCTGCATGTGTGGTGAGGCACACACTCACACACGAGACATCAGATGGCGAGCCTGACCCATGAGATTTGCACTTAAAGACACTGCAGAAAGAGACAATTTGGAGTTCTACTGTTATACTGCTTTATCACAGCAGGATTCTGGATTTGAGCTGATCAGACTGACACAGAACTGAACTGAAGTGTGATTATTTGGACTGTTGAGCAATGTTATATGCAGCTGTTATTTTCTTGTTTTGAACCAAACTGGATTTCTATAAAGGAACTATGTGTTAAAGGGTCAATGCACCAAAATTGGGTTTTGATAACAATTTATTGCTCATGCAAAGAAAGACTGAAACTGCTCAGAGTGATTAGTAATGGGCATAAATTAAATGAGCTCATACCACTAAGTTGGCTTTAGTAGCCATGCACAGATCGGACCGGTCTTAAATTCATATAGCCTGAGAGTCTTTTAAATAAGTAGATTCTGAAACTGAAGGTTTTATATACAATACCCATTTTTACTCCTTGGCATATGACACAGTCTGACCCGATTTTATTGATTTTATTGTTTTGATCTAATGTGCTGATTTTATTGTTTTAAATGTAATTCTCATCATTATTTTTATACTATTTTATTATTGTTTTTGCTATTTATGCTAATTTTATTTATTTTAATGTCATTTTAATAATTATTTTTATATATATATTTTATTTATTTTTATATTTTTTAACATGTTCAATGTATCACTTTGGCATGTCAAGTGTACAGCACTTTGTGTTCAGCTGGGGGCTGATCTGAAAGTGCTATATAAATAAATTGCTTGCTTGCTTGCTTGCAATCTGATTTCTAAATCAAGAACTAAAGCTTAAAGAATAACCTAGGTGTGTAATTTGGAAAAAGGTTGGGTTAACTAAAATGATCTTGAACTGTCAAAAGTTAAGCGTGACCTATTTAACTGTCACTTATTTTTGTTTTGTTCATATGTTTTTGTTTTATTAAAGATGGCGAATTGTCATTTAAAGGTTTTTCTGGTTCTGGTCTCTTCACTGCGCTTTGCTCCACCACTCCTGTGAACACAGAACTGGTCCATGAGCTTTTATATTTCTCTTACAGTGACATAAAATGTCCTTTTCACTGCACATCACCTTTCAGTGAGTGGCACCGTTCCTTAGAGCTCATAGATTACAGTGGGCTAAATATCCTGGTGGCTTTTCTCAAAGCAACCAGCTGCTGACGTCTGGATAATAATCTGCATACATTAATATCACCATATTGGTTACACTATACACCCAGTGCCAGAGAAGACCTCTGATTAAATTACACATCCAGACATATATCACTGCCATCCATCTTAGACAAACCCTGTCAGTGGAGCGCTAGCATCGCTGTGCAGCTTATCGTATTCTCTGGTCTCAGCTTGGTGGAAACTCTCCAATCAAATCGACTGAAATATCAATGCAAATTAGCGTCCATTAAAAACAATTCCATCTGGCACAGCCCCCCTGCCTGAAGCTTCCAAACATGACATATTATTTGGTATTAAGTATATTTACTATTTAGTGGTAGCTCCTTAGTTAAGAACGAGTACAATCTCTCACTGCACACAAGAGTTAAACTGTGAAATAATTACCCAAGTCAATGGGTGCCACTATCTCTCTGATTGGTTGAGTGCTCAGGCAAAAGCTATTAAGTTTTTCTTTCAGTTTTTTTGCAGGATTTCAATTAAAAGCTATGCAAACTGGTGGGCCTATCTTTAAACGATAGACCCCCAGAAATCCCTCCTCAAGGGAAGACC
Source organism: Oreochromis aureus (assembly GCF_013358895.1). NCBI lineage: Eukaryota > Metazoa > Chordata > Actinopteri > Cichliformes > Cichlidae > Oreochromis > Oreochromis aureus. Next base: position 14,285,088 of record NC_052942.1, on the reverse strand, counting down.
TATTGTAGTGTCCTCGTCAACACTCCAATTAGAGCTTGCCTATTATCTTTCATGATAAAAAAAAAGGGTATTACCACAAAAGCACCTTATCCTCCTCTCCTAAAATAACTCTTTAGCTTTTCACCCCATAATTTCATTAGAAGAAGATAGTCATTCATCAGTTAGAATGGTAATTTTCATTAATGACGCCTGGTCTCACCGAATATTGAATAAATTGTCCATTCATTTGGATCTCATGCTTTGGTTCAGTAATATCTCATGAATATAGGATGAGATATGAATACAAACACTGGAATATTTGAGTGAAAAAAACAGCGAGAGAGCGGGAGTAAGAAAGACAGAGAGAAGGAAACAGAGATGAGAGTTAAAGCGGTGTACAGGTTGAGGTTAATTCTGTATACCAGTACAGTGATTGCCATGCCATGTTGTTTATGGAGATGTCACTAACCACTCACTCTCAGTATGCTCAGTGTTTCCATGCATACATTTTGGCCTTAATGGCTTTTCTTTTAAAACGCTTCCTGAAATGATTGCATAAATGAACTCACACCTCTCATATATTTCTTCTCATTCACTCACCCTGATTATGAGGACAGCTGTAACTCAACTGTGCTTCCTTAGTGCTGACTCCGAATTAAATATTACTTAATCACATTCTGCTGACCCAGATGTTTCACTGTTCAGGGACCAATTTTTAGGTGAAAATCATTCTGAGAAAAACTAGAAGAGATGCATTAAACACACAAACATGCTTTTTTCACATTTTTGTTTAAATTTCCTTGTTGTAAAGCAGAAACAGGTCTCGTTTAGTTTCAATAAGGAAATAAGGAACACTGCAGGCTTGCCTCTGGAAATGCCATATATGGCTTTTTTTCGTTTGTTTTTATTGACTATATAATTCAAAAAGCAAAGGGTACATTCATAGGAGCATCAAAACAACACTGTTTAAAAGACGATGCTGTCATTTCTCATGTTTTTGTGGCAGCAAGTCAGTAAAGAGTGCGACATCATAGCGAAAAATGCTGAAATCTACTCAAACAGAATATGTCACCTCTGAGGCATGAATTATGCTGCTGGTGAACAAACTGAAAGAGTTTAGTTTATTGATGAAAGACACTTACCTTTTCACACACAGGAGATATGAACAGATGCAATCACACCACACTAAGGGATGATTGTTAGCAGTGGTGACACATTGTGCTTATTTGTTTGTCTCTGATAATATGCTCCACAACACACTATTCATCAGCTCTTATTTTCCCTGTGGTTAGCAGGTTTGTGTGAATTTAGATGCGACGTGTTTATGTGTGTCCTGCTCAGGCACCACTGTTTATTGGTCCCTAAGAGCAAAGGTTCCCATCCTCCTCTGAAGCAGTCTCATTGTGCTCCGTGCGCTTACCCCAGTGTGCAATTTCCTGAAACAGACTCGCAGACCAGTTAGTCTGCTCGCATAAATGATGCCAGCAGGTAATGACAGCTTTATCATTTTTGGTTTCACCTCGGATATCTGGTTTTTACTTTGACATGGTGACAAAATTAAAGAAAAGATCCAGACGAACTACTTGACCTTGAGAAACCTTGGAAAATGTGCACGCAATTCCATTTTCACACCTGTCACGTAATGTACCCCTGGGTGATCCGATGATAATTGAGGCAATCGCTGGCATAGCCGGTGACCCCTGTGACCCCTGTGACACATCGCTAGCCTTACCAGTCATCCATCACCAGCACCTCCTCCACCTGTTTCTACTTGTTGGAAGCAGAAGAGTGAGTGGAGACGGAAACGGGTTTGAGTTGAAGTTGTGCTAATGGGGAGAGAGTATATGCTCCCACACATCCATTCCCCATCCTGTCAAGGAGCATCATGGTGGAACGCAGACGATGGGAACCTTAGTCCCTCCCCGCTCCAACACCTGCTGCTCCTCCATCTGCTTCAGCCAAACAGCCTCCTGCTTCTCCTGTTTACCCCCCCATCTACACATCTATCCATTCATCCATCCGTTCTTCTGTATCTCCAAAAAAAAAGGTGGAATTTGTGGTCTGCAAAGACTTTATTGTTTTCTCAAGAGTGACAGCAAGTTGCCAAAAAGTATGAAACCCAGTCAATCCTACAAACTTTTAAAGGCTCCGCTCCTGGACCTGCGTGCGTATACCGGAAAAGTGACAGTCTGAATATAAAAAGCTGGGAGGCACATTGTTCACTCAGGGTAAACATGCTGATGAGCAGATGATGAGAGCACAACTTCGGCCTCGGGTACATAAAACTCCACCGAATGTCACCTAGCTGGGTGCTTGGCAGCTACAACATTTGCATTGCTACTTCCATTTTAAGCAAATGAGAAGAAGGAGACAACGTCAGCAGAAAGAAGTTTTTGAGTCAGCAAAGGGGAGGCGCTCCATAACTGATAAAAAAAAAAAGATGTATATCAGCAATGATGTCTCTAAGGAAGTGATGTGAAATGCATCCTATAGGGGAAACAGAACACATAGCACATTGTAGAAGCACATAAACATAATAGAGCGATGTTCATTACTCTCAAAGTTGTAACTTTGTAAACAGTTTTGAGCCACCCTGATTTCTTTATATTTCACTTCCAACTTCACTTTAACTTTTTAAAGTGATGTTGAGCAGTAGTTTCCCAGTCTCACTGAAGGTCTTTCACAGTTAATCTCTGATTATTGGGTACTATTTCACTTATTTTCAGTCTAATTAACTTTGTTCCCATTTCTTTTAATCGACAAAACATATCAACAATGACAGAGTTTTGCAAAAACAAGGTGATTCCCAAAGTGTTAGTTGCCAAAAACCTTACATATCTCAGTATGGGGTGCAGTGTGTCCTTAAAGAAATTAAAGAAGTGGGACAAGTGGAGGATAAAAGAAGGAGAAATGGGCCTAAAAAACTGTGGGATCATCTTTACAGAGAAGCAAACAAAAGGCAGCCAACATCCAAAGAAGACCTTTTAATGTCCTTCTAGAAGCCTGGAGAAATATTCCTGAAGACTACGCAAAGAGGTGGCGAGAAAGCTGCCTACATGGAGGAGAGTTCAGGCTGTGTTAAAGAGTAAAGGTGGTCATACCAAATATTAACTTTCAATCTGGGTAGAATTATACACTTGTTTTCCCTTATATGCTGGCTCAAAACTTAATGTTTGTGTGAGAGAGCAAGTTTGTGTTAAGAGTTAGTTATATGTGCCCTAAAAAAGCAAACAAAAGTCTTGCCAAAGCCTGTGTAAGGAGGCTTTGAGCACTTCCTGTGAATGTCATAGTACTGAAACTGGCTACAGTTTAACTGGAGGTCACAAGATATTCCCCAGTGAAAATTAATTAATGGAGCTTAATGGCTAAATTAATTATTTACACACACTTTTAGGCAAAAAGTAGCAATTTTAGTTTTGGAAAAAAACAGCATAATATAACATCCCATCATGAATCATTAAAAGCTATGCTTATTCTCTAATGAAGACAAAACACACGGTGGAATCCATTTTCAAACAATGAAAACCAAAACTTATATATATCACCAAGCACACTGACTCAATAAAATAATGTGAGATCAACAAGAATCTTGAAGGTTTTTTTTTGTTTTGTTTTGTTTTACAGTCTGTGGAACCTGGGATTACTTTATTGTCCATGAAATCTCTAATTCAAAGCTCTACATAGCCCAGATGAAAAGAAAAAGAGGGCATTAAAGAATAACATTACAGCTGATGGGTCTGGGTGTGTGTGTCTGTGCACATCCATTACTCGTGTTTTGAAGATATCAGTCTGTGTGTGCTTGACTCTGCTTCCATTTTTGGATAAAAATTGACAAATCTTTTCATTTTGGGGAAAGTACTTGCTTGTATGAAGTGCTTTGCAGGGCCGTGCAGAGACGTTTATAGGGGCGGGTGCTCAAAGCTAAAAAGGGGCACATTGAACCAGGCTGAATAACAACAACACACATTCATCAAGAATCTAATATGGGATCGCATCATACTATATCACTGTTGTGAGGCAAAGCAAACGTAGCCTATGTTTTACCTGATGGGTACAATGTTGCTGTTGAGGGGTTGCTGCTTCTCATGCTGCTGATAGTGCTGGAGGGCAGGACTGTGTTGATCTGAGACTGTAGACATTAAAAAGTCCATAGGAGAGATGGTAGCTGATTAAACAAGTGTCATGAGATAATAACAAAATGCAAAGATTGGTGACAGCGCTTGGAACCATAAGGCAACAAAAAACTGAGAAATAAACTAGACCCTGCCTGTGAATCACTCTTTGCCTCTCTTCCATCCCCTCATCTCATCTATCACTCTCCTCTTGCTGTCCATCCGAGAACAAGGCACAACTTGCTATTGCAATAAACTATTATTTAATTATCCACACCTAACAACTCTTACACTTAATCTATAATAAAATGATGACAGAAAAATGTTATAGAAGCAAAACATTTCAGTTGTGCTTATTATTATTTTTATACTGGAATACCTCTCCAACAACTGGTACATGTGTTAATGTTACCTGTGCTCTTTGTAATCCAGCTGCTGAGGGATCCACTGCCTTTAGTAGCCTCACACAGCTCCTACTGTTTCCTCCTCATGTCCTTACCAGCCATGTCTGGAAAATATTATATTATGAGTAATAATTCAAAAATCCATATACATAAAACACACACATGCATGCACACACAGTGACATTTTAGACCTTCTTCAGAATACTGTATATACTGTGGGCACAAGTTTCCATCATGGTGCTGATCCAGAATCCTTCCCTTATTATTTATTACTAGAGCTACAATAATAAAGCAATTAATAAAGCAAAAAAAAGTAATAAATTTATAATAATGTATTTATGATGATTCCATTTGTTTCACTATCCACTCTGTGCAGGCAGAAAGCTTATTACATTTTTAAACTGTAGAGATACAATAATTTTACTGCTGTAAAATCAGCATTTTGTCTTATTTAAAATATAAATCTAATATAATCTGTTTCTTAATGTATGTTCTTTAAAATACAGCGTTTTTTTTAAAAATATAATTATAATAATCCATTATTATGTGGACATGCATATTAGATCGTTTTAAGTGAAATATAAGCCCCCCAGAAAGGCAGGAAAAGCCCTGTAACTTACTTTAAAACTAAATATGTTCCCTAAAACGGTGACAGAGCTACAGACCCATGACAGCCTTACCCAGTCAGCCAGCAGCTATGACTTGTGCAGTTAATAAAAGGACAGGTAATGTTTGTGGCGCTGTTGCACACACAGCACGCTCATTTGTTTAAGTTCGTCAGTTGCCACAAGACAGCTTACCAACGTGTACGTGATAAGCTAATACTCCTGTGTGCTTTAGACTACAGTGTACGCTGTACACCTACTTACTGGTTTTGTCGCATCAGTCTGTGTCTCTGAGTTAATTTGTGTTTCTCCTACAGCTCCGGACCGCAAAAAATGCGCGTGCACTTTGTGAGCTCGTTCCCGGCTCGTAACCAGCGCGTTCTGCCGTCAAGGGCGATCATTGGTTAATGGTGATCATGTGACTGATGCAAGCCAGATCCTTTTATTTAGCAAAAATGTGATTAATAGTTAAATATTATTGTTGAGGGGCACAGACAGGACTCCACACGCACACACACATTTAAAAAAAAAAATAATTAAAAATTTTAAAAAAAAATTGCCTCAACAAAAGGGCACTTTGGGCACCCATCAGGAAAGGGGCGGGTGCTCAAGCCCCTTCCGCCGCCCCCTCTGCACGTGCCTGGTGCTTTGAGTGCTCCAGGAGAGTAGATAAGCACTATATAAGAATCAGTCCATTTACCATTCACAGTTCTTAAGGAAATACCTTCTGAAGTGAATACAGCACAAATATGTGTCTGTGTCTTTTTGACCAGTACCCTCTCATTCTATGTCCCACAGAGTCGACTATAAAGCACTCTCGCTATCTGCTGCAATGTGTATGATGGGACTAATTTCATTTTATGGCCTCCAGTGCTTATTTTTGGACCAAAGCAAATAGCGTGTGCATATAATCGGTTACTCATTTTTCCTCAGAGTAAGCTTTTACTTTCTCATAAATAATTACAATTGGAACAACACCCTTTTAAATTAAGCATCTTGCGTTTTATGATTGAAAAAGTCCCAATTTATTATTTAAAAAAATCTCACCACAGGGTGATTAAACATTTATGTCTAACCAGTGAAAAAATAATGTTGTCGTTAACGCTGCATGTTAAACCCTTTCGGCTCTAACACTACATCATGTTGCGTTTGCTCGCTACTGTAATCTAGTTTAATCATAGTGGAACGGTTAACACAGCTGTTTACACTCCAGTATTCTCACAGACCAAAGGAAAGTGTTGAAAGTGAAGACAGTGTTGGCAGATGAAAGAAAAGCAGATTTTTGAGTTGGTGCTTATCCCTTTTCTCCTTTTGTCTGATAGAAGGTTGGCTGAGGTCACCTCTCTTGACTGCATCTGTCTTCATGGCTGCTCTGTGGTTTTGAAAGAGGACCAGTTCAGCCGATACGTTTTCCCAAAGGTTTGTCACGCTGGTTCATGGATGAAGCTACCTTGGGTTTAGCACTTCTGACATGCATACACACACGCAAACACACACACGGTGTGGAGAAGTGACAGGCACAGATGCCCTGTGTTTGACCTGGGAGCGATGCTGCCACGCAAAGTGTGTCTGACAGCTTCACTGAGCCCCCTTGTATCACGGCTGGATCACTTAGCGACACACATCCAACTTCGAGCTCAGGGCACGTGTAGGCATTGTCACTACTCACACAAACAAGGTTACAGCCACACCCGCAGCTCTGTGAGGCAGTAAATAGACACAACACAGACTGAGCTAGGCAATAACAGTTCTGTCATGCTCATGTTTAGCAGGTAATATTCATGAGTTTTACCATGTTATAAGGCACTAAACCATAAGTACACTTCAAGCTTGTTTAAATTTAAGGAATTAGGTAAAAGTATATATACATACATACTGTAATTATACTACATTTCTCAAAAAGGCAGCAATGTAACACACATACTGTAATATCCGTACCAAATTCAATGCTTTGCAATTTCAGCTACAACTGTTGTTACTTGCTTTACAAAAGTTCTTCAGTTTACTGCATGATGAGTGGATAGAATGAAAAATAATCATCAAACATGTGCTTGCACTTGTGCTGCAATCAGCTGATGTAAGGTTTAATGGAAGAAAGAGAAAAATGGTGGCACGGTCTACAACTTTTGAGGAGTGGAGGTATGGACCTTACTTTTATTTTTATTGCATAAAAGAATAAGAGTCTAATGGTAAAGTGCAGACTATGTCCTAGACAGAAACAACTGTGTTAAACTGCAAACACAGCTTCAGCTATTTGCAACTTTTTCAGACAGGGCTGTTTTTCAGATTAGCTTTGTGTTGTCGGCTTTGTGTTCAAGATCCTATGGACGTCTTTATTAGGATAGGGATTTGTGTTGGTGTGTGGGACTGTAGCCTCGGATTTATATTGATAGCTGATAATGCGACAGCGCATTCCAGGTCTTATTATAGATTAACGCAAAACAAAGTAACATGATGTGTTGATCATGTTACCACACTGTATTCTTCTAGACGACAAATCTTTGTATGTTTGTACTTTCTCCAATGAGTAATTAAGCACTTCCTCATTGACACAGTTCATTAGCCCAGTACATATCAATGTATTTTTGATAAAGAAAGCCATTTGACTTGGATTTATTTTACCACTGTTGTTTACTATAAGTCGTGCTGTGGACTGGAATCATGTCCAGGAGCTACAGTCATCTCCCCCACCCTGTGATATCTGGGATCCATGCCAGACTCTCCATGACCATGAACTGCACAAGCTCTTTAGAAAATGGATTGATAAATGTTTGGTATTAGTTATGCAAAACCTCTGACAACCATTTATATATTTTATAATTAAGAGATGCAGCTCAATAACATTATAAAATTAGTTTATAATTTTTCTGATTTATAATAAACCTTCTGTCTTGGCTGGTTTCTAATGGATTTAAAAATTATCCTAAAAAAAAGAAAAGGAGAAGGAGAAAAACGAGGTTAGGGAAATGTTCTTTTTCACGTTGATTAAAAGACAGAACTATATCAGCTTTAAAAAGCTGGAACACTTCATTAATTCTGTTGTCATTCCAAGGTCTACATGTAGTTTTACTTACAGCCCATTTTGTGCCTACCTCGCTCAGTTTTCTTTTTTCTTCACAGTCCAGATGCTCAGCATGATGAGCAGAAATCTAATGAATATGTCTGTTATTGTGGTGCTGATGGCCGTGGGGTTCAGATGCAGCAGGTGTGCTGAGAAGCTGAAGCCATGCAGAGCAAATATTTGGTCTCCGTTTCACACATGGATGAGTCAACATAACCAGAGGAACCCACTGGACCTTTTTCAAACATTTCTGGCCTCTGTTTGTGTGTGCTGTTGGGGAAAATAGGGTGTGGAGGATCTGTATCAGTACGAAGGATGTGTATTCGTTAACCCTTTAAAATGAGTAAAATTGCTGTAAGAACCTACTTTGCTACTTAAGTTTGAAAAAATAAGACCCCGGGGAACAGAGGAGTAACAACTGGGCAATTCAGAGGAAGGCGGAAATCATTTAAAGAGCGGAAGAGTCAAACTATAAACTAAATATAATATAAATTTCTTGTTGTTGATGATTGCAAATGGCAGAACAACCACACATTATATTACAGACCACATGTCCTTAATTTGTGATATTAATGTAGTGTAACTTCAGTCTCTGCTCACGTTTTCTGTTTCTAGTTTCAAAATCTGATGTCAGGCAACATCAGCTGCAGGTTAAATAAATGCACAGCAACTGGTCTTGCATCTGTCTGGAAACATGGCAAATTTGGTGTTTATGATATGCTGACGTATAACATTGCAGGTTGGCATATGACACGTGTCTCTGTCTTCATTAGAACAACATCAGGCCAGCCACAGTAAGCACAATGGCTTCATTTAGCCTGGCGATCTGGTGAGAGCTGCTCTGTAATAACACGGGGTCAGGATCTGAGAAAGAGCGAGCGGTCACGCTGCCATCGCCGCCTCCTATGATGAAAGGCTCTCTCGACAATCCCCTTTGCTGTTGCATTAATCTGAGCTTGCTAATACAACCTTCTCCATCCCTGCTTCTGAGCTATTTCTTCTCGCTGTTCTGCCGGCTCTCCCTCTCTATTTTTCATCTTCCTGCTGCAATGTACTCTCAACCCTTTTTTCTGATCTGCTGTGCCTAATCGTTCTTTTATTGTGCAATCTTCTCCTACACACTTTTCCATCCTCTTCTCTATCCCTTCTCTTATTATGTGCTTTTTCATTGCAGCTTTTAAAAAAAATAAAGTTTGTTTCACTGTGCAACATTAAAATAATGTATAAAGTTCCATTCTTTTTATCTGGCAGTACCATTGGTGCAGATTTGAAGGTAGAGTGGCAATCAAGTGCAGGTACATTTTACTTATATCCAAGTTTGCTTTAGTATTTAAATTTGAGAAAATTTGCTATGTATTCCTAGTAGCAAATATGACAACTTTCAATTGTGTTGTAATGGTGTTTAAACATTTAAGCTAGACCTGTACAGTTTTTATTGTCTGTGCAGTTTATCAGGCCAATAATGTAATGACCTTGATTTTAATATGATCTCTGAAAAATTTCAATCTGGTTTTAAGTCACTACATGGCACTGAGACGGCACTTTTAAGGATTTTTAACGATATTCTTTTAACTCTGGACTCTGGCAGCCCTGCTGCCCTTTTATTGTTGGACTTGTCAGCAGCTTTTGACACAGTCGACCATGACATCCTGTTATCAGGGCTAGAATTTCATGCTGGCCTAAAAGGATCTGCCCTACAGTGGTTTCGGTCCTATTTGTCAGAAAGGTCTTTTCATGTCAATATGGGCCCCCACAACTCCAAAATAGCCCCTCTTAAATACGGAGTACCTCAAGGCTCTATTTTGGGTCCTGCCCTGTTCGCACTCTATTTGTTGCCATTGGGCTCCATCTTCTCGCGGTACAGCATTTCATTTCACTGTTTTGCTGATGATTTGCACATTTATCTACCTTTAAAAGCAGGGTCAGACCATCCCCAGCTCTTATTACGCTGTCTTGACGATGTCAAACAGTGGTTGTCATTAAAGTTTTTAAAGCTAAATGAAAATAAAACTGAGGTTGTCATTTTTGGCAACTTTAATCATATCGACAGCACTCTGGGCGCCCTTTCCTTGTATTGTAAAATACATGTAAAAAACCTCGGTGTCTACATTGATGGTTCTTTTAAATTGAATAAGCAGGTGAGTGCAGTAGTTCAGTCCTGCTTTTTTCAGCTAAGACAGCTAGCCAAGGTAAAGCCATACCTCCCGGCTAACGTCTTTGAGCGTGTTATTCACCTTTTTCTTACTTGCAGATTAGACTACTGCAATTCATTGTATTATGGTCTAGATCAGGCCACCATCCATCGTCTTCAGATGGTTCAAAATGCAGCTGTTCGCCTGCTAACTGGTACCAAACGGAGAGAGCATATAACCCCAGTTTTAACTTCTTTACACTGGCTTCCTGTCTCCTACAGGATCCAATTTAAAGTTTTAGTTTTTGTTTTTAAGTCACTTAATGCCCGAGCCCCTTCTTACCTGTCTGAGCTCCTCTCTGCCTATGCTCCAGGAAAAACCATGAGGTCTAGCTCAAAATTAATGCTGTCCATCCCACGGACTTATCTCAAATCCCGTGGTGATAGATCCTTCTCTATGTGGCAGGTCCCAGACTCTGGAATAGTCTCCCCTTAAATATTAGATCTGCACAAACACTTGAGCAATTTAAATCATTACTAAAGACACATTTTTATGCCCTGGCTTTTAACACACTATGATCCAAGCACTTTGGTCTTATTTGAATTAGTTTTAGTTATTGTTTTAATTCTTTTATTGTCCTATTATTGTTTTTTTATTATTATTATTGTATTGCATTGTTGCTTTTTAATGCCATTTTTATATTGTTAAGCACTTTGTGCAGCATCGGCTGTTTGAAATGTGCTATATAAATAAATTTGACCTTGACCTTGACCTTGACGTTGCAATGTGATTTAGTCTGTTTCAGCTGATTTATCCCTTGAAAAAAAACTCTAATAAAGCTTTATTATTGTGAGAACCAAATAAATAATAAATAAGTGAGTTTATTTTGATAATGCACTACATTTATTTGGATAGACAAAGTGGTTGAATATGTCACAGACACACCTAGAAACATTTTTCCAGTAAACATTATCCAAATATCCAAACATAGTTAAATGGGTCTGTACTGTAGTGTTTCCCACAATTGCCAAACAAGAAAAGGATCCCTGGTTCAATCCTAAGAAGCGACACAAATCCTTTTGGAGCTGCATCAGAAAGGACACATGGGTTAAAAATCTGCCAGATCCAACATGTGGAGCTACATTCAGTGGTGGCCCCTTGTGAGTAATAAACATGGATGTCTTGATCTAAATGCTGGTATTGATAATGGATCAATATTTGTACAAAAGGATTGATCGTTTGTTTCTATCCTCTACCTGAGGTATGTAGCCCACTGAATTTTGTTTATGTTTTTTGGAAATGCACTACTGTATGTCACACTGAAACAACACAAGTTGGCCCAAAGTGCTTTAGCAACAGCCACATTTACATTAGAGGCCTGCAAAAAAATAGTTTTAAAATAAACCTAAAGCTGAAAGCGGAGTTTTGTTGTGTTAACTAATTATTGTGGAAAGTAAAAATAATTTAGTGGCCATTAAAATGTGTTCAGAATTTGTTTTAAATGCACAACCTGCTTGTGTTATTCCAGCTTATTCAAATATATAGCGCTAAATCACAACAGTCACCTTGAGGCACATACAGTAATATTGTAATGTGAAGACCCTGCAATAATAGAGAGAAACCCCAACAATCAGGTGACCCTCTGTGAGCAAGCACCTGGGGACAGTGGGAAGGAAAAACTCCCTTTTGAAAGAAAGACTGCAAAACTAGGTTCAGGCAGGGGCAGCCGTCTGCCATGACCAGCTAGGGTAGACTGAACAGCACTTATACCTCTAGTACAAGTAAAGGGTAATCTGAGTACGTCTTCAACTACTACTGTAAGGACAATATAAGCAATTTCATTGTGTTAATATGTCACAGTATCACGATTTGTCCATCCAATTCTGGCTGTATGGTGGGAAAATGTAAGCCCTGAATAGGTTTGTATTTAGTGTCCAACATACAGTTTTAGACTGACAGATACTGTTCAGACATGATGTACGACTTCCCATTCACGTGCTCTCACATGGTTTGTCCTGACTGAAAATATCTGTCCTTTTGTCTACATTAATTACCCCGACTGTCTATCATGTGACTTTGTGCTGTGTGAAGTGTCTGTCATGCAGTGTCCTTTTTGCATTTATGTGTACGTGCGTGTCGAAGGTTGCACACATGTAGATCATGCAGAATTGTCTCTACCCCCTGATGGATAAAATGGTTTTACTCAAGATAGTAGCTTTCCTGGTGATTTATGAGCATACATGCATGGATACACACATGCACACACACACACTGACAGCTGGAGTGATGGGTGAGCTTGCAAGGAAGTATGGAATTGGGGGAAGGACGAAAAGCAAAGGAGATTGGAGCAGAAAGCAACCTGTGAGCTACTAGATATAAACAGGTGAATGATTTTCTGTTCCCTCTCAGATTGTTTCCTCATGTCTCAGCCTGGCCTGGTCCCTTGGAGAGACAGGCTGGAACTGCAGCTCCTTACTAAGCAGCCCTGGTAGACTATCTGGCACAGACATATAGCTCGGCTACTGTTGCTCCTTCGCGCTTTGCTGGCCGCTGTGCGCCACTGGCCAAGCTGTTAAAATGCACAGCCTTATTCTCTGCTCTGAATCGCATTAGCTCCGGGGCTGTCGTAAACTGATACAAGCAGCAGGCCTTGAAGAAACACACTCTCTTGAAGACGAACATGCTTTATGTGCACACATATTCCCTCACCTACAGGCATACGCATGCACACATGCACAATTGCTCACACATACACATGACTCTGTCCCAGACGACCGTATGCAAAATCATGAGCAATATCTTGGAGGAACAAACACCCTGACCTTTGCAAAGATATATCTTTTGTCCTCGAAGCACTTTTGTATCTTCTCCATTTTCCATTCCATTTGGCAAGGTGAAGAAAAAATACAGTCGGGGAAATTTAAAGCCCAAATACAGGCCTTGCTTTCCATATGACTGGCAGATCAAATCAAGGAGTTACTATATTGACAGTGAGATTACCAGCTAAACACCTGCCGCAAGTGCAGCTTCCAAACTGAACAATATATTTTCTTTTAAAAAGTTGTTTTTTTTAATAAAGAGGCGACGTACTGTGCAATATCATGCCAGAAACCCAGCTGTTGTGTGCGTTAGGTGACAGATTTCAAATCATGATAAAAAAAAGTTTGCTTTTACAGCTGCTACTACTGATGCTTTCATAAGCATCTGTTCAAAGAAAGCGTGTGACCGCAGCTCTGCTCGTATGTGTTAATGGTACTTACTTGTATGGCTTGTAAATCCTTTAAACTTGTAGGTGTTTAATCTTTTATGCATTTCTCAATTAGAACCCCACCGCAGGGATTACATCTGCTGAGAAACAAAGATGCATGTTTGTTTCGAGGTAGAATCCCAAACTATTACAAGATGTTTAAACAGGGATTTGTAGCGGGACTGAGGCTTTCTCGGGCCTTGTCTGCAGGAAGCCACGGTGAAAAGAGCGAGCGAACAAACAAGCTAAGACAATAGTCAGCCTTTCGAAAAGAGTGGCAGCGACACCTCTCTCAGTTAGTCACTGAGCTGTCAGTCTGAACTACGCTGTCACCTCCCTCCTCTCCATATCATTGACTTTCCACTGACTTGAGAGCAGTTTCTGCCAAGCCCCTTTGAAATAATGCATTGTGCTGGAGGAGTTATCATAGAGGACAATATTCTCCTGATACACAGTCTTAAAGTGGACCTCGGAGAAAGGAGCCGGCTGCTTCACTTTCTCTCTTTGGTTGCTAGGTTAACTCTCCACACAGAATCACTGGAGCCTTTATGGGCGGCTGGCACCATCTCAGGCCCCAGCCTCCGACTGCTCCTTGAGTGCGTATATGAAAGAAAGGGAGGGCAAAAGAGAGAAAAATCATTCCTCTCACTCAGGGTGGCGTGCTAGGACTTCCAATTTTTCTCACCACCCCTTGTGCCCCCTTTTCCCCCTTGGCATTCCCACAAGTATATCTCACGGCTGGTTCCCGTGGCCGTGCTCTCTGGCTCTGACCTCAATCCGTCTCGTTAAACCATAATTGGAAATGAGCTAGACATTTACCTCTCTGGATATATATCTGTGAACTTGCCCTCCACTGGGAAATCTTTACTTGCATGCTCCCTTGCTAAATCAAAAGCTGGGATTTCTCACCTACAGCTAAAATCATTTAGGCAGATCTGAGCTGAGGTGAAGGTTTGCACTGTCACAGAGCGATATTTCAAAGAGTTTGCCCGGAGCCACTACTTGCCAGCTCCGCAGACAGCGGGGCAAAGTGACATTGGCTTACCACACTGTATTCTTCTAGACGACAAATTGAAGTGTGATGCCACACCCTGCACTGCAACTGTTTTCTATCATAAACACTTTGATGAAGTGATATGTAATCAATGCACGCTGACTTACTGTTCGTTCTGTGACAGAAGAAATGCTACTGCTCAATATTCTCCTCTGCTGCATTTTACATGAGGAAATGTCCTGTTGCTCAAACAAAGGGAGATTCTCTTTGCCCCGAAGGCAACACTAATATCAAAAGCAGATACTGCAGCACAAGACTTCTGCATATTTATGTTCATTAGGTAATTTGTGCTGAAGTAGGTCTGTGCGTGTCCCAAGTGTGCACTCTCGTGTAATAAGGTCTCAAATTCTCTTCTGTAACAAAGGCAAAGACTTTTGATGGAACAAAGAGGCTGTACTGTACATATATATGTAGCCCCCACACACACACACACACACAAAATGCTAAAGCTGTATTTTTCCTTCCCAGCCCTCTCAGACTAATCCAGTATACACCTGCAGAGTGACCCCCCTTCACCAGAAGATCGATGGCAGTGTCCTTGAAACTAAAACCACAAGGTCAGCTTTTCCTGTCTCTGCGTGTGTGCATCCATACGGTATATGCTGCCTCTTCTGTCAAATACTCACATATATATATATATATATATATATATATATATACAGCAAGGATGACTACTGTGTGTTTGCCACATATATTGTAAATAACAGTGTTGGGTTAACAGTGAATTGAGCTCTTTGTGTCTTTGATGTTTTTTCCCTTGTTTTTTTCTGTTCAGCACTCAACACACGCTCATATCCACAATTTACAGTACTCTGCAAAAGTCTTGAGCCACCTCTTTTTAAGCCACTTAATGCTGAGCTATGCATTAAAGCACAGGTGTCAAACTCCAGGCCTCGAGAGCCGGTGTCCTGCAGGTTTTAGATGTGTCCTTGATCCAACACAGCTGATTTAAATGGCAACATAGAACAATTTTAAATTGTATCTTTAGGCACTTTTTTGAAAACAGCCTGTCACAGAAGGACACAAGGACAAAAGAAGAAGGAGTAGGCATACAAAAAGTGTCTACAACAGATGAGCAGTATCTGAAAGTCTTTAAGAAATAAATCCAGCAAAGACCTGACACAGGACCTGAGAGACGCACGTTACCCTTCAGCTGATGCATCTAGTGTTCACTGAAGCCTCATCAGAAATGGTCGCAGTGGAAGGGTGGCTGTCAAGAAGCCATTATTAAGGAAAGGAAACAGGGAGAAGTCTGAAATATGCCAAATTACACAAGAACGGGACTGAAAATGAGTGACAACAGGTCTTATGGAGTGGTGACAGGTCATCTTGACAGAGAACGGAACAGAAAGCCAACATCCAAAGAAGAGCTGTGAAAGCTTCAAGAAGCCTGGAGAACTTTTCTTTAAGACTTCTTCAATAAATGACAAGAAAGCTTCCCTACAAGGGTTCAGGCTGTGTTCCAGGATAAAGCTGGTCATACCAAATATTGACTTTCAAGTTGGTTAGAATTGTGCAAACTTTGTTTTAGTTTTGTTTTTTAAGAATAAAATGGTGAATACTAAAAGATTGAAAAGAGAATAGAAAACAACAGCACTGGGTAAGTGGAATTAATTTACCACCAGAACATGAAGAGAACTATTAATACATAGTTGGAAAAATATTCTGTCTTTGGAAGACATGCTGAAAAAGGTCGCAAACTATTATTTTACTGCTTAACTTAAAAAGTGGTGATTTAATATGAGACTTTCTCAGCGCTCACTTACTATTCTAACATTCACCAAAATAAAACAAAGATTTAACTGGATGCTTTTTCTCTCTTCTGCTCTGCTCATTGTTCTTCCGTGTACTGGAAAAGCTCTAAACATCAACCTTTAGAATATAAAGCTAAATGCACAATTGGCATACCGTGAATTACAAATATTCATGGGCAAAAACATAAAACAATGACTCTTATCTTAACTCTAAACATCAAAGAACAGCGCGTTCATCCGGGTGAGGCAGCCTGAGATGAATCTCACGCCTGAATAATAATAAGCATATTTTTCTAAATATACAGGCCTGTTTATCCCCATGGCTGAGGAAAATACATATTTATATGCACATTGCTGCACGCTCATTTGCAGTGTATGATGAATTTCTATGTAATCCATATTTTGTCTCCATTATTGTTCAGGCCATAAAGAGTCCAATTCAGGCCTGAAAAAAAATCACAATATGAGCCACTGTGTGAGCATTATCAAACAGGTGGAGTGAAATAAAGCTGTGGCTGGTGTGTGTGAATGCATGTTTGCTCACTCTGGGAGCACAGCATAGTATATCCCTGAGGGGTATAAGTTTTACACTGTAGCTGCCTGATGGTACTTTGTCATGAAGGAGCAAGCTCCAGGTTACAAATGTCTGGGCACAAGCTGCTATACATTGTTGGCAACTTTGTTTTGAATGACGTTGAAAATAAAAAGTGCTGCATGTCTACGTATTAAACCGCTAACACAAGTTTAATTAACAAATTCAGTTTCACTTTAATGCATATGAATATTCATAGACCGCAGCGTTTAATGAATACACAGACCAAGTCTCCCTTTTTCTCTTGCGAACGAGAGCATATTCACCCTCCTGAAGTCAGCGGCTGACCTATTTAAGACTCCTAATGATGATGAAGCTGCCAAACTAATGACCATTTCCCTACTGCATTAAAAAGTACTTCCCCTCATTGTGGTGCAATGGCGTTGGCTAAATTCATAAGCCAGCATCAGCTGAGTCTGACACACTCAGATATATTCGCCCACGCAGACTAGCAGGATGTAGTAGAGGGCCACTCGCAATGACTCACTCAGGATAATTGAAATGTAGCGAACATTAGCCATTCTCGCATCTTACCAAATATCCTACTCTGCAGACCTCTCGTTTTGCGATCTGATGCAGAGCAAAGAAAAGAAACGGAAATAGAGGAAGACGATATCACTCTTCATATTACTCTGGCAAACTGAAGAAGACAGACATGGTGACGTGTCCTTTGTACAACATAATATCACATTTACTCTGCAAATAAACAAAAGATTCTGTTTCAGTCTGTTTGTGATTCGTGCATCTGATCTGCCCAGGAGAAGCACTGTCACTGTCAATCTGTTGCTGGAATTTCAGCTCACTTGCCATATTGACAGCTGATCTGAAACCATCTCATCCAGAACTCTTCAACAGAGCTGAACATCACAGACGTGGACAGTCAGACAACACGTTGAACTGAAGCATCCCAGATTGTCAGAACAAGCGGAGCAGACAAGAGGAGCCGCAACCAGATTAGTCCGTTTTGATCTGTTTAGCCTCTACTCAGGGGAATGTGGGCCCACATGAGAAGATGACACATACTCGAATACTAAGGAATTGTTGACAAAAGCTGCCACTTGCAACCCTTTATACCATGACACTCAGAGACTGGGGAGAGAAGGGCAGAGAGTGACAAAGAGGCACGGAAAACTCAGCAGTCATAGGGCGAGAGGCAGGGGTACATTGTGGACAGTCTGACACAGAGCTGATATTTATGATCTAATTAATAAAATCAAATTAATAATACTAAAAAGTTATTAAAAGTTAATTAATAGCAGCTCCCAGTCTGTTCTCTGTTTCATGGCTATCTATTATTTAGTCATTGGACCTGAGTTACTCAGGAATGATTCACTGCTGATCAGTTTGTTCCAGAGTAGCAAGTACCATTTTATGTATAGGTCTGTAGAGTGATAATATGTCTCACTGGGAGTTGAGCGGAGGACACAAATAACTTTATCTTTGTGGATTCAGTGGAGAAATCAGTGGAGAAATCAGTGTACGATCAGCCAAGCTCATCCAAAACTCTTCCACATTTTCAGAACAGTGGAGGGGAAGCTTTAGTAACTTCCTAAAAGTCATACTCAGACAGACACGCCCACTTCAGAGAGCTGGATAGAGGTCACAAATAATCATTGAACACATTACACATATACACTCAATGGCCACTTTGTTAGGTACACCCGAAAGAAATGTTTCAGAAATTTCTGATCTACAGTTTACAGAGAAGAAAATACCCAGTGAGCAGCAGTTCCTCTCTCTGAAAATGCCTTATTCATGTTAGAGGTCAGAGGAGAAAGGCCAGACTGCTTCGAACTGATAGGAGGGCAAACTGATTCAAATAACCACTTGTTTCAAACGTGCATGTCTGAATGCTCTTATTCTACTATGGCTGTTTCAAGCAGGATAATCTGCCATGTCACAAAGTGCAAATCATTTCAAACTCATTTCTATGACAATGAGTTCATTATATTCAAACGGCCTCTACAGTCACCAAATCTCAACCAATGATGGTGAAATGGGAGATTCGCATCATGGATGTTCAGCCGACAAATCTGCAGCAACTGTGAGATCCAGCACCTCACCAAATCTGCACCACAAAGAATTAAAGATGTCTTGAAGACAAAGGAGGGGTCCAACCCAGAACAAGCAAGGTGTACCTAATAAAGTGTCTAGGGAGTGTAAACATTTCTTTTAAATTATCCATTTATTAATTTACTGACTGGTAGTTATTTAGCTTTTTTAAATGCGGCCAGGTGTGACTGAACACCTTTAAGATACTGGTAATGAAGCACTGCAGGCTGTTATACCCGTTTCAACAATATTTTTCACCAGCTGCGTGTGGCAGTTTGAAACAGCTGTAAATATATCTGCAGTCGAACATATTCAACAACTGTGAACTAGTTTGTTTCAAGTATAATCCCTGCCCTCTGCCAAAAGAGGAGACTATGCTCTATGGTGAAATTAAAGATATTGGGTCATTTTTTTAGCTTCCAATATCAGGTAATATCATTAACTTCAGAGGCATTCAACTTCTCCGTGCAAAGACCCAGGAGAGGTTCTCTTCGTTATTCACTAATATGTTCCCATACAAACAAGACAGCACGGTATGAGCGTCATTAATTCCCAGCATCTTTTCCTTCTCTAAAACAGGAGGTCGAGCAGAGGACAGTCTCTCTCCACCTTGTCTGAAAAGTTTCTTCCTTTTTACTAACCATTACTTATTCCCTTCAATCCCAAACGTTCATGCAGCCTCAGTGAAGACCACTGGGACAGTGCTGCAAGCACATTTCCCTGACGGGAGCCATCTGCCGGCTTCTCCCCTCCTGTCATTAGCCCATCTCTGCGATGATTCCCAACACATATCATTGGCTGCAATCTGTCTGTCTGCCTTTAACGCCAACCAAACATCTGAACAGCCGAGATCTCTGATGGGTGGAGGGCTGGAAACTTCTCCTGCCAGTCTGCCTGATAAGCCGTGCTTTACTCCTCTCCTTATTCAACCTCTTCAGTTTCCCCTATGTCCAGTGCAGATATACTCCTTTGCTTTGTTTCATCTTCAAAGGAAAATTTCTGGTCGTGGCGTTACTCCTCTATTCTGTTTGGCAGTTTCTCTCGATGGCCTCTGCCACTGATATTTCCTCATTCTTCCTCCATCCCCTTTCAGCCTCCACCCCCCCCACCTCTTACCATTTTTGTTCCCGCTGGCAGGGTGCAGCCATATATTTGTCTGTTCCTGCGAGGGAGTGAGTGATGCGTGTGTCGTCCGTGGTGGCAGAGGGAGCAGCAGAGCCTGACGTGAACATACGCTTTGAGAGCTCCCATTTATAACTCCTTCTCCTAATGAACAACATGCTGAATGCAACACGGATGCAATTACCTTCAGGAACTCATTTTCATAAGGATAAACAAAAGTGCTTGCTCTCACTACAAAGTGGAAAAAGTCAGAATGGGAAGATAATGGGCCCCTGGCAAAAATTAAAGGAAATTGAACTTCTGTGCTAAAGAGGCTAGCGCTTGGACTGTGGTGCATTTTCTACTTTCCGGCAATAATCCTGGCAACCTGAAGCCGGGGGGGAGTCGTAGCCAGTTTTGCCATCTGCATCTCTGACCTCACAGTGTGTGTCAGCAGGCAGGTTTGCACCTCCTTCCCTTGGTTTTCCATCATCGCCATGTTACGTCCTTTTTGCTTTGTGGCATGTATGCATGAGCTTACGTAAGGGATTGGCAGATCCCTTCATCGCTAGGTTTTGCTCTCGGATTACGTTTGCTCGTGATGGACCGGAAAAAAAAAAATGAAAAATGTTTTTTTAAAAATGACATCTGTAAACTCTTGATGTTGCTCTGCATACAAACAGGAAGGCGAGTTAACACTATTAAGCTATTTCTGCTATTTCTGCTTCCACACCTGCTGCACACACTTATTCCACTCCCCTCCACCCCCACTCTACCCCACCCTCCCCACTTCAAAATGTACACAGTAAGGAGGCATCAGCAGGTTAATTAGCAGGAAGAATATGGTTAGGGGTTTGGAGACGATGGAGACAAACAGGAGGCACTCACTCTCCTTGGCCCCTGTCCTCACTGGCAGATGCTGCCACTGCCAATGCCACGACCCCACTCAGCACACTTCTGCAGAGACAGAAAGAAAAAAAAATGGGAGCAACACAGAGACAGTTGGAAGAAGCAGCTTTGGGCATATAAGAAAAAGGACGGATTTCATCAGCCCTCAACCAGGAATCTGTCTTGCTGTCGTTTATGCATATAAAGCTCCTCAGTGTTGGAGCACTGGTCTACAGAGCCATACCCATATGGCCAATGTGTTCAGTGTGGTATTGCAGAGAGAGGAAAGGAGGCTCCCCAGAGAACCTCTCGTTCCAGCCGAGGAATCTCAAGGTCATTTGGTGGAGAACAGTGCAACATGATGGAAGACGGCAGAATATTAGCATCACTGCATGGTGACATGTGACGGGTATTTTTTCACAGCGCCATGAGCTACCATGAGCCATTGTGTAAACAAGCTTAAGCCACAAGTTACAGTAAGATCGAATGTTGTCCTTAAGCTGTGCAGTGTAGCTCAACCACTGCCGCGTCCTATTGTCCTTTTAGGGAAGAAATGGGAGGTGGGCGGCAAACTGGAGGAGGTACAGGTGTTTGATAGAGTGGCTTCATTACCTCGACTGAAGGGCAATCCGCCTCGAGAAGAGAAGAGAAGAGAAGAGAAGAGAAGAGAAGAAGAGAAGAGAAAAGCTTAATCCACTGTAAAAAAAGAAAAAGAAAAAAAAAAGTAGAATTTATGGTAAATTACTGGCAGCTGCGGTTGCCAGAACTTCACCATGGAAAATATAGTGATAATGCAGAATACATAACGGTATACTTTGCTGCTTAATGTAAAATTCACAATAAAGAACCATAAAGCTGTTCATAGTAATTCATTTAAAAACAACAGACATTCTGTTAACCCGATTACAGTCTTGCATTGTTAAATTCAGTGAAACTGTATAAAATAAATATAAAAAAGTTCAATATTACGGTAAATTGCTGGCAGCTGTGGTTGCCAGAATTTCACTGTGGAGAATATAGTGATAATG
Organism: Oreochromis aureus; assembly: GCF_013358895.1. NCBI lineage: Eukaryota > Metazoa > Chordata > Actinopteri > Cichliformes > Cichlidae > Oreochromis > Oreochromis aureus. The sequence continues at coordinate 14,263,079 of NC_052942.1, read as the reverse complement.
CAGAATACATAACGGTATACTTTGTTAATGAATGCAAAATTCACTGTGTTCAACTGTTGTTTTTTGTACAATAATTACACTGAAGTAAAAAACTAATATTGTGGCGGACCACCAGGTGGCTCCACTCACACCCAAGTTGAAAGGAAGTGCTGGGGTGGAGATTTTGGCGCTTACTGTATGTGAAGTTTGTGAGAGTCAGTTAATAAAGTTGGAGTGAGACACTGAGACCTTTCCTGTCGTTATTACATACCTCCACATTGGTGACCCCTGTGGCGAACATGCTAAGGCTCGAAGACGAAGCCAGCTCCGGCCTGGAAGCATCGGCTGCCGCCGGACTTCCACCTCCGCCGATGGCTGCGTTTGCTGTGGCGCTTAAATTGCCGGATTTTTGGCTTCACGACCCTCCTTCATGGTTCGTGCACGTAGAAGCTCAGTTTGCTCTTCGTGGAGTTTCAGCCGACGATACTAAATACCACCATGTGGTGGCCTCACTTGACCCGCTGTCAACCCGCCGCGTGATGACTCTCCTCCGGGACCCCCCAGCCCAAGGCAAGTACACCGCCCTCAAGGCGCTGCTGCTGCGGCGTTACTCCCTCTCTGATGCTGAGCGAGCCGAGAAACTCCTTTCCCTCGCGGGCTTGGGCGACGGCACAGCTCTCGAGCTCATGGAGAGCATGCTGTCGTTACTGGGCGCGGACGACGGAGGATTCCTCTTCACCCACCTCTTTCTCCGACAGCTGCCGGCTCCAGTGCGCGCTGGCCTTGCCAACTCCCCGCTATTGGCCACGAAAGATTACCGCTCCCTTGCGGAAGAGGCGGATCGCATCCTCCTGGCTACCAGAAGTTTCGGCGTCCAGGCGATTGTCCCGGATTCACCAGCCGTTTCCCCCGCCCCCTCACCGATGCTCCAGGGGCCCTCCGACTCGTCCACGGTGGCTGGAATCGCTGCATGGCGGCACCGCGGAAAAGGGCTTTGTTTTTATCACCAGCGTTTTGGAGCGAAGGCACGGCGCTGTCTCCCGCCTTGCAGTTTCCAGACCCAGGGAAACGGGCACGCCAGCGCTCTGTAGCAGCCGCGACCGCTGGCAACAAGGAACGGCTGCTGTTCATAGAGGACTCACGCTCGGGGAGGCGTTTCCTGGTGGACTCCGGCTCACAGAAGAGCCTTCTTCCCCCGGCTGGCTCGGACAGGCTAGCTGAGGGCTGCGGGCCATTGCTAACTGCGGCTAATGGCTCCCCCATCAAAACCTTCGGTGAAAGGTTGGTGACTGTTCGCTTTCATGACCGTGACTTTCAGTGGAACTTTGTTGTTGCTGCTAGCTCTGTGCCTATAATAGGCGCTGATTTTCTTTGTGCTCACGGACTGCTGGTTGATGTTGCTAACAGACATTTAATTGATGCTGTGTCATTTTCCTCATTACCCTGTTTGACTCGGGGTGCCCAGCCCGTGGTGCATGCTAACTCAGTAGATTCGGGTGACGCTTTTCAGTGTTTGCTTTCTGAGTTTCCCTCACTCACTGTCCCCACTTTCTCGAGCACTGTGACGAAGCACAGGGTGGAGCATTACATAACTACAGTAGGGCCCCGGTGTTTTGCGGCAGCGCCTCGCCTCGACCCTGCCAAACTGGCTGTCGCTCGGGAAGAGTTTGCCACCATGGAGCGCCTGGGCATCGTGCAGCGTTCGAATAGTGCCTGGGCTTCCCCGTTACACATGGTGCCCAAATCTGACGGTCGGTGGCGACCTTGTGGGGATTTCCGCCGTCTCAATAACGTCACAGAGAACGATCGTTATCCCATTCCCCACATCCAAGATTTTTCCGCCCATCTTGCGGGGACCTCGGTTTTTTCGAAGATCGATTTGGTACGGGGATATCACCAGGTTCCCGTGCGCACGGAGGATGTCCCCAAAACCGCCGTCATTACACCTTTCGGCCTTTTCGAGTTTCTGCGCATGCCTTTTGGCCTGAAAGGTGCCGCCAAAACCTTCCAGCGGTTGATGGACTCGGTCTTGCGCTGGCTGCCCTTTGTTTTTGTATATCTTGATGATATACTGGTGGCCAGCGGCTCGGAGGAGCAACACATGTTCCATCTGCGTCAGGTTTTTCGGCGTTTGGCGGAGCATGGACTGATCATTAATCCGTCTAAATGCCAGTTTGGGTTGCCGGTTCTCGACTTCCTCGGGCACCGTATTTCCGCCCAGGGCGCGGTTCCGTTGCCTGACAAAGTCCGAGCTGTTTCAGATTTTCCGCGTCCCACGAATGTTAAGGCACTGCAGGAATTTTGGGGGATGGTGAATTTTTACAACCGTTTTCTCCCCAGAGCGGCACATCTGCTGAAGCCCCTTTATGGGGCGTTAAAATGTAAGAAGGCTAATGACTCCGTTGACTGGATTCCGGAAAGCATCCAAGCGTTTTCTGATGCTAAGTCAGCATTAGCTAATGCTGCCCTTCTGGCCCACCCATCCCCGTCGGCCCCAATTGCGTTGACCACCGATGCGTCGGACATAGCGGTGGGTGCGGTGCTGGAACAGCGAATCTCGGGTGTCTGGCAACCGCTCGCCTTTTTCAGCCGTATGCTACGTGACAGTGAGCGCAATTACCGCGTTTTTGACAGGGAGCTACTGGCTCTCCACCTGGCGACTCGTCATTTCCGTTTTTTTCTTGAGGGTCGTCACTTTACCGCATACGTGGACCACAAACCCTTGACGTTTGCCATGTCCAAGGTTTCTGATCCATGGAGTGCACGCCAGCAGCGCCAGTTGGCAGCCATTTCTGAGTTTACCACGGACATTCGGCACGTGGCTGGTAAATCCAATCATGTGGCTGACTGTTTGTCCCGTGCGCTGGTTTCTAACGTCTTTCTCGGCATAGACTACTACCCATCAGAGCAGTGACCCAGACATCCTCGCGCTTAAGTCCACGCAGACGGGCCTCATACTGGAGGACAGACCCGTGCAGAACGGCTGGTCTGTGACGTTTCCACCGGCCGCCCTCGCCCGGTGGTTCCCGTTTCCTGGCGTCGTCAAGTTTTTGACTCGGTACATGCTCTCTCTCATCCGGGGGTCCGGGCCTCTGTTAAACTGGTAAGCTCTAAATTTGTTTGGCCGGGCCTTCGCAAATCGGTTAAGGAATGGGCGGCGGCGTGCATTCCTTGCCAGCGTGCGAAGGTTCATAAACACACCAATGCGCCCCTGGAGCAGTTCTTCATACCCGGCAAACGTTTCGATCATGTGCATGTCGATCTGGTGGGTCCTCTGCCGCAGTCACAAGGTTTTACGCACCTTTTGACTATTGTTGACCGCACCACCCGCTGGCCTGAAGCGGTCCCCCTGGCGTCCACTACCGCAGCAGTGGTGGCCAAGGCGTTTTTGTCAACCTGGGTCTCGCGTTTCGGCCCCCCCCGACATTACCTCAGACAGAGGCCCCCAGTTCATTTCCGAGCTTTGGTCGGCCATGGCTGATGGACTGGGGGCCAAGGTCCACCGCACAACCGCATACAACCCGCAAGCTAATGGGATGTGTGAACGGTTCCACCGGTCGCTTAAGGCTGCTTTTCGCGCCTCCTTAAAGGATGGAAATTGGGTTGACCGCCTCCCGTGGGTTTTGCTTGGGCTGCGCTCTGCGGTTAAGGAGGATCTCGGCGCTTCCCCAGCTGAGCTAGTGTTTGGTCAGCCCCTCCGCGTGCCTGGAGAATTCTTGCCCGAGAACCCTCCCCCCTGCTTCGATCCATCGGTGCTATCTCTCAACCCGCTTTTGCACTCGCTTCGGGTTCCTGGTCCAGTGCACCATTGCCTGCCTGACGCTTTTGTTCCAAAGACTTTAGAGACTGCTAAGTTTGTTTTTGTCAGGCACGATGCCCACCGGACACCGCTGCGGCCGCTGTATGACGGCCCATTCAGGGTTATCGAACCGGGCCAGAAACATTTTGTTTTGGATTTTGGGGGTCGTAGGGAGACTGTGTGTGTTGACAGACTTAAACCTGCACATGTTCTTCCGGACAGTCATGTAGTGCCGGCCCAGGCCCCTCGCCGTGGCCGCCCTCCTTCGATGGGGTTAACAGACTCTGGTTTTCCCCCCAGGACTACCCCCCGCCCACCGGCGTTTGAGCCTCCTCCTGCCTTTCCTGCTCGCCTTCGCCAGCCTCGTTCACAGGGTGGACCTTCCTCTGCCTGTTCTCTCCCTCCCAGGTTCAGTCATTCGGGCCGTTTGCTTAGGCCCAGGGTCCTGGACTGAATAGAGACCTCACTGTGTGTTCAGGAGGGGGTATGTGTGGCGGACCACCAGGTGGCTCCACTCACACCCAAGTTGAAAGGAAGTGCTGGGGTGGAGATTTTGGCGCTTACTGTATGTGAAGTTTGTGAGAGTCAGTTAATAAAGTTGGAGTGAGACACTGAGACCTTTCCTGTCGTTATTACATACCTCCACAATATAATGTAAACCTGTTGTCAAAATACATTTTTTAATAAACTTGATTACTGTCTCCTGTTGAAAAAGCACAGAAGAGGGGAATAATACAATACATGTTTTTTATTTTTATTTTAAAAGTTCATATTTACATTCAATTACTGGCAGCTGTTGTAGCCAGAATGTCCCCGAAAAAATTAAAGTCCAACAAATGAGGTAATAAAGATTATACAGCTGACTGGCATAAAAATTTACATTTGTTTACTTTTTGTTATAATTTGCTAGAAACATGAATAAAATCCAATAGAAACAATGATTAAATTAAACAGTTAATATTAAATAATACAATTAATGACTAAAGGCGCCAACATAATTAATATTAAACTTAATCCAACCAAAAACAAAACAGTACATAATAAACAGTCAAATAAAATTGAAAACACTTGATATTTGCAGTGGTTGACAAAGTTTCTTTTTAACCAGACTTGACTGTAGAGGGCTTTAAACATGGGAAAGAGTCTCTGATGGTGTCGGAGGAACTGGAACAGGTTTTGGATCCAGTGTGTTTGAGGACTTGCATGTTGTTCTTCACATGCTCGGTGTAGATTAGCGTTCTTTTCTATTAGCCTGAAAGCAAATACAAAGTACAATAAAGCAAACTGGCCATTTCAAAAACAAATAGACATGTATACATTTGATCAAGCAAATACACCATCTCACATATAAAAGGATAAAGGACAAAGGATTCTTAATTTATTCAGAAGAAACTAATGGATTGTTAAATACAGTCCTGATCAAAAGTTCAAGACCACTTGAAAAATGGCAGAAAAATCCTATTTTGCATGGTTGGATCTTAACAAGGTCTCAAGCAGAGCTTCAACATGTAACAAGAAGAAATGTGAGTGAGACAAAACATTTTTTAAGCATGCAATGTATTGAAAACAACACTTAAACTGAAACAGGCTGTTTTGAAAGACGTGTGCCATATTACTTTAAATTAAAGTATTTTCAACACATTAGCAGTGTAAAAAAAACAATGTATCATTTGTCTGTTTACAGTAATTTAACGTACATATTACAATCATTTACTCTTTTTGATTTAATGGTCATTTGCCGTTGCCATTTCAGATTTATTTACTGTAATTTTTACGTACATTTTTTACAGTGTGGGTTAGGAATGGTCAGCTGGTCAATAGAGGGTGCTAGGGCTTCAACCTCTGGCTCTGAGAGAAATCTCTGGTTGTCCATTTATAAACATTGCTTCTCAAGGTATAAGGCAGAAACTTTGCCGAGTCCGTGCATGTCTGCATATATCTACCACCATAGTGCCACCAATCAGTTTTAAAAGTCCCATCTTGTTGCAGGAGTTCATCCTTCTAGCAATTACAAAGAATGCACTTCTGCATCTGCAGTGCATGATTCTGTATGCCAGCGGAAGCATTCAGTGCCCAAAATGAACACTGTTCCATAATCTTCCCAGTAGTGTTACACGTTTTAATTGGTAACCATACTTTTGCACACAATCCCCCAAAAAAGAACAAAACATTCAAAAATATTTTAAATGTAATCCTGGGTTTTTGCTGAATCGTTGAACATTAACAATTTCTCCGCAGACAGAGATGGATTAAAAAAGTAGGCGTGCAATTAAAATTACTCTGGCATAACAGATTCAATTTTCATCCTGACATTGAACCGGTCTCATTTTCTTGAGCTTCCATTCCAGCAAACAATAAATGATGTTGTTCCAGACGTTAACCTGTATGACTTCAAACTTTCTGATTACATTATCATGAGCACACACGCCCATACTCACCCACACGCACACGCACGCAAAGTATAAAAAGTAAGGCTATACCACCACAGATAAAGCTTTGTCGATGGAGTAATGGGCTTTCCTGATGGCAAGGGACCATAATATTCTCTAAAGAAGTTAGCGCTGCAGACTGGAAAATGAAGAATATAGCGTGGGGGATGGGAAATTCCAAGACATACTCTGAAACACCCAGAGACTGGATTCAGTTCAGCGTTTATGATAAACTGATGTCTTCCTTTCCCCCGTCTTGCTTTTAGTCTCCTTTGCTTTTTCTGTCCTCACCTGGAAAAAGATGTCTCGTTCGACTTACCCAGTGCAGAATAATGATTTGCCTATCAGTGCTCAACTCATTAAACTGGGGAAGCAGTAGGCTGTTGGATAAAGGGAGGGAGTCAAGCAGGAAGGGAGAAATCTAATAGGAATAATCAATGCTACTATATATGATGACTTTATCCACTCTGCCTGCGTGCATTGATTTAGCCTAGCTGTGCATAATTCCAGCATTGAATACACTAAATACAACAGTGAATCAATAAGGCTATAAACCATGTGTTGAAGAAAGCGCTATGGTCAGTTGAAGTGTGCACTTGAGCAGAGTCCACCTTGAAGGATACAACCACAGGCAGCCAGGAGAAAGCAATATATGGAGGCACTCTCATCTCGGCCGGGTCTCACGCTCCGCTGAACATCATCAGTGTTGAATTACACCTTAAACTCAATAAACACACACACCACACTCTCCGAGTTCACCTTCCACCTGCTCACTGTCTGCCCACAATATTTGTAATTATCAACCGTATGAAACTCATATATGACTTGCATCATCAAATTAGAAACCCAGCCGCCCTGCGAAACAACATATTTGGGTTGGAAATAAAAGAAGTCATAATGCTCCCTTCTTTGCAGCTAATGTCACAACGAATCAAAGCAATATGAGCAGAGAATATGAAATCCAAATCTTTTTGGAAGGGCTTTTTTTTTCCTGCACACACTGCATGAAGCAGGATGTCCCTAACAAGGCATGGCATTTAGAAAGACTAATAGTAACCTAGTGTGTTTCCCTCATGAATCTTGGGGCTGATGCAGTACAATTCCATTAGCCACCTTCCTCCAGCTGAGAGCTCTCTGTCTGTCATTCATCACCAGCTGCAGCACAACACAGTAAGAACAGCAATGAAAATTAACTTTCCCCGCCACGCTCCTCCATTTGTCTGTCGCTCTCTCTCTCTCTTACCCTCCCTCCCCCCTCCCAAACTTTCTCCATCATAATTAACCTCTAATTCCTGCAGTTTCTATTCTGTGTGCGAATAACAAATGGGAAATAGTGTCTTCCCATGACATCTGGCCACAAGCTGCTCCCTCTTGATACTACAAATACACCAGGAATGGCTAAATATCAGTACTTGCTGCAAAGACTTCAGGTCAGTCCACCTGAATAGAGGCAAATTTCTTTCAAAAAGAAAGAAAACTTTCATTTCAAATTGATATTCTATGGGAGAGTGACTCATCTTGATTTTTTTGTGATGTTCATATAGCCTATGTGTACCCTGCTTGTTTCTCCATGCCACTGAGTATGCAACGGGGTGGAACACCAGCTTCTGTAAAACGCAGCAAGTAGTCGCAGCTGGCGTCAAAGTCAAAAGCACATTTTGTACCATTGGCCTCTCCCATGTAACAGGAATTGTGTTCCTATATGCTTCCTATATCCTGTATGCTTTTTTATAATGTAATCTTTGTCTGGATTAAGTTCAGGGAAACATTTAAAAATGCTATTACAGGTCATGGTGGTGATGGGGGGGATTAAAGTGCTTAATATAAAACATAAGGTATAGCAACAAGAGTTTACATTTAAAATCTAGCAGCAGTTTTAGGCAAAAACTTTGGCTATGGTGTGATTGTCAGATTATTATTTTGATATAAGAATTATGAACATCTTTGCAAAATGTCACAAATGTTTCCCCATTATGTTAATAAAATGTAATCAAGTCCCAATTACATTCAACACCTCGCTTTTACTATCTGGTTAGAATTTCTGAAGACATAGCTGCTGTCACTGCTTAAAAATATGCATTTCTTTCTTGTTCTTTATCCTTTTTCCTGGAACCTCTCACCTTTGTTCAGTTATCTCTTTCCTCTTCTTTCCTCTTAACTTTCTCGAGTCTCCATTCGCAGTTTGAGTGACAGATTTAGTTCGCAGTTCAGGCGGTGAGAGGCTGGTTCTATTTCATGGGCTTCAGTCTATTCCAGTTGGGTCATGACTCTGACAGTTGCAGTGTGATCTTAGAGCCTGTTCCATCACAGAAATATTGTTTTAGACTATCATACAGTAACAGTCCGCTTGGATGCCTAAAACCATATATGCTAGTGTCACTTCAGGCTGAGGAGATGTCACAGCATTTATATAGTGTACAGTACACAGCCTAGCCACTGTGTGAGAAAAAATGATCACCAAATCCAGTTTATGTTGTTTTTATACAAAAACAGCACCCATATGTGCACAGAAACAGTCACAGGCATATTTGCATTCACTTATTTAGACAACACAGTAGTGAAATTAGGCTTTTGTTCTTTTAGGACAGGTTTTATTGCCAGCTTTTTTTTTCATTTTATTATTTCTATCGCATGAAATCACCTGTGTCTCTCAGCGCTCTTGTCAAGTGTGCAAATGGTGTCATGTGTGAGCTTAGCAACATTAGTGCATGTTTTTTATGCGCACACAAATCTCTCACAGACTCCCTTGTAGACCGCTGGATGGCCATAAACACAAGGACACATTAATTAACCGTTTGAATGTGTGTGTGTGTGTGTGTATGTGTGTGTGGCTGGGTGGATGATGGCGGTGGGGTAGGGGGTGGGGAGTATCATCCCACAGTGGCCATGCATCCATGTGTGCACGGTAGGGAGGACAGCCACTGTCACTGAAGAGCAAGAGGCAGAGCGGTCCCTGGCAGCTCAAGAGTGGAACTGATCCAAACAGTCCTTTAGCCCATTGTTATGCAGGATAATCCAAAATCTGGCAACCAGCAGCAGCACCAGGTGGTCCTGTCAGCACACAGAAGAAGAAGAAGGACTGGAAACAGGAATGGAGCATGCTGGACCAGCCCCGAAGGACTGAAGATGTCTGAGCGACGCCAGCTGACGCAAGAGGACATAGACTGATGTGTGGTAGTTAACTGTGAAATGAGACAGAACAGTTTTCTTTGTACTCGTGAAAAGCTATTGGCTGTATACATATATATATATATATATGTATGAATATGTGCATACAATAAGGTTTTAATGTGAGCATGGACACAAAGAGAAGGGTAACAGTGGTTGCATCACTTTCTAAACAAAAAAGTTTTTGTTTTTAACTTAGTTTTTTTTGTGATACTCAGCAGAGCGGTACTCCTGTAAATAAAAATTGCTGCGCAAAATTACTCTGACAAGGACTGACTGAATCTGACTCTAAGTGGGTGTGAAGGACGGAGCGATCTCCAGCAAGATCTGAGACTGTACCACATTTCTGCAACCTCAGGGAATGTCCGCTGCTACAGCTAGTAAACACAACAAAAAAAACAAGACATGACCTACATGCAGCAATCGTAAAACCACAAATTCAAGCTGCTGATGTGAGCTGACACTGGCTGAATGGGCAGCCAAAAAACAAGTGAACATAAGAAAACTGAGCTTTTTAAGAGCATGAGTTTTCACCCACGTAACATCACATGTTTCAAGCTCGCTCTCATCAAAAAGTGAAGCAGGAGAAAAGTTGAGTTTTGCCCTTCAGGAGATCAAAGCTTGCACGTGTAGCATGTAGCATGTCTGAAAGTGTTCTCACAGTTTGGTTGTGTATGCATGTCTGTAATCACACTTAGTCCAGCCTTGGAGTGTCTCTGATGGCTTTGAGATACATATGTTTGTTCTCTGCAAGGCCTGGTATAAATGATCCAGCCAAGTGGAGCTCTCATCGCTCACAGGCTGAGCTCATACACCATTACTCAGCCTTGATCAGCTGGATCTCCACCTCCCTCCCTATGAGAGGGGCAGGAGGAGAAATGAGCAGAGATAAACATCCAAACAGCCAAATTCAGAGTGGAGAGGGACTCAAGGAGGCACACAGAAGGGAGGAATGGGGGAGATGTGAGAAAACAGAAAGATAAATATACAAGAAGGATGAGAGAGATGAAAGAGCAGTGAAATGCAAATCACTTACCTGGAGAACAGTGGTGTTTTTCTTCTGTTTGCCTCCTGAGAAAATAACTAATTGATCTGTCCACTGTGCGATTACCTCTCATCACAGGCTGATTGACTGTCTGTCACACACACTCACTCTCTCTGAATGCTCAAATGCACAGGGCATCCATCTCCATCAACCACACAAGCTGTGCGCGTGCCTACGCGCGTGCGCCCAAATGCACGGGCCATGACAGGGACCTATCACACCTCAGCATCAGCCCCACTCTGCTCCTCCCGCACATGCAGGGAGAAGAGACAGATAGGGGGGGTTGACAAATGACGACAGCATTGTTTAGATGGGAGATGTCGAGATTGTGACCGAGTGAGTCTCAACGGCACGGTGGCACATAGAGCAGGCTGCAGGACGTCATGGATGGGAACGGGGTAGGTGTGGACCCAGAGACGAGCTCTGAGCAGCTATGTGGCCGGCACGTTTTCCAGCAGGATTGCCAGTCAAGAAAATAAAAAAGTGATAGAGTGAACGGCTGCCATCGAAAGCTTCTTGATTGAAGCTGCCTCGATCTTGTTGAAGGTCTTCTGTTCTGATTTTTATTATCCGACCTTGCAGCGACATGTAGCCGTACAAGTTTTTTCAACTATGAAAGAAACGAATTAAGTGGAATTGTTTTGGTTCATGAGCGCAGCATTAGGCAGGCTGTAACGCTCGGGTCGAAAATGGGTTGACCGCAAAGCCATAGTGAGGTGAAGCTCGCTCTTTCAGGGTCAACTGAGCTGTGGCTGTGTGCTGTAATAGTGCTCAGCCTATCCCGAGTGCAGACCCAAACAAAAGAGAGGAAGGAGAAAAAAAATAATTCATCCTTTAACAGATGAATGTGACCCACAGAGCAGAGACACAGGCAGCATATTTCATATCCCGGGCTCTGTGTGGACACAGAAATTGAAATCACACATCCTGAAGATTTATTTGTACTTTTCACCAGTAGAATTAAAATGTATATTATCCATCTCTTTCTGTACTCTTATATACATTCATATGTAATCAAAGTACTACAATCTGCTTTATAAAGAAAGTAGTCTGCAACACATTTAAGTCAAATGTACTGACAAGACAATCCTTATATTGCAATTAAATGCTTAGGTCGGTTTTTACGCCTGCAATGATGCAATGATGCATTACATGCTTTACATTCCAGATTTTGGTAGAGGGCCTGTCAGAGGTTCCTTCTCCAAGATGACCCCAAATAACCTCTGACTGCAGGGTCAGATGTCATTTTAGGATACGGAGAGCAGAAGGAGAGGAGCGTCAGGCAGCGTTGCCAGAAGTTTTGGGCGGGTTTTTGTTTTGTTTGTTTTTTCATTATTCCCCACCGCCTACAAGACTGTTATCACCCTGCCTTATCCCATGTGAAGGGGCCACAGTGGATAGAAGGGGATGTGAAACATCCACCCGTGTGTAGATTCTGGCCTACTCCTCTGACGGCAAGCAGTAGATATAAATTGAACCCAATCTGAGCAGCTGATTCTCGCTCACCATAATCTTGTTTTGAATCTAAAAAGTTCCAGCCTCTGATTTGTTGCTTTGTTTTGTTTTTGGCAGAATTAATCAAACCAGTGCTAGAAATCTTTCACTGATGAGTTTGAGTTTAACATGAATAGTTGTATTGAATTAACACTGAACTACATTACTACTCATTTCATGCAGTATTGTCTCATCCAACTACAGTCAAGTTCATTTCAAGTTGACTGCTGTGACCTAATAGATAGGAACATTTACAAGACTTTACACATCAAAAAACAATAAAAACCAAACCAGTGAAAAGGACTTAATTTAAGACCCCCAGCATATGGCGTGCACATCTGGCATCTGCTTCCTTTTACAACTTCGCCAAAAACTTTTCCAAGGATAGCGAGGAGACTGGAACATTCGAGGGATGTGCTCAAGTTCCACCGGTTTCTGTGAAACAGGAAGGAAGGGGAAAACAGATAATGAATGTGAATGTGCAGAAACACAAAGCCCTTCAATGGCAATTACCACGCACTGCCTGGCACAGCTGACAGTTTGAGAGAAGCGCTCTTAACGTGTTTTATTCTTGCAAACAAAAGACAAAGACAGACTGAAGCAGATGCACAAGAGCTGAACTGCCAAAGGAGCCAACAGGCTGTAGCCTATTCAACTTTTGGACCACTTACATCACCCCCGACACCTCCTCGTAACCCTCAGCATTTTCCTGGCCTTGACATCTACCTGAAGGTCAGTTTGTCATACATGAAACATCTCCCCCTGCCGTGATATTTCCTGCCCTGTGTCATTTCATTCCCTCAAATACTTCATCACATCAGGAGCTGACAAACTGTGAAGTGCCTCGCTGCTGTCTTTGTCTTCTATCCAACCCCATAAGCCTCACAACTTCCAGCATTTTTGTCACTGTGGCATGCCGCTTCAGAATCATAGGAAACAATGAGGGAATCAGAGGGGAGCCATGGTGTGGGCTGTCTCTCTGCCGCTACTGCTAATGAGCTGTAATCTGGAGCAGTAGGAGGCAGTGCCTGCTCACAAAAATGGCTGTTTCTTGGTACATTTGTTCACTAACAAAGGAGGAGGCAGAAGATCTTAGGTCCTCATTTCTCAAGAACAAAGGGAGCAGAGGGAGACAGTGTGGGAGCTGACCTTCTGGTGGGTGATGAGCCTCCTGTTTGTATGTAAGACTAGAGTGTGAGCAATCTAGGCAGGCAGGTGGAGAGTTCAAAAGCGGCTGCTCTTTGGCAAATGTGCCAGTCCAGGGTACTAACACTGTGCCCTCTCTCCTTTTCAAATCCCACTCCTCCATCTCTCACCAGCCACCCCACTTCAGTGGATCCATACTTTCTCATTAAGAAAAAAAATCCCTCACCTTTTCTTTCAGACAGCTCGCTAGAGCCCGCAATGCCCTGCCTCCTAAACGCCGCATCGTGTGTGTCCTTGTGTTTCATCACCCACCAGGTTTGTCTCTGATGTTTGCCATCCAGCTCAGATCTGCTCACTGTGGGAAACAATAGAAATGGTAAACAAGGCTGATAAGTAAAAAAAAAAAAAAAAAAAAAAAAACTGCCAACGTGAAATGATCCCTGCTATTCATTTCCAGCCTTGAAAATTCAGCACTTCCTGTGTGTGCAGGGTAGGAAACAGAGGTAATATGTTTCAATGACAGCACTGACTGCTCTGGATAGAAAAGGTTTATGTCCACAGCAGCAGCATAAGCAGAGAGAGAAATTTATTTCAATTCATACCTGCCTTGCAAAAAAAAGGAAAGTGTCATTGGGGTACCAAAGAAAAACAAAATGCTTCGAAGGAGAAAGATCAAAGAGGAGAGAGCAGGAAAAAAAGAGGAAGGCTGAGCAGTTTTTTCCACCTCAGGGTATCTTGCTAAAAGCTATCTGTTCCCCTGGTGATGGAGTGCAGCGCAAGTTCTGAGGTTTGGAGAACAGAAGCTTAAGATGGGCTTGCAAAAACTCACATGCACATACACACACACGAACACCCTTTGCTTCCATCAGTCCTCTCTCCATCAAATTTGTCCCTCCCCCTTCAATCATGTCTCCTACGGTAGCTTTGCGTGGCCCCTTCACCCAGCCTGTCGACACTTCATTAGCAGGCATCTGTTAGCAAGTAATCTCATCTTTCTACGGTTGAAATATCCAGCAGCTCTCTTAGCATTCTGCAACCCAAAAGCAGGAAACAAGCCAGGCTCCAGCAGCAACCACGGCCAGCCTCAGCCCCAAACAGAATCAGTCCTGCTTTATTACATGTCAGCATCTCTTCTTTTCATTTTTTTTTTTTTTTTGTCTGGGGAAGAGATTATGCCCCAGGCCAGCAAGGGATGCTGCAGCAGTGGGAGTGTGTGCGATTGGAGGGAGGGCGATGAGGGAGTCTATGGTGAGAGGAAGAGGAGGGAAAGCTCTGAATTTCTCATCACTCAAACCACAGGTGTTTCTTTAATACCTTGCTTTGTTGGAGGTGATGAGGAAATGAGGGGGAGGGTTGTTCTCTCCCCACTCTTTTCGCTTCTTCTTCCCTCCAGGACTCTCGCACATTTCTCTCCGTTTAAGACAAAGCCAATTTGATCTCCACTTTGGAACATATGGTGCGGCGCCCTCCTTCCAACATGCCTGTCGCCCTGCACACAAAGGCCACTTTCTCAATATATTCTGCTCCAGCTATTACGAGATTCATCAAAAATTAAAGCGGCAGTCGAGAAAGGCTGCAGGGGAACGCAGAACACCTAAAGCAGAAATCACAATGCAGATACATGACTGAGGTTGAAAATCTGGTCTGTTTTATCATATTCATAGAGAACCACACTTCCACATATGGTGGGAGATAGCTCGGTTGCCCTGTTTGTAGCTGACAGGCTGTTATGTGTGACTCACTATGTTCATATTCAACACGCCAGGCTGTTGCCACCCGCCCTCCTTTTCTTTCTCATCTCACTTGGTGATAAATACGAGTAATAAAGGAGATACATTAGCAGAAGATTGTCTTTTTTTTCTTTCATTTTACAGGGAGACAGAGATAGATATTGATCATGTGGTGAGACATTGTCTTGCTAGGCCAATCTGTCTTGCACTGCAACTGGTAACGCATCAGCAATAATGTGCAGTGCTACAGGGCGAGAATCACTCTTCTGTATATGAAGATATTTATTCTTCACATTTAGCATAATGTTCGATATTAGACCTTTTTGTGACCCTCTTACGGAAACCAGGCCAAAGTTACTTATATGTTCTAAGCATATACATAGATTACTTTTAGTACTTAAAGATAAAAAAAAACAATGCCTCGTAATCTAGATATCTGCATATGAATTTCAAAAATGTATTATTTTTTCATATAGCGCCAAATAACAACAGTCATCTCAAGGCGCTTTATACTGTAAGATAAAGACACTACAATAATAAAGAGAAAACCCCAACAATCAGATGACCTGACGGGCAAGCATTTCATGAGAGTAGGAAGAAAAAACTCCCTTTTAATAGGAAGAAACCTCGAACAGAATCAGGCTCAGGGAGGAGAGGTTAACTGCCGGGACCGGTTTTGGAAGACGGGAAAGCTTGGGAAAGTTTTAAGCCTGATCTCAAAAGTAGAGATGGTGTCTGTCTCCTGAATCCAAACTGGGAGCTGGTTTCACAGAAGAGAGGCCTGGAAGCTGAAGGCTCTGCCTCCCATTCTACTTTTAAATATTGTATATTGTAATTTAAATATTATAGTATGTGGGCAGGGTGAGAGCAGTGTGCTCTATTGGGTGATATGGTACTATGATAAGATGGGGCCTTGTATGTTAGGAGAAGAATTTTGAATTCAATTCTGGATTTAACAGGAAGCCAATGAGAAGCCACTATGGGAGAAATATGCTCTCTCTTTCTAGTCCCTGTCAGTACACTCGTTGCACCATTTTGGATCAACTGCAGGCTTTTCAGGGAGGTTTTAGGACAACCTGAAAATAATGAATTACATTTGTCAAGCCTAGAAGTAATAAATGCATTAACTAGTTTTTCAGCAGCACTCTGAGATGTGTTTCTAATTTTAGAGATATTGGGCCTGCAAGAAAGCAGTCCTACATTTTTGTTTAATATAATAAACATAATATTTAAGCTCTTGTCTTTCTATCGATCACACATGTACATTGATGTAGCTAAAACTAAACTCTGCCAGTATGAACACACACTGGTTTGAATGGTCGGAAAAAGAGGGGGGAGATTTTGTGGGAACATGCAAGGATTTTTACTGCTTTAGCAGCAGGAAGCACCTGCGCCACAACTAACTTACCGGATGTGTCTGTCAAATCTGCTTCCCAGGTGGCAGCCTTGCATGTGTGCATGAAAGAGCTGTGTTAAAATCTTGTTGACTGTGTCTGCACACCTGTCTGCATTTGCAGGACAGGCAGATTTGTGTGCACTCGTGACTGAACGCGTTGTTTGTGTGTTTGTCAAGTGATGTTCATATTTTAAGAGATAGACAGCGCTCACACACAGGTCAAGCCTAAAGGAAACCAGAGGGATGTGTGCACTGGGCTGTGACCACTAACAGTTGTGCGAGCCTTTACTGTGTCCATCCCTTCATCTCCCCTCATCTTTCTTTCCTTAGCATCATCCCCCGTTTTCAGAAGAAGCGAGGATACAGATTGTCTCACTCGATCAGCCTTGACTGCTCGACAGCATTTTCTTATTTACTGTTGTTGGTTCAACAAGTTTGGCTCAGTGAAATATAAAATCTCAGCAATACAAACGACCAAAGTATAGCAACAATCCCTACCCTACCATATGCTAATGGTAAACGCTCAAATCAGTAAATGTGTAACATTAAATGTCATGTTAATTTTCCTAATCGGAGCATAGACAGTATTAAAGATGGATGGTGCTAACGTGACGTCACCTGACGCTGGTTTGTAGTCCTGGTTTTAAGTTTCGAGATGAGCAGTTACACTGTTGCCATCTTGTTGATACTCACTGGCTAACGACTTCTCAATCACAAGTCATTAGCTAAAAAACTTTGAGATTACCACAGATAATCCTCCATTTTTGAAACAAATTTACAAAACAAACTTCCTTTTCTTTTTCTTTTAATTTAACATGACCTAAAATGACTGAGCCCATCTGGATCTCCTTCAGTAAGTGTTCCTGAGGTCAATAGAAAAGAGTTTGTTCTTCCATAAACTTCTATAGGACCAGACGTCTTTTTGCAACCACAGCTGTCGCCATCTGGTGGCCTACTGATAGAGTGCAGGCGTAAGGCATTTTTCCATGGGCTTCATTTCTTAACTCCATATTTTATACAGTCATGCATCACAGCTACACCAATCAGCGATCAAAAATTTGATGCTACAAATCACAGCCATATACTTTTCAGCAAATAAAATCCACAAACAACACCCGACTAGTCTCAATCACTTCTTGTTAACACTGTTTCAACTGATAACATAATAATATTCACTTTTGCACAAGATATGGCAAAAATGAATGTCAACAGATAAAAAGGGCATTTTGTCTTAGCTAGCTTAGGCTGCAATAGGCTACCATAACTCTGAAAACATGATCTATCTGATGCTGTATATTGCAGCCAGATACGGATGCTACTGGTGCTTTACCAGCTCATTTTATGTCAAAACAATCCTGATTTCAATACATACAATTACAAAAATACTGGGAAAGTTCTACAATAACTCTCACAAAGACGATTAGTCTAACTGGAGACCCAGGCGAGTTTGAGACAGGCTAAGATTTTACAGAAATAACTGTAACTAGATGCCCAGAACAGGTGATTGCATTGCCTAAAAAACCTTCTTGCCCCCCTGAGAAATATGATGGATTTCTCTAGGTACAAAATATATCACATTTTTGTCTCTTTAACTGCTGTGCTATCACCCGAAGCACATTGTTTGAACTTTGCAAACTCTTTCTTATTCACTGCTTAGGGAGGTGGAAGGAACCACATTTTTTGGACAGGATCCATTTTGGCTGTCAGGCAAAGGAGGAAATGTTCTCCACTTTAAATCATTTTGAACTGTGAGACAGGCAGTAGCCATTCTACAATTCAAAACAGTATTTGCTGACATGAGATTTGGTGTGTTTGCATGCATTGTATTTTATTGCTAAGCATTTTATTTGTATTAAGTTACTGGTATAAAGAGCGTTGACAATATCAGTTGCATTGGATTTTTCTCGTTTACGGCTAATAACAAATTAATACGTATTCCACTTTCAGCACATTGTTGGTTCTTCAGTTCAGCTACACCAACGTGCTGAACACACAGGCGCCTGGTAAATATTCCCACACAAGTCAGCTTATATTTCTGTGACAAGATCTCTGTCCTCCTGCATATATTTGGAGAAATAAATCCACAAAAACCATTCTGCCTCTGCCTGCACATAAGGGGAGCTGATTTAAATGGTTTCTTAAATGATATATAAAGCAGTAAATCTCTATGCATGGAGTGCTGCAGAAGGCACGAGCACTGCCAGGTGAAAAAAGATAACGGTCGAAAAGAGAAAAGGGGTTATTTATGATGACAATGACACTTTTGTTTTTTTCCCAGTTGCAAAGACTGCCGATGTGCTTGAAGTACACTCGGCGGGTAATGAGAACCTGTCTGGAGGGAAGAAGTTCCATTTGCCAGTTAATTGTGGAACTGTGACGCACATTTGTATGAGATAGCCATACTTTGACCAGCGCCACTGGAGACGGCCTTCTATGTCCAGTTATTATCTGGTTAACAGTAAGAACAAAGAAATATGTGAAAAGGAAACATAAGCTCAAATTAAAGGTATCATAGACATCTGAGCTATTTCCACTTAGCATTAAAGCTTTTACTATAAAGACTTCCTGTGCCCACTCGGTCTGTTGCTAACTTGAAACCACCCCTCTTGAATTTCTGTGCACAAGCCAAAAGTTACCTTTAAATAAACACCCGATGCACACGTCTACCAATACTTCAGTGGCTCTATGTAAAGCAGCTGCAAAGAAAGGCTGATAGGTGGCAGAGATCATATTCATGCTTCACATTGTAGAAGCCATATCAATATTCCATGTCCATCTAAGTGTCGGGCCATGAGAGTTGATTGATGTGTTTTCGCGGCAGTGGTTAGAAAGTGAGCCCGGGGAGACACGGGGGCAGCAGTGAGTGAGCGCTCCTGCCTGAAGAACACAAAACTCCATTTTCCCCACAACACAAAGTCAAGACAGATCACTCAGTTGGTTCCAGGATTAACTACTGTTTATGTATATGCGCGTGTCACTGGTAATAAATGTACACAGAACATGCAGACGGGGAATATGCTAACGCTTGAGTGATTCTGCAGACATTTCAGAAGGTGAGTAATTATTCAGCTTTGCTGCAGATACTACTGGTCCCTAGCAGCACTTCAGATGAACTGTTAATATTTATTATCCTGGGGAGTGCAGCATACCGGATTAATTATTCACAAAAACTATTACATGCGTGTGATCCATGCTAGGCTTCTATGCAAGGCTCCAGCTTAATAATCACAGGCGTTTGTTATCAATGTTTGCAACGTGTCAGTGTACAATAATAACACATGGAGGAACAAGTCAGTCATCTCGAGTGTTGAAGGGAGGCAATTTCAAAAGTATACAGTTATTTATGTTTTCCACAATATTAGGGTGGAATAATGGAATGGATTACCTGGGTATCAATCACTGTTCTCATTTTTTTTCTTCCTATGACAGTATCCACATGGGAAGGTTTCAGGCTCATGTAAGCTTGTTTTCAGCGTATTTGGATGGATATTTGTCTGGCTGTGCCTGAGGCCATCCTGGCTTGGTTAAAATAAAGGAAACATATCAGTTGAAACTGCTTTAATTAAAAAAAAAAAGTTCAGAAGAACCCCAAAGGGACAAAACAGAACTAATGCAGTAGCTATGTGAGTAAGCAGCTGATCATACATCACATGGCTAGAATACAGCGGCCTGGGTTTGAGTGTGACCTTTGACCCTTTGCTGTGTGTCTTCCCCTTCTCTCTCTCCCCATTTTCCTGTCTAATACTTAAAATCAAAAGCTAAACCAAGGCAACATGCCAAAATGGGACCAGGATAGAGAAGTATAATGAGCAAGAAATGCACATTTGCATAAGCCAACATTTACTTTAATAACAGCTGGAAAGAGTAAATTTCACTTACTTACATATACCTAATAGATTTAATAGAAATAGAGAAATGACTGCAGATTTAAACATACTACCACATAAAAGGTATATTTTACTTAGCTCTTTATAATTCTGAAGAGCTCAGCTATATCTGTCTTCATACCATTGAAGTTTGTTGTGTCTGTGTTGGCGTGCAAAGCGACCACTATCCGTCACTGTCTGAGCCTGGCTCTGTCGTTCTGTCACAGACTTCCTGTGCCTCATAACCAGTCTATTCTGGCATCTCTGTCTGAGTCTGAGCATGAGCCTCAGTATATATCAGTTTATGTGATTTAGCCAGAGACAGTTTTTGCTTCTAACTTTCTACTTCTGAACCTGAGCCTGAGGCCAGTCACCACTTATATCTGTTTCTCAGTCTATTCAAGACTCTGTCCATCAAGCCAGCTCACTCCCAACCCGTCACCCCGTCACAGTCAGATATTTGATCTCAGGAGTTCTTGCTTTATCATTTGAGTGCTCTAGGTATAGTGTGTGTTGTGTGTGTGTTGCGTGTGTGTGTGTGTGTGTGTGTGTGTGTGTGTGTGTGTGTGTGTGTGTGTGTGTGTGGGCGTGTGTGTTTGTGTGTGTGTAAGATTTGGATACAAGGTGGGTGGGACTCCTGTGCTCATGCACCTTAGATGTTGAAATTGGGGATATCTGCTGTTACTTATATAATACTGGGTAGTTTTGGTGATTAATACCTACAATATGAGTGAAATTGAGAGAAAACAACAGCTGAATAAAAGAGGTGCACAGTGATCCCAAAAGAGAATCCTGACTGATTTTTTTGCAGTTTAGACCAGCGTTCGTTCTTCCTTGTGGAATCTTTGCCACTCTTCCAAGCACAAGTGTTTTCCAATAAAACCACACCTGGTGTATCGAGGCACCAATGCCAATCGACACCTTGTGCTTTGTCTACTTTCAGTGTCTTCCATCTTTCTCTTTCTACTTCAAATGTTCCTCTTTTGGGATTTTCCATATTCTGACCGGTTTTATTTACCCTCTATTTGCATTTAGATACTTTTCTCTCCTGTAGAGGTCAGCTGACACATTCACCTGTCTTCCAGTATTGTCTCCTCAGTCCCAGTGGATATATGGCTTTCAGAGTCTTTGCCAGACAGATTATGTTCCCAAGCTGCCACTGCATACAGTCTGTTGCCTGCTACCTGCTTGTATCTGTCTCTTGTCTGATCACCTGTAGCTTCTTTGGATTTGTTAACCCGATTTGACTTCCTAAATATGAGAGCCAACATTTTTTTTAAAATTAGGATAGATTTAATCAGCATGTTAGACCTCTGGAGCTGAAAAATGAAGCCAACACCAGGATGCCAAAAAACTGCAGTTCCCCTCTGGTGGCCACTTGTGGCTGGCTCCAAAAAAGTGAGTCAGTCCAAGCAGATCGAGGTAAATGGAACAAAAAAATATGACGACTGATGAAAAGACAGCTTGCGAAGAACTTGAAAGTAAAAGGCGACCTTTGGGCTTCTGTTATTAGATCTGATTGGCAACACTTGTCTCGGCTCTTCTTCTTACTTAGTGTAGATGTCTGAAAAGTCTTTTCATTTAAATTCTAATGTTTACTTCCAAAGGCTAATAGAGTGGCCACTGGATGATTTTTCCACAGAGTTTTCTGTCTTTACTACACTCTGCACTAAGCTGTATCAATGTCCACACATTACTGTTAAAATGCAGGCTGTACTGTATGTATGTAATAATGCATATTATATGTGATGAATCTCACCTATAAAAAAAGTTGCATCAACATAAAAAAAAATCAGGCTGTACAATAGAAAACCTGGGGCCCTAATTGTCAAAAGTGCAAGCAAAAGTGGGGGCAAGTGTACCTGGACCTGGGATATGTCTATTTCTGTCTGTCTCCACGTCGGGTGAGTGCCGAATGTTTGCTTATGTGTATATGGGGGTGGGAATGCACGTTTGTGTCTGTGTGTGCCTGTTCGTCTGTGTCTATATGTCAGGTCGGGTCTTAGACTCCACCTCTCTGGGAACACCTCAGGCTCTCCAAGGTATGGAGGCCTATCTCCGCTCACCACACTCCCTGCCGGTGGCTGATGCCCTCAGACGTCGGTGCGCTGGTGGTTCTTGGTGTCTGGGGCTGGACGCTCATGTATGTACCGGCTCACTCCTGGTGGCCGCTTGGCGGGGCCTGGCGCCTGTGGCCCGGCTGGGCCCCTTTCAGGGGGTGGGGCACCCTCAGGCCTCTGGCCTCTGGGCCTGAGGCCCGGTCCTCTCTGGCACAGCTGGCTGCCGGCAGAGCACTGCAACCCCCTCTGGCCTCTGCTCTGTGGCTGCTGAGTGACCCCTCGTCTGGGGCTCTCCTCAGCTCTTCCCAGGAGGGTGGCACGGTTGCCCCTTTGGTGGTCCTCCTTGGGTCCTCGTACTCTGGGCCCTCTGGATGTCTGGGGTCTGGCTCTCCTCCATACCTGCTTCATGCCCTGGGGGATGGGGCTATGACTCCACACACTCCCTAGCAGATCATTACATGGAGAAACCTCTTCACTCATCTTGCGTGCTGCACAATAATATTTAATATTTAGTATCTACTGTTAGCTAGTTTATTGTGATGGTGTTGTATTTATTATGTTGTTCTTTTTTCTTTGTTTTCTCTTCTGTTTTTTTTCTGCTCTCGACAGGTGATCCAGGTGTTTTTTTTTCTTTTTTGTTTGTTTGTTTGTTTGCTTTTCTTTTTTTTCTCTTCCCTCCTTTCTCACCATCTCGTCTCCCCTCTATTTTGTCTTTCTCTCCCTCTCTTTCTTTCATTCTTTCTTTCTCCCTGTCCTATCCCCCAGTCATGTCTGTCCCATCTGTAACAACTGAAAATAAAATAAAATAAATACATAGTAAAAAAAAATAAAAAATAAAAAATAAAAATAAATAAATAAATAAATAATAAAATGCAACAAAAAAAAGTGCAAGCTCTTACTCGAATTGTTTTTGTTCAATAGTCTTTTTTTTTCTTTAAATTGTGTAGTTTTTACTACAATAAATGTGCAAAGTTTATGGTTGATATTGCTATCTTTGCAGCTATAATAGTTCTTCTACAACTGATATTAATCAAGCTGTTACTTTATTGGGGATTTAGTCCCACCAGCCATGCACTACTAAGAAATCCAGAGTACAGCTTCCTTCAGATCAATTGATCTTGGTAGGTAGAAACTATTTGTGGAAGCACTGCTTCCCATAGATGTTGGTTTTAGCTACAGAATTCTAATTAACATAGCTCAATATTGAGTGTTACCTTAGCCATGATAAATAACACTAGCTTTATCTCACATGCTCCTTTTCCCTTAATTGAATCAACAGAGAAATTGACATTTTTTTTTCTTTTTCTTGCTAAACAGGATGTTCGATTTTTGCCTGGCCAGATGGGGAGCAAAGCCTTGGGGACTGGGGCGCTCTGATGACCTTGGGATGTTTTACAATCTCATCACGACCTTGCTTTAGAAAACACAGAAGGGCAAACCAAGAAATCATTTACAGTGGTTTATAACACATTTACTCAATGACTCCTTAATACTGACTTTAATATTTGAAATGTTAAAATGGTACCTGAATACTTCCATACAAGGTGTGTGTCGGTCATGCTCACTAATTTCACCCATGTCACCATAATTGATGGGTAGAGGCAAAAAGTTTTGTTTTTTCTTTTTGGTTAATAACTGCTGAAGCTTAAAAAAAAAATCCCATTTCAATTTCATTTTTCAGGTTCATATTTGGTGAGAGGAAACATTAAAGTCAGACACTAATTTCTTATCACAGTGCAGGTAACAGCCCAATGAAAATACCTGACGCCTCTGGTAATTCAAAAATCACTCATCACTCATTTTTGCAATAGTGCTGTGTTTTCTTCATGTCAGGGTGAGACAAGGACAGAGTCAGGGACTAATTTGCAGTATTTGTTTGGGGAGGAAAGGTTTTTATATTAATGCGCTATTTCACAGTGAAAATAAGTGAACTCTAATGATCCAAAATGTGGTCCAGGAAGTACAACAGGCCTGCAAAAACTGCCAGTATCTCCAAAAAGATAAATAATGGACCTCCGTGCATAGAAGAGATGTGTCAGGGGAAATGTTGCAAATGTGGTTCTTAACAAAAATATGAACTGATATGTTATAGCTGTTTTTTGTTTGTATGGTTTGTTTAGTTTTTAACCAGTATTAATTAAAAACCAATCTCAGCACAGCATGGTTGCTGCTTGGTTTTAGAACTTCGCCCACATTGGACTGGAGCACTGACTTTTTAGGGGCCTGCTCTTGCTGTTGACATGATTGGGTTTCTTCACATCCTTTCTGAAACCACACTGAGGTTCAAACTTGTGCAAAAGACGACCTGTTTTCATACTCCAAAATGCAGGAGATTTCAACTCCACATTTCTTTTTGGTCCAACATACAATTAGTGGAGTGTCTGGCGGTGTAAAAACAGAAGACAAGCAACTGTGCAACAACGGACATGAGGATCCATTGATGCTGAAGCATAGAATACCTCATAAGCAGCTAGTGCTAAAATTACGACGCTTTATATAAATGTCTCGTGCCATGACAAACTTATTTTCTCAGACTTGTGCCTTGAGATCCCAAAACTCTATTTCCCACAACTATGTGCAGGAAATGGTTGTTCAAGTAAAAAGTGACATGAATGGAGTGAGAGTCTATAATACTATCCAGTTACACTTCAACAATAGTGGCTGAAAAAAGATTCAAGTAGGAAATCTAATTAAATAGAGATTCAATCAACTAGCACTCTATTACTGAGGTGTTAGCAATTATTTTTTTCATTTTTATCCATTTTATATGTGAGCTTTTTTCACACATTATCTGCAGGAAACAATAGGAGGTAGCAGAATAGAAGTGGACTATTCCTCTCTGCATGGGGAGTATATGCGAGAACCAGGAGGTAAATAGACAAAGATAGAAGCCAACATGGAGCAGAAGCACACTTATGCCAGGGAGAGCTCTTTGGAGGACATTCCTTTCTCAAGGAAGGTTATGAAGGGAAAGGATGCAGTCAGTCATATTTTTACAGCTATCAAATGGCTGTGCTATTATAATAATAAGTTATAATGACAATAATAATAAATCTTATTGACAGTCTGCATGTTCACGGCTGGGGCAGCAGTCGTGTGGTGTTGTGAGAAAAGGACCAAAATGCAGGTACTGGCTGGGGTGCGAGTGAGGGTTTATTTACAGTGACGGCAAAGTTACAAAAACAGGAAATAAGGAACAGGGAGCTACTCAAACCTAGACTGGGAAAAACTAATAAACAAACCTAAAAACTTAAGGACATGGGATGATACGCGGAGATGACACGGAGAATGCAGGGCAGAGAGACGCGGAGTAAGACTAAATAACACAGATGGAGCGACAATGAACACAGGCAGGCACTATAAATACACACAAGGTAACGAGGGAATGACACACCAGAGGGGAACACAGCTGAACCTAATTAGACACGACGAGACACAGACCTTCAAAGTAAAACAGGAAATTCAAAAAACTGTTCTACAACACAAACTCAGGGACACGAACAGAGCACGGGGGGAGAACACAGGTAGGAATAATAAAACACTAAACACAAGAACCAAACCCTAAGATCTAATACAAAATCAGAGGAAACTAGAAAATAATAACAATAAACTCAAAACGCTGGGTCAGCGATCCAGGACCATGACAGTTTGGGAGCAAGTAGAAGAGAGCCTATAAAGGTGGAGGTATGCACTAAGAAAAAAAAAAGAGGAATAAAGGTCAGTAGAAGCCAGACCGTATACGTGTGTGAATAAAAGTTAGACAGGTGGAAATATGAAGATGCAAGGAGCAGAGGTAGTGAAAGGGAATAAGTTTAAATACCTGAGACAGTGCAAAGAAATGGACAAGAAATAAGAGAGGTGAAGAAGAGAGTGGGTGGAGACTAGTGTCTTGGATGATTTGTGACAGAAGGATAGCAACAAGACTGAAAGGGAAGGTTTACACGATGGAGACCTGCTATGATGTATGGATTGGAGGTGGTGGCTCTGATAAAAAGACAGGAGGCAGAGCTGAACATGTAAAGATTTTCACTGGGAGTGAGCGGGATGGACGGGATTAGAAATAAGAACATCAGAGGGACGGCTCGGTGAGCGGTTTAAAGACAAAGTTGGAGAGGCAAGGGTGAGATATGCATATATACATATGCAGGGGATATATTGGATATATTGGTCGAAGGAGCTGCCAGGCAGCAGGAAAAGAGGATGACCACAGAGATTTATGGATCCAGCGAAGGAGGACATACAGAGGGTTGGTGTGACGAAAGAGGATGCTAGAGATAGAGCAAGTTGGAAGTAGACGGCCCACTGTGGAGACCCCTAAGCGGAGCAGCCAAAAGAAGAGGAAGAAAAAGAAGAAGAAGACATTATATTAACTCTGGGATTTAAAAAAATACAATGAAGTCTTGTGAATAATAGGTGTTAATCAGCATATATTTAAAAATTCAGCTCTAATGAGACGATCTTAACATTGTTCTTCTTTATTTAAATGATGAGGTCTCAAATAGTTTAATCTGTGTAAGTACTAAAGTTTAGGACAATTTAAAACATTTAAAACAGCCATGCTGAGACACTCTCAATCTAAAAATCGTTAATATTAACACCAAAATGCATTTCAACAGAGTACTGTAAAGTCTGTCTCTTTAAGGAAGTGCTCACCATTAAGCCATTTTCAGATATGGGATATTTAACATAGCTTACTTCATTAATTTATCATCAATCATTCTGTCATTCAGACATAATTAATTTTTACATACTGTCCCTAATGGCTTTGAACATGATGGAAAGAGGAGCGGTGTGCACACAATATTTGCCATATGCATTAGAGTATCCTCACTCTGCCCAGGTTATTCCCTAATTGGTGTTTGGAGATGGTGCTGCGGAGGTGAAAGTGGTGAGAGAAGAGAAAGACATCTGGCTCAGAAATTCTCTAAATAAGTGATTTTGAGTCATCTTGATAGGCTTCCACTCTGCACAGCCTAGTCTTTCCTTTCTTAGTTCCTTGCCTCTCTACAAACCCTGCCCGCAAATCCATTTTGCTCTAGGATATAGGCACCCTATTGTTGAGTTGAATAGCAATTAAACTGTTAGTAATTAGGATAATATATAGGTAAGAACCAACAATTTATGCCAGAGACTGCTGTTTGTGAGGGGTCTTATTGAGAACCCTGGGTCTGGTAAATCCCCTTCTTTAATTTGATCACCTATGGATGATAAACAGAGGACATGAAGCTGCCATTCACAGATCACAGACATTATGACAGACGGCCAGAGCTTAAAAAATAAAGCTAACCTGATCTTAATAAGTGTCTTAAAACTGCATTTTTTAAATGGCCAATAGGGGGGGACTCTGCCAGTAACACAAAGACTTGAGATCATTTAGAAGTTATGAGAAAAAGGGCACAACATTTTTGAAGAGGGACCAAAAAAATAAGTTAAAACTGAGGTTCAAATTCTCCTATTTAGTGATAAATACAACAGACAGAGGAAAGGTAGTTTCCCTTTACCCGGTAATGACACGTGTTCAACTCAACTCTTATTGATCCTAGTAACCATGTCCTTGAACTGGTAATGGCTTAATGGAATTGCATCTACAATATTGTTAGACTTTCAAAGGGAGCACACACATACTGTCCATAACAGACCGGGGCTGTATTGATTCTGCTTTATCAGATGACAGGGATTACGATGATTTTAATAATGACTGACATAGCTCAAAGTTGAAGGAGCTTAACAACATAACTGAAGAGAATTTTTTGTTTTGTTTTGTTCATTTTTTTAACATTTATTTAAGCAGGAAAAAATACGACTCTTGAGAAAAAATTCAATTTTAGTCTGGAGAAGTGTCACAAAATGAAACATGTTTTGAAAGTCATTTTCATAACTGCATGTACGACCGAAATCAGCATCTGCGACAACCAAAATGTGAGAGCCTCCTGCAGGTGCACACGTAAAACAGCTAAGAATGGATACGCAGAAATCCAAATATCCAAAATCAAACTCATAATAGAAAAATATCATAAATTGAAAGAAGCAAAACAAAACACTCTTATTTAACTTTGCTCACGTAATCTCTCTTGCACCCTCTCTGACACACACAAATGTTGTGCATACACACACACACACACACACACACACACACACACACACACACACACACACACACACAGATGGCCCTGTGAAAGCCTTTATTGATTGGACTGCAGGACAGAGGGAGGACACAGCAGTGGAAAAATACATGCCAAAATAATTTCCTAGACAGCTGGCCCTAACCAGCCCGTCAACTGTCTTAACCTATTAGGTTAAGGTGTGGCTGAGAGGTGCATTTGGCACAGTGATGTTTATTTGATTTTCAGTATGACATTGTTCAAATGTACAAATTACTGTGATACAACGCAGGGAAAGACAGTCCCTCACACGACTGCTGCACTTAACTCAGGGTAGGTGTTTGGCAGCGCCCAGGCTTGCAGTATGTAATCTATCACAGGCAGACCATCTACATTAGTGCCTGGCAAGAATGAGGGTTAGTGGAGAGGGGTGCAAAAGCGCTGGCACAGAACAAAGACGTGGCCTAGTTTGCCCTTACAGATGTGTGCAGTGGAAAGATCAAAGCTCCGCAGTGCATCGCGTGCTCACAGAATAAAGAATCAAAATTGTTACCTCATGAAGAAGAAGAAAATATATAACGCTGCATTTACCAGAGCACAAGCACGATGGGGTCTGTGTTTTAAATGAGTTGCCACGCCCATACTGTTTGTTGGTAAATTACTCTTCTCTAATTCCTCTCAAGTGGCACAGCAAGATCTAATAGTCATCCACAATAATAACATCAATAGCCATTAAACAAGACCAGTGATTCAGTCTGGAACCCATTTGGGAAATTTCTAAACGAGTCATCAGACTTTTCTCCATCTCACAGGACAGGCCTGGCTCGGTCGCTCTCCCATCTGTCAACAGATTTCCTCCATGCATATACAAACTGCATAGCAAAGTCATTACACCCCTCAGAAAAACCAAATGCAAGTGTATGAACGCTAAGGAAAAACCACCCTCCGAATGTTATATTTAGTCTGCATGGTCTGGTAACTTCCTTTATGTTCTCCAGACTCAATCATAAACACACTTCAGAGTCCCACAATAGTTGGCGGAATTGAAACGCGACAATTATACTTCGATTTGCTCAAATGGGTGGAAATGACTCAGTAAAGGCCAAAACTTACCAAATGAGTTTTCGAGGTTTCCGTTTACCCTAAAAAAAAAATGTTTTCAAGGTTAGCGGCAAAAGTTTTGATAATTGTTTTTGGCTCTTAACAGCATTATAACTTTAATTAAGATAGAGAAACAAAAACAAAAAAGCACAATAAATTACTTTATTTGCATTATCTTTCACTCTACATGTGTCACCTGCTAAAATAACACTTCTCCATAGATTTCCATTTCTTTACTTATTATTCTGAACCCTCCTCCCTTCTCCTCCTCAACAACGGATGTTCTCTAAAAAAAATTTCCACATGCTCTGACGTTCTGACAGCAAGGACGCTTTTTAATTAAGCCAGGCTTCAAACATAATCTAAATAAACAAGAGAGACTACAAACAAACAACAAGTCCAATTACAGCAGTGTTAAAATGCAGGGCAAAGAAGCATTAGACTACCACAAGTAGTGGGAGGAAATGGGAGGAGGAGAAGGAGGAGGAGGAGGAGAAGGAGGAGGCGGAGGAGGCTTCTTTGATCCATGCTTGGAGATTCAACTTCAGCGCCGCTGCTTAGTTCAACAGGGATTCGTATTAGTGGTCCCGTTGGTAATCAAAAGGCCTCGCTCACTGATGTTGTCCAAGAAATCCTTTACACATTATAGTAACAAATATCACAGTGGGATTGCATCAGAGCCCTGAGGATGAAACATATTTGAAGGGGGACCAAAAAAAATCAATCCAGAAAGAGGTTCAAATTCTGCTATTAAGTGACAAATACAACAGACAGAGGAAAGGTAGTTTCCCTGAATCACCTTTTTTATGGGGTAACGCCATGTGTTCAACTCTTATTGATTCTACGAACTCTGCCCTTGAACCGGTAATGGCTTAATGGAACTGCATCTATAATATTGTTTGAGTGTGAAAGGGAACACACACATATTGTCTATAACAGACCCGGGGTGTATTGATTCTACTTATTAGATGACAGGGTTCGAGCTGTCGGAAGGGATTCCGATGATTTCTGCTGTTTCCGGTGTGTAACGTTTGGGACACGGAACACACCCACACACACACACACCCACACACACACACAAACATGAATTAAAGTCTTCCCTAGGAGGGAGCAGATGTGATGTGTTTTCTTATAAATGAAACAATATCCGTCAGGTTGCTGTACTGTTATTGGATTGTCTTAATGCCAGAGGCCATGTCAAACTGTGCCATTACTCCACGACGGTAAAAATGAGTAACTATGAAAAAGTGCCTCAAGGCATGTCTACCCAACTATTGACCTAAATGAGAATTTCCGGTGTGTCACTGACATTCAGGCTTTAAAGTACTGTGAGTCCATCTGCACTCATCTGTGTGTGTGTGCTTTAGCCATGCTAACAGTGAGCTGATTGGTTGGCAAGGTTAATACAGATTCATAATCTAAGCTGCACAGCTGCAAACCCTTTACTTATAGGATGGTTTAACGCTGGTATGTATGTGTGTGTCAGTCTGCGTTTAATCTTCATGTGTGCTTATAGACATGATTTTTTGTGCGGGCTCGTCTCCCACATTTGAGCAGCTCTGCATGTGCCCTGTAATCTGGTTTACAGGAAACACACCACAGCCAAACACATGGTCGATTCCCCCTCCCGGTCCTATCATTAGCCTGGGGCCTAATCCTTAGTTATAATTCAGATGATGGGCCCTGTCAGTGGGGGCCCGCTAATAAGTCACATAAATCACAGTGTGAAACTGAGGCTGGGTCGAGGGCCAGCGGAGTCAGCCATTTTCCTCTTCTGCAGGCAGAGAGATCCTCATGTTGCTTGATTACCAATAAGGGCCAATGAAAAGGGCAGTTACACCCTCCCCTCCCTGCACACACATGCAGAAAGAGAGGTAATCTAAAGCTGTTCATGCTTTGAATACTGAGCACGGTGAGATACCAGAGGAGTGCAGCCGAACAGTGGGGGAGATTATATGTTATCGTGTGTTGAATGCTGCACAGCCGTTTACTTTTCTCATGTCAACATACTAAGGACGAGGAAGAAAAACTATTTGAAAAGGATATAATAATATTTTTCTTATCATCTGCTTTTATTTTTCAGTGCCAAATTGCTTTAGCCAATCCATTTTGGACTCATGACATTGAATCACCTTGATACATGCTCAGGCCGTTGTATTTGTTTGTCATCATGTAGGGCCATGTGTTAGGACAGCCGTGTTCTGATATGGGATTATCACAGCTCTGTAGCAGGCGAGGAATGCCTGTGGATTAAATCTCACACCAGATTAATCCAGGACAATCTGCTATGACTTGATTTTGTACAACAGGATTATTTTGACATATGCTTTTCCTATTAAAGATCTTAAACTTCATTTTGGAGATTAACACAGCAGATTTGTGACTAACCTATATGGAATCATAGTAAAATCATCGTCTTGTCTATAAAGAAAAGGTAATTAAATTACTACAAAGTGTTATACCTCTGTAATAAATAATATATTAGGTTCCTTCATTGTAGATATGGTCTGACCCAAGGGTGTGAGTTAGCCATTGTCACGTCTGATGAGGCAGATGGCGTAGAGAGGAGAGGATGTGGACCCAAATGCAGACACAGAGATGCAGGTGAATGTTTAACAAAAAGTCTTTATTTTGGGCTGCAAAAAACACCAAAAACAAAGGGTGATGGGAGACTGCAAAAAACTAACAAAAACCTAAACTGGGAAACACTGGGAACAAGTATAAAGAAAACAAGAACCTGAGACGAGGGCCTGAACATGAAACTCAGAGACGAGGGCCATGGACTCTGGAACACAGAAAACACAGAGGATGAAATGCAAATGAACCAGCAACAAACAGAGGAAGACACAGGGCTTAAATACACAGAGGGATAATGAGGGAATGAGACAACGGAGGAGAGCACAGCTGGAATTAATCACACATAACCAGACAAAGAGGAAGCAAAACTCAAAATATACTGAACATGGTACAAGGACTATCAAAATAAAACAGGAAGCATGTCGGTGGTGAACTCTCACGCGAGTTCACCACTGAGACTGAGGGAATGAAAACAGAGACAAGACTAGACACTGAGACATGGAGACAAGAGTAACTAAACATGGAACCACAGAAACCAAGAGACTAGAAATTTTAAATAGTAATGACAGCAAAGACTATTAATCAGGGGTGTCCAAGTCCAGTCCTCGAGAGCTATTGTATTGTAACCTTTAGACACTTCCTTGAATCAAATGCCGGCTTGTTATCAGGCCTTGCAAAACTTGATGGCATGCTGAAGAGATAATCCAACCATTTGATTCAGCTGCGTTGGAGTAGGGATGCATCTAAAAGCTGCAGGACAGTAGCTCTCGAGGACTGGACTTGGACACCCCTGCTATTAACAATACAAAACACTGGGTCACCGACCCAGGACCATGACAGCCATTAAGTTTCTAATACTTTTTAATGAGTTCAAGGAGGATGGTGAAGAGAAAAAAACATAGGGAAAATATGTTGGGTTAGCATTTACATGAGTTTCTCTGTTAGGACAAAAGCTGATGGACCCAAGAAGCAGAACGCACGGAGGCAGAGTTGCAGTGAAGGCAGTTTATTCACAGTGAGGGGGGGAGATATTTACAAGGACAACATATGTACAACGTGTGTGAATGAGGACGCGGAGCCAGGACGTGCTAGTGACGAAAATACACATAAGCAGTGCACTCGATCTAGAAAAAGGAGAGGGAGGAGAATTAGGAGGGTCTCGCCCGTTAACCGAAAAAAGCTTAAAACTTTACAGAGAGTTGGAGAGCTTACTTGGCACAGTTTGGAGCCCAAAACCTCCAGGCTAGGCAAAACAGTCGAGGCCAAAATCCTAGGGAGGAAACAAAAACTCCTTACAGACACCAAAGTAATCCGAGGGCTCCAACAGGCAGGGCAGAATTTCCAAACTCCAAAACCACCAATACTCCGACACTAATCTTCTGTCAGGTAGCTCCTAAAAACACTTCTGAAGAGAGCATCTGATGAGTAACAGGTGCGCCAGGTTCAGTGACTCACTGCCCCGCCTACCTATACAAAAAGGGAGGCACCAAAAACACATACAAACAAAAACACCACATCACTAAAACCCAACACCTAACATTCAGTGAATCAATCGATGAAAACTTAACACGTCCTCTGTAATCCATTGCACAATAAGCACTCAAACACCGTTTACAAAACAGTTAACAGCAATAATAATCTGAAATCCAGATCCTAGTGGTAAGAGCAATGTACATAGGCAGAAGTGCACCAAACCCAAGGCAAAAAGTTTGTAATGGAGCCTTACATTGGCATACATTGCCAAGTATAAAGTATGCAGAGCCCAAACACATCACTTGAAAAGTTTGTATCAATGTCAGTTTACTGTAAGTGGAGAAATTAGGGCGGGCAGGGTGCCTTAGCATCTGCTTTGTATTACCTCTACTTCTTTCAGCCGCTCCTTTTAGCGGTCCCCACAACGAATCACCTACCTCCATCTCATCCATTCCATAGCATCACTGTCTGTTACCAACCCTCTGCATGTGTTTTGTAATACCACTATTTGTTCTTATTTGTTCAGCCAAATCCCCTTTGCATACAAAAAAGCAAACCTTTACGATTAAAATGGCTTATTTCAACTCTAATTAATAGTAATATATAGTTGATATTTATTTATACTTTTTATAATTCATTTAAAAATGTAACGTATAATTCTCCATACTGCACAAATTATACATGCACTCAAGCTTTTATTGCATACAGAAATGTGTGGGAGTTTGATGTGTGCTTGAAATTTGAGCTTGCACTAATGCACAGTAATGTGGGACTTTATTTTTAAACTAATCTATTGTACATGATTCTGACTATACTTAAGCACCTAAGACTCAACTGAACTGTCCTCCCATCATTTGACAAAGGCTTATATAATGCTTCATGCTATAGCAGGCAATAAACATATCCTCTGTCTATATCTATATCCTCCATTATTATAACTTCCCCACTCATTCATCATCATCTTCAATATAAATATGCCTAGGCCTCAGTTGCATAGGTCTAAAGACCTGTTGGTGACAATCTGCCAACCACAGGAAAGTGTCTTTCCCAACCAGTTGTGAGTGGTTGCTGAAGGTTGGTGGCAGCATGAAACTGATAGCAAAGAGGTGCTGTACCAAAACCATCATTGTGATTGCTCTGGTCACTAGCGAAAGACGCAGTGTAACTTTTAGTTCGAAAAGTCTCCATTTCCATTTTGCACCATACTGTTTCAAGTTTCAATACAGGTCGGAGAATATGTGACGACTGTTTCTAGACAAGTCAGCATCTTCCACGCAGTTCTGGGAATCTTCTAGCAACCAATCATAAGGAGCGTTTTGGTACAGCGCCCTCTTTAGAACTCTTTAAAACTTTAGAGCACCGACTGCTTAAAGAATGAGGTTGCGACTAGTCTCGAAGGCTGTGTGAATGGGGCCTTATTCATTTGGTAGACAAGTTAAGCCAGATTTCGCATTTGCATTGATTCTGTATTTACTGCTATCTTATGACTGTAGTTGGGTGTTGTCTACCTACCACTGAATCTGCAGTGGTAGGTAGCCAAGCACAGTTTTAGTTAATGATAAACATTTTAATGATCACGTCTTTATACTGTGCATTTTAAACACTTGATATGCAAAATAATAATTATAATACACCTAACATTTTATAGGCACAGGACGCTGCAGTAGAACAAAATTACAAAATGATATGTTTCCATTTGTGTCTTTGGTGTGTTAAAGTTCTAAACTGCCCATTTAGACAGTTTGGTAAGGAAAGAGAGAGGTCATCGAGTCTACTTGCCTTTTAAACTGGACAGCAGCAAATACTGGCAATCATCAGTGAAAACAAACAGAAAAATAATTAAAAGTTACAATTAAATGTGAACACACCCAAAAAAAAAAAAAAAGAATTCAATTCACAGATGAGGCAATTACCCAGAAGAAGAGCAAGACAGTAAATATAAGAACATCCTGGAGAACACTGGACGCTAAGTGACTCTGGGAGTCTGTTAATATGGGGCGATGAGAGAAAGAACACCCTGTAATGAGTTAGTTATCCAACACCTGCAGCCGGCTCCAGAGATGTCAGTTAGTAATTAGTCCAAGTTTAGGCTTACTTCTCCCGAGTTTCACTCATGAGTTTGTGGATTAAACCATGCAATAACAGCTTCATGATGGCAAAGAACTAGATAAGCACCAAATTAACACAACATTAATGCAGGTCATTATTATAGCTGCTGAAATTTTACAAGTCTGCTCTGCTTAGCTCTCCGCTTCATGAGAAGGTATTTACTGTATAATGCTAACTGACATATAGAGGTCTCCGGAGCAGTAGTTACACAGACAGAGTAGGATTAACTCACTGCCTCAACTCTCCCTCACGCAAGTATCCTCTGCTCTTTCATTAAATGAATAAACCATCCCTTCACTCATTGGTGAGGAGAGAAAAAAAATGGAAGCTTTTTTTTTTTTCTTTGGTAGTCTGACATGAAAATAAAGTGGCAGAAACTTGTTTCAGGAGCAACATATGAAGCTTCAAACTTTAATTTTCATAACGGTTGGATTACGTTAATCCTAAACACGGAGCAAGGATCTGACAAATGCTTTATGTGACTCAACAGGAATTAGAGTATTAAACATTTTAAATGGCTACCATGGCTCACAGTGAGAAATGAGATATGTAAAAACCTGCACTATTGGGCTAAATGTATGCTCTTCTTTTTTTTTATTACCATGTTTCACTACAACGATATATTACATGGAAAACAACACATAACTAAATACCAAACTATATTTCACTGTTCATAGAACAGATGGAAGAAGCACTTTTACACAATGAATGAATCCCCTCCATTTTCATTTTAGCTGTTACAGCTGGTACTGAATATTCAATTGAATTGTGGTTTGCAGTACTATGTTATCGTTTCTTTGGTTATTGACCAATGACTACTTCCGCCTTATAATTTTTAATACCATCTCTCAGGAGTGTGGTATTATAGAGCAGTATCTCTCACACCTACTGGGGGGACTACACTGCAAATAGTTCATCCTTTTGTGTTTCGCATGTATGTCCACCTTCAGTTAATAACTCATCCACCTCTTTAAATATTTCACTAGGGAAATAATCTCAGACACTGGGAGAAAAGGAATTATCTAATATTATCACAGCTTTGGCAGCACACAATAAGGTGCTAATTAAAACACTACAGCAAGACAAAAGTGTGTGCTCAGGAAAATATGGCTAGAAACGTGTACACGGGCCCCAGTGCAACTGCAGATCATTTGCCAGTTGGTCATTAAATACTTTTTCAAAACAAAGAAAAAAAAGGAGATTTGGTTTGTGAATAAAACTCTGCTGTGATCATTTTATGGTGTAACTGTCATATGCCTTCATGGCTATACATGAATATTTATTTAGCTATTTTACAGCTTACACTTACAGATTTGCTCTTTTAGTTCTTCTCAAAACTTCAAATTTTCAAAATGTTATAAATTGTATATCCATTATCCATGTAGAGTAGACTTATTCTGGGAGTTACACTGTAGAGTGTATTGTTAATTTTGGAGTATTTCTTCCCTATAATTGCTATAGTCTCTCTCTTTTACTTTGTTTGTTACATTTGCAAAGCCTAGACAGCTGCCTACATCACTATATAGGCCCATATAGACATCTGTATTACAGTTTTGATTCACATGTGCAACCAAATGCAGACTCACAGTGGACTGAATAAAACACCCAAGTCCAAAACCAAATCCAAAAGCAACCTCCAAAACAAAGGCCCAAGCAGGCAAAACAAGGAGCACATGAGAGGAGATACACAGATGCTAAAACAAAGAGTAAAGGGAGGGATGGGACTATTTATGCACAAAAGGCTAATCAGGGGAGAGGAAAAAGGAGGGGAATGAGACACAGCTGAACATAATCAGGACAACACCAGGGGGAAGTAGAACTCAAAAAACGGCACAAGAGACAACTAACTTTCAAAGTAATACAGGAAAACATGACAAAGAGCCCCACTACTGCAGAGATGAGAAAACCCATAATGAACAAAATATAAAGAAACTCTAGGGAGGCTAGAGCAATAAGGAAATTAAATCAGGAATTTAAAAAATGCAATAAGCACAAATAATCTAAACTTTAATCACAGGAAAAGAAAACCTAAACAGAAACTCAAACCATAAGAAATTAACTAAGAATTCAAAACAGAAACAAAGATCAAATCCAGGTACACATATAGATATCTTTATTTTGCAGCAACTACATTTTGCAGATTAGGAAGGAATGTTAAACCAAACTATAAAATGGTCACAGGACTGTATGTTAGATTACACTTTCCTTTGATATGCTAATTGATGGTTAGCCATGCAGAAATCTGTAATTTTAGCCGTGCTTTCAGCTGAGATGTAACATTATCGAGGTTGCCAGAGAGAGAAAAATGTTGATGAGGTGATGTTCATCTACTGGATTTGGAGCTGACAGGCTGTGAGGGGGTTGACTTCTTTCTCTGTGTGAGATGAGCATCTCTGAAATTGAAGCTAAAGAACCTCACCAGCCCACAGTCATGCTAACAATTCATCCTCATTTAGCTAATGAACATCCTCCTACACTTCCCATCTCTTTTGTCTCCCCCCTCCACCCACCACCCTCTCTCCATCTCTTTTCTTCTCTGCACTCCATCTCCCTTTCTGACAAACTCACTGTCTCCTCTTCCTCGCTGTCTTTGCCTGGTTCTCCGACTCTCCGACTTTCTCGCTCGCAACGCCACCCTCCCTTTCACTCCACTTTCCAATCCCCTCCTCCACCAGTTCTTCTCGTAATGCTAATTACAGTAACATGAAATCATTAGAATAGCTATCACAATCTCTGCCATGGTAATTCCATAATCATTACCGTCTCTGCTTCCAGCCCTTGCAGCTACGCAGGAGTCACTGCAAGAGCTGGACTACCTGACTCCATCTACATTATTACTAAAGCGTTATTGCCTAGGATCTATAGCACCAGTAAACAGTGGAACTTCTGTCTCTGTGTATGCCCACATTACCCTCAGGATAGTGTCTCAGCTGCTAGCCATCCGTTTCAGAGCTATAGCTGGAACGTGTTCACATGCACACAACATTGAAAAGTAATCTTTCATTACACAGGATTTTTTTTATTTGTGAAGATGTACCGGTAGAGTAAATGATAAGTAACTAAAACCTGCAGTTGAGATGACGATACTGTCATCCTTAGGCAAAATTGGAAATCTGACAATTTTAACAATAGCTTCTGCATAAATTATAGAATATTTGAGCAAGATCTTCAGCTGGAAAATTACCTGTGCAGTTTAGATGATCCTGCTTGGTGTTATTTGATGACCATCACATGTGGGTACTGGGGATTTCCAGGACTGAAGGGCTGATTTGTTGGTGTTGAATATGCGGGCCATTTATCTAAAGATATCACAGCCAAATGTGCCATTCATTTCTTTTCTTTGTTTTCTTTCTGTTTCTGTGAATGACCTCCTGTCTTTTTTGTGTATGTCTTCTCTTTTACCGCAGGAGGGGATCTAATGAGAATGAGAAGAAAGTGAAGGAAAGCTGGTGGATTGTTTCAAATAAATCCTGCAAGACTAACCTTGTGATATCACAGGTCTAATCATTGCAAGCAGCAGTCTTAATCAAAGCTGAATATACCAGACTTGAAGACTTAACTTTTCTGAAGGTTTTGGGAGTGTTTTTCCATAAGTACACTTGTGATTTCATTTCAGGACTAATAGGTATAAATAATTTATCTCTATAAAGTCCCCTTAGTCATTCATTGCCATTGTCACAGCTTGAAAGAGCGTGTGCGCGTGTGTTGATCGGCACAGATTAGTCTTGGCACTCTTGAATGCATTTATTTTTGGCCTCTTGTAGGAGACCCTTTTGCTTACTCACGAGCACAAATAGAGGCAGCAAAAAGATAACACAGGAAATTCAGTCCTGTGCAGTTTTAGTTGGATTTCATGATATGTAATTGCCTAATTAATACATGCAAAGACTTGATTGCTTGATTAGCGGTGACTAGCTGATTGCTCAGATGAGAATCTAGGAACAATGAATGAATACACTTAGCGAATAATATCACTTCTGTCTGACAAAGAACAACTTAATGTGCTTTTGGATATGCTGCGGTAGAGATGACCCCTCTCTCTGCATGTGTCCAGGCTGGCCATGATTCCGCATACATTACCCTTGAATCAAGGCAGCCAGAATGGCAGAATTTAAAAGAGGCTCCCTCCTACTGACATCTACTTGTATTCTCTACCAACTGTGGCTCTATGAAATTTCTTACAATCCAATTTACGTTTCATGAGGTGTCAGAGCCAAACACAGCGCAGGAATAATACTGTCAGCAGGAACACAAAGGTCACCTGTTGTGTGGACATAATGCGCAAATTCTGTCAGCTACGCAAACACACAGGAGCACATGGGAGAGGATAAACACAAACGCGGGAGGATTCTGGCTTCGTGACTGGCAGGTGTCTGTGGCATTGACAGATATGATGGAACTGGCTATTATACAATAAAGCAGCAAGTCTCAGCTAATGCTACCTGACACATTGCTACCTCACCACTATTTTGACCATATGCTGACC
The DNA here is from genome assembly GCF_013358895.1 of Oreochromis aureus. Lineage (NCBI taxonomy): Eukaryota > Metazoa > Chordata > Actinopteri > Cichliformes > Cichlidae > Oreochromis > Oreochromis aureus. The sequence goes on along the minus strand of NC_052942.1, from coordinate 14,223,120 downwards.
GCTCGTGGCTAAAGTTACTGCAAGCCTGTCACATTATGATTCTGAACCAAGGTCTGACATTGTGCTTCTCCTTCAGCCTCTCAGGTAATAATTGGTCTTGAGCTATAATCTGCGTGTAAACCTAGGCTCAGTCTCTGACAAGGGATTAAGATGACAATGTTGCCAAAAGCCATGCATGTACACTATCTGTCTCGCACTTTTTCCTTCACAAATCTGACCCCGTCAGAGCTCTCCTTTTCTCTGTCCACTACCCCTCTCCCTCTTCCGGGGAAGAGGTTTAGACAAATGTTTTCTCTTTATAGACAAATGCTGCACATCAGTATTTATGACATGAAAATGCCTGCTGACCATTCATCTATGTGCGCACTCCTCAGCCCAACGCTTGCATCAGGTAGAAGAGGATTAAAGGATGAGAGAAAAATAATGAAATGTGTTTTTTGACCTCCACAGGACATAGATAGGCAGCAGCAGGCGTCACATACTTGATTCTGATGTGGTTTATATTAAAGCTAACTTTTACAAGACACTGATCCCTCTATTATTACCTTGAAGCTCTGAGCTTCTGGAGCACTGATAGGCTCAAAGGCCATTCTGCTAAGCAGGACATTTCCATTAGCTTGATGAAAGATGACATTTCAGTAATCTGAGTGGAGATTTTTCCAATAACCACAACATAAAAGGATAGTGTAGAGAAAAAATATAAAAACATATTTTAAAAACTAAACATTATAGAGCATAAAGAATAAAAACATATTCTAAGTGTCATGCAAAACTGACAATGTAACTTTGAGTGAAATACATGAATGAATTGATACTTAAAATATAGCACAAATATACGAGTCGCAAGTAAGAAGTGAAGTCATTATAGTTCCATATGTTTTCTCTTAGGTCTGTTATGATGCTAGAATTTGAAATGTGATATCGACACGTGATACTCAATATTCAATTCCATTTTCAATGCGTGGAAAGAAAAAGACAGAAAGTCAGAAGACAAATTTTTAAAAATTAGAAGAACTTGACGAACAATAACATTTATTACTTTTAAATTGTCTACCACACATTATAAGATTTATGTCACTGCTGCCGTAAATTAATAAAGTATTGGTAATCAGTAATTACGTTTTTATGTTTCTGTAATGGTTAATCCATCAGTACGCACAAGGTTTATCACAAAATGATATTTTGATTGATAAACTATATTTTTGTTACCCCTGAATTGATTACTTGTTGTTCCTAGAGTATTTAAAAGTAGAATGGGAGGCAGAGCCTTCAGTTTTCAGGCCCCTCTTCTGTGGAACCAGCTTCCAGTTTGGATTCGGGAGACAGACACTATCTCTACTTTTAAGATTAGGCTTAAAACTTTCCTTTTTGCTAAAGCATATAGTTAGGGCTGGACCAGGTGACCCTGAATCCTCCCTTAGTTATGCTGCAATAGACATAGGCTGCCGGGGGATTCCCATGATGCATTGAGTTCTTTTCATTACAGTCACCTTTCTCACTCACTATGTGTTAATAGACCTCTCTGCATTGAATCATACCTGTTATTAATCTCTGTCTCTCTTCCACAGCATGTTTTTATCCTGTTTTCTGGTTCTGCTGGAGGTTTCTTCCTGTTAAAAGGGAGTTTTTCCTTCCCACTGTCGCCAAAGTGCTTGCTCATAGGGGGTCATATGATTGTTGGGTTTTTCTCTGTATGTATTATTGTAGGGTCTACCTTACAATATAAAATGCCTTGACGCAACTGTTGTTGTGATTTGGCGCTATATAAATAAAATTGAATTGAATTTTTCTTTTACAAAAAGGCAAAAAAGAAGAAGAAAAAAAAAATTAGCTTCAGTTTTTGAATGCTTGATAAATTTCTGATTTCTGAGAGATGTCCAGTGGATGCTGTGCGCCTGCCTGTGGAGGTGCTGTGTAAAGTTGTGTGTCAACTCGAAGAGGTCAAGATGGCCCTGTTGCAAATGAGTATCTCATCCAGTAGTAATTTCTAGTGTTAATTAGTATCTGAGTATTGTTAATATTTTTAGTCTAATAATATTATTTCCCATTCAGACCCTCATATAGTTTGGCTACAGTCACAGATCATAGGATGGTCCATCAATTTGGAGATCTTCTCTTTTGCACTGCCACAGCTACAACTTCAGGCATTCACAGCCCTTATAATAAACGGCTCTTCCTCCAAACTAAAGTCAGCAACTAGACTGCTCTGTGGGATAGCTTCCTTGCAATTTGTCAGTCCTTGCCCTCTCACAGCCCCTTGCCCAGCACTTTGTTCAACACATTTTTCTTTCTTTTCTAAAAATATTCAGCGGATTAAGGGTCATTTGTGAAGTTGTACTTTAATAAAAATAGCTGTGGTGGCAGAGGGGGTGGGTGAACATCAGCTACGTTGTACTATTTTGAGAGATTTTGGTAGAAATACTGGTACAGGAAGTTTTGAACTTCCAAAGGCTGTTCAGTGGAATTTAGTGGGGAGAGGTTAAAAAAATGTGTCAGTTCACTGCACTAACAAACCTAAAGAGGATGTCTGCACACCATGACAAGACACAGCAGTCAAGGGGGATTGAGAGACAGCGTGGCCGGGATAGTGATAAGAGCAATGAAGAACGGTCCTGGTTTGACCTCTCACTTTGATCTAGCACACTGGATTCTGTGTGTGTGTGGTATGTGTTTAAAAAAATGGAGACAAAATAAAATAAAACCAAATGCTTCCTTCTCTCCTTAGACCATCAAAAGAACTTGTGTTGAGGTATGCTCTGTCACTGATGCTGTGCCAATGTTTCTCTCAAAGACATACAGCCAAGGGCAGCGTGGAAGAGGGAAGGCAGGCGCAAAGCAACAAGAAGGGAGTGGTTTTGGCACAGGGATCATAATAATAAGGTTTTCAAGTCCTCCCTCAGCATGTGGGAGAAAGATGAAAACGGAGAAGCCCAAAACCCCTTTTCGCCCCGCAAAGAGCAAACAAATGTTAAAGGCTGCACACATTTTCTCTTCTGACTTTCTATAATGTGAAAAAATAGTTTTAACCACCATTTTTTTGTATTCAGTTAATTATGAACAGGATTCCCATTTTAACCCTCAGACACACACAGGTATCTATATCATGACAGAGAGAGCAGCCATTACTGGATGAGAGCACCGAGGGGGGAGCGCTCCTTTCCACCCTCTGCTCTTCTTGCCTGAAATTCCAGAGGGAGGAGAGTCATTGATGCCTACTTGACCTGTCTGGTTTACATATTCATAAGGGGATGGAGAAGATGGATATGGCCTGGTGTCCCATTTGCTCTAACTTAATTCTCCCTCTCTCACTTTCTTCCAATCTCTCCCTCTCCGTCTGTCTCACCCCACCTCGTCTACTAACCCCCACTCCCAGGGTGCACGCAGAGGCTTACACAGCAGGAGGTGAGGGTGACAGACAGCAGGGCTCGTCGAGTCAGACTGTTGCCAGTCACTGCATGTCAGCACAGTGCACTAGCAAGCCGCAACAAAATGAAGGTCACATGAGCAATGATGCCTCTGTGTCACTCAAGTATGGTCATTCGGTTAGACTACGTTATAAAGAAATGGCTTTCTTGGTGTTTTCTATAATATTTTGGGGATTGTCTGTCCCTGTGATTGTCTGAAACTGTTAGCATTGTCTAATTTTATCTTCCTTTGACAGTATAACGATACTTGTTTAAATTTTAAGATCTACACTTTTGCGGCACAAGACAAAACTTTGAGGATTAACGATGTTCAAAACTGTGTGAGGAACAAAAAAAAGGAAAATTGTAAATTATTTAGGTTTTTTCCCACCATGTTATATATAAGATTTATATATAACCACTTTTTGGCATTGAAACTGGGCTTTACATGATTAAATGCACTTTTCACTGGGGCTTGGAAGAATGGTTACCCACAGCGATATCAGCTTTTGCTCATTGCTGATTCCATTACTTACAGATCCTCGTAAATCACACGCACCCTTTGCTAAAAAAAATTTTAAAAATTAAAAAAAATCATAATGTCCATTTCGTTACATTTCCTGTTTTCCTACAACTGGAGAAAGGTTCCAGAAATAAACTTGCGAAACTAAAGGGACGTGAGAGACAGCGAACAAGCGCGCATAAGCCTAGAGGTAGAGCATAAGGAAAGATTGTGTGTCGTGGCTTGGCATTGTAACAGTTGCAGATTGGTGGAGGAGGAGGAGGCCTATAACTCAGCATGATAATAACCGAGGCCAGAGACCGTGGCTCACCTTGCTGCAGCTCTACCACAGTCCACCTTTGCAGCGTAAACACCTCTCATATGCTCTCTGGACCTCATGTGCTTCTCACACCTATCATCCCAATTATAGTTCTCACTTTCCATCAGTGGGCAGACGAGAGAAAAGATGCCGTTGATGTGCCCTCTCTCTCTGACAAGCTTAATAGAGGTTCGGCCAGTGCCAGCTTCTTCTTGGCAACCACTAAGATTCAACGATATATTTTAAACAGTATTTGTGGTCGCTGTATAAAAGGAAAATGAATAAAAATCTTGGCAAACCTGTAATCGGATGTGATTCTGCAGAACAGTCTTGAGAAACTTTATGTTTTGCTTATACAACAGAAGTATTTTTCCACTAGCTCATTTATATGACAATTACATCGACTAGTATCTTCTACTACATTGCAGAATAAGGTTTTACATATACAGTACATCTGATCAGCAAATAAAATTTTATGGTCTGAGTATTGATTTCAATACATACTGAAGTTGGGCTATGATATTTAGTTCTGCAGACGGAAGAGCTTGCTGTATGGATCACAAAACAGCATTACTGCTTTTCATCCCCTAACCTTTAGCAAATGCCTGTTGTTGTACTTGTGGTGCTTCAGGTCCCCTTACATGGATGAAATGCCAATTTAAACTGTTCCCCCTCCTTAATCTCCTTTTCATTCGCAAACCTAATCAAACTTTAATCGTAGCATTTTACCTGGTAAACCTCAGGCACTGAAAAGGTGCACAAAATTAAAGCCGTTCTGCTGATGCAGATCATAAGGTCAATAAATACTTCTCTCCTTTATGCCAAAAGAGCACAGACATTAAACATATTTTGCTGTTTCACTTGTAAGGCATGTTATCTATACGAATGCATGAGCGGTATATCCCTTTGCATTAAATAAATACATTTCCTCAGTTGCTTTTTTGGTTTTGTTTTGGGTTTTTTCGTTTCCCCATCATTTGAAAATGCAGAGTTTTTTCGTTTTTGTTTTTTTTTTACATAACAGACTGAACTGAGTGTATGTTCATAATGGCGTATACTGCTATAAAGATATCTTCAGAGAGAGCAACAAATGCGCACAAGCACCCAACCTTCTATAACTGAAATTTTAGCATACCTCAGCTGATAATAATGACCCTCCAGAGAGCTACATTAGACCATTATAGTCCTAATGGGTTTTTGTCACTCAACACTGCCTGGTGATGTGTATGCAAACAGCCCTTGTGTATTTTAGTGAGCCTAAGGTTCCTGTGGGAGCTCCCTGTACGTGCCTTCTCAATGCCATAGTCAGGATGGATGGCAGCTCAATTGAATAAAGAGGCTCACTGCTGCACAATACAGCCAACGTGGTGAATTCACAATGAGGACTGGATTTACACCCTGCGTCTGTGTGTGTCTGAATTAGCATTTCGTACCTCGCCTTTTCTCTGCATGTGCATGTGTGTTTATGTGTGCATGTTGGTTTCATCACCAACTAGGACCTCACCATAAAGCCGCAAGTCTCCCAGTGGAAAAATATTGGTCTTGTTATTGAGCGGTGTCCGTGCTTTAAGTGGACCACAGCCCAAATAAAGATTTTGTGGATGAAAGAAGGGAGAGGAGTCATCATTGGAGATTTATCTGATTCACCCTGCTTGCTTTGGGTGTGGCAGGGGAAAGCTACCTGTATACCAAGAAGTGTGCGATACTGGAACAACAAAACCAAAAAAAGCAAAGGAATGAAAGTCTACATTAAGGCACTTCTTTATAGACATTTAAAAAAACAGAAGAGAACATGGGGATTCTGAACACGCAAGGCACACTAAGCTAGTATCCAGGCAGACTATAAAATTCACCCATGCTTGCTTAACATTCATGATATTGTGCCAGGCGGCAGTCATAGCTGAAGTCTTTGTTTGGAAGTTTTTGTCATTTGGGAGCGAAAATTTGGTCCAAGATTGTTTTGAAAGAGCTTCCCTAGCAGTGGTGATGGGAAACAACAGGACAGCACTAATTCCACACCTGCCGTCAATACTGCTCCAAATTTCTATGGCTTCGCCACATTTACTACAACAATAATTTTGCGAAAGGCTAATTGCATGCTTTAAAAGTGTCCGGTCCTCTGAAGGCTCCTGTGTCTGTCTCCAAGGGCAGGATGTTCCACAAACCACAGACACAAAAACACAACAAAATGAGATGAGAAATTAGCAATAATGACAGTGTTTGGGTATCTGTGAATGTATCGTCACATACTAAGCTGGCAGCTCTCAGCGTTATTCTCACTTACAAACAAGTGACCAAGAGAATGAGGGGATCGATTTGTCTCAGTCTGCTTCTAGATCCCAAATTCCTTATCTCGTCAAAACACTGAAACTCCCTGTCTGCTGTGAGCTGAGATGCTTCCATTATTTGCCTATGAATCAGTATTTAGGGAGGGGGGAAAGCCAGCAGAATATGGTATTATCTGAGTAGAAAGACTGAGTGGTATTAACCAGCTGGAAAGACTGTTGTGTTTGTGTTTCTACGCACTCATGTGGGCTCGCATGCATGTGGTGGAAATTGCAAGCTGAATGAACAAGAGGTTCGGGTGCAAGTTGATTAAGTGTATCTGCACAGAGCCCATCCAAGAAATCACCAACACACACACACACACACACACACACTTCCACAGTGTACACTACAAAGCTAAGATAGCATTCTGAGTCAAGCCTCCAGTCGTCCTCTTCATCTCCTCTTCTCACCACTCTCCTTCTTTTTCCCCCCCACTCTCTGTCTCTTTCTCTCCATCTGTGTCAGTGGAGGTTGTTACGTCTCAATCAAGCTCACAAAGACGCACAGGAGCACCTCCTCTTTGTCTGCTGTCACCCTCATTCAGAAGTAAGTCACTTTTCTCTTTTCCTTTCTTCTCTCTCCCCCTCTCTCCACTGAGTGCGCATTTGCTTGTCCGATAAAACAGAAGAGGTGAGACGGGGATGTCATACAGTTCGTCACTCTCTCTCTCTCTCTCTGTTCTCTTTACTCCTCACTCCCTGTTTGCTATCTCTTATGACTAGCTCGTGCTCAGACTGGTGAACAACCCATCTATATTCTATGGAGATTACAGGGGCTTTGTGAAAGTGAAGGCAAGGAGATAGTCATGTGAAATGTAAACAGGGAGACATTGATTTGCTTTCTGAACTCGGTGTGTTTTTATTTTTTATAATTTGTCTATGTGTCTGTGTTGCTGTGTGCATGTCATGAGTCTATTTGTCTGTCTGCCTGTTGATGACTTGTGATTACTTGCCCTTACTCTCAGAATGTGCTACATTAATTCTGCTCTTTCCTAGGCGCAGTGCATTAAGATGCCCAGCAAGTCACAAATGAGATTTGGTTACATTAAAAATGAATGTCCAGGAAAAAGAAGTAGCATTTACATGCCGGACAAGCGTAGCATCATCTATCAATTCTTTCATACAGTGTTTTGCATGGTTCTTTCCTTTAAAAAAAAAAAAAAGCTTTGTCTCAGCGGCTTAGTGTCCTGCTGGCTACAAGGACGACCTAATCAGGCAGCAATTGGCAATGCCGCAGGAGTACAGTTTCTGCATCTCACTGATTATTTCATTGACTTATGGTTGTGATGGCTGGCAGCCTATCAATGCAAAGTAATTACAATAGGCCACTGTGAAGTTGAATAATTGATGTGCTTTTTTGGAGCTGATGTATGCTGAAAAACCTATCTGCCTCAAGTCCCGTCAGTAGTTTATCATGGGGTGAAAGAGGGGAGAGTGCAGAGGACTGCCAATGCTTAGTGTTGTAATAATGATGCTGGTCTGGGCCTGTCAGCACCAGGAGCACTGGGAGTTAGCTCCCAAGTTGGTTGCAGCTCAGCTATCAGCTTTAGCCTTGCCCTCGATCAATACCTAGAAGAGGAATAGCTCCGAGCTAAAGACAATCCCAAACTTTCAGACTGTCGATCAGCCTCCTGTTAAGAGTGTCAGCCATGCATGATGGCTCCTTGCTGCTCTTTAATTTATGATTAGTGACAACGTGAAGAGTACTTTGTGATTGTGTGAGCAAACTGTAACCAATTAGGAAAAAGACAGAAAGCCATACAGATCAAAAACAGCACTGTGTTGCAAAAGCACATGGTGCCGTCAGTGTATGTGTGTTACTTTCGTTACAGGTGAGCGACACGACACAGGCAGCTCGAGTATTAGATTCATGAGTTTTGAAAGCTTTTCAGCTACACTGTACAAGACTGAACAAGTCTTTTTTTTTACACTATGAGTCAAGACTTTACAACTCTGGAGAGTTATCAGGGTGTTATTTCTTGTTCTTCTGTCGCAGGTTATGGCAGGGTAAATAGAATATATCAAATATGCCTACGTAGCGCATGGCAGCACATTGTGTTGGAGCCTCTGAAGCTGAGCCATATTTAACTTCTTTTGCCAGATGGCCCTGCATTTTCTGTAGGTATTCATATTTCTGCCATGACTGTGCCAACGCAGTGCTTTTATTTCAATAAATAGGAAGATTCATGCAGTGACAATGTCTGACTTGATATAGCCCGACCTGTAGTTGTCTGATTCCTCTTAGAGGTAGACACCAACACTGACTTTATTTCAGTCCTTTTTGTTTAGTCATAGATTTGTGCTCACTGACTCCAGTCTATCATTTTCTGTGGTCTTTCAGTACGAACAACAGTAAGTGAAAACATCACCATTTAGAGTGCCTAGCATTCTGCTCTTACTCTGACTATTGTAAATTCATTTTCTATGGTTATTTGGACAAACCCAGCCAACACTTGACATAAAATTAGTATCTCAACAGACTTTTATCCATTACCAAGTTCTCAGGTTGTTGTGTTCTGTAGCTTTTGTGGTCTGTGAACACGCTTCCAATGACAAACTAATGTACTGTGAATCCAAGCTGCACTAAAAACAGCATGTTCAATCCCTACTGAGGGAGAATCCATTTCTAGTCACATCAGTATTGTTAGCTCACTTGTCAATAGGTATTTTTTTCCAAGTACATCTAAAGTTTTTATTTAGGCTTTTCAGAATGATCTCTGTGTTTGCTAGTCAAGTAGTTAAATAGCAGCATAGTCTGGGGGGATTGATTGGGATCCTGTCATAATAAACCTTTTCCTCTATGTCTGGTTCTAATGATGGCTTTACATAATGTACCTTAGGGCATTCAATAAGAAAACAAGATGAAGATAATATTTATCCTGAAATAGGGCAGGTATAATAAGCATCGATTAGAAAGGCATACTTCTTGTTTCATTTCATTTTTCTATACTATTCGTGGACCTTCATGTTATTTTGTGCCAGACGTAGGTCCCTGACAGTGGTTTTGCTACCGTCTACCATGATTTATTTTCTTTTCATGAGGCAAATAATCTCTCTTTTTGCTTAGTTGCCAAGGCTTGGCTCAGACTCTTGGTCAGTCTGCCGCTCTCCATGTCTCTCTTTCCTTCCCATACTCTATCTCGCTGCAGTGCCCACAAGCCCCAGAGCCAAACTCCACCCTGACTCACTCACACAGCATCCATTATGTATGGGCCAGAAATTGAAGAATAACAGGCTTGGGGCAAAGAAGTAAAACATAAATAAAATACAACAAATTTAGGGAGAGAAGAAAGGAAGCGGCAGTGGTTATATCTATATTTGCTATGTGGTCTGAATATGCATACCTTTTCAACATTAGAAGACTGATATTAGCTAAAATATTGCTAAGATTACTCCACGTTTTATGACTGCAAGCAGAATGTAGCATGCAGTTAGGTGCATAAATATTTGGACAGAGATAACTTTTTTCCAATTTTGGTTCTCTACATTACCACAATAAATTTTAAATGAAACAACTCAGATGCAGTTGAAGTGCAGGCTTTCAGCTTTAATTCAGTGGGCTGAACAAAAAGATTGCATCAAAATGTGAGAAACTAAAGCATTTTTAACACATTCCCTTCATTTCAGGGGCTCAAAAGTAATTGCACTATTTAAATACCTAGAAATAAAATGCTCATTTCTAATACCCAGTTGAAAACCTTTGCTAACAATGACAGCCTAAAGTCTTGAACTCATGGACATCACTAGATGCTAGATTCCCGCCTTTTTAATGCTCTGCCAGGCTTTTACTGCAGCGGTTTTCAGTTGCTGTTTGTTTGTGGGCCTTTCCGTCTGAAGTTTAGTCTTCAACAGGTGAAATGCTCAGTTGGGCCAATATCAGGTGACTGACTTGGCCATTCAAGAATATTCCACTTCGTTGCTTTAATAAACTCCTGGGTTCCTTTGACTGTATGTTTTGGGTCATTATCTATCTGTATTATGAAACGCCGCCCAATAGATTTCACTGCATTTAGCTGGATTTGAGTAGCCAGTATGTCTCTGAACATCTCAGAATTCATTCAACTGCTTCTGTCACATCATCAGTAAACACTAGTGTCCCAGTGCCACTAGCAGCCATGCACGCCCAAGCCATCACACTGCCTCCACTATGTTTTACAGACGATGTGGTATGCTTTGGTTCGTGAGCTGTTCCACACCTTCTCCATACTTTTTTCTTGCCATCATTCTGCCAAAGTTTAGCAAAGTCCAATCTAGTCTTTCTCTTCTTGAGGCTTGTGAGTAGCTTGCACCTTGCAATGAAACCTCTGTATTTACATTCATGCAGTCTCTTCTTTATAGTGAACTTGGATATGCCTATCTCCTGAAGAGTGTTGTTCACTTGGTTGGCTGTTGTGAAGGGGTTTCTCATCACTATGGAAATGATTCTGCGATCATTCACCACTGTTGTCTTCCGTGGACGTCTAGGTCTTTTTGCATTGCTGAGTTCACCAGTGCTTTCTTTCTTTCTTTCTCAGGATGTACCAAAGGGTAGATTTCTCAGATGTTTTTTTTTTCTGTTTTGACAGCTTAAGGATGCCTTGTTTCACCTGCATGGAAAGCTCTTTTGATCACATGTTGGCAGTTCACAGCAAAATCCTCCAAATGCAAGCAAAGAACCAAAACTTGCGTCAGTGTCCAAATATACATGGACCTAACTGTAGATACAGTGGATTTCAAATATTCAAAATAAAAGATGGCTCACTATCTGTAAGAGGAATAGCTCCAAGCAAAAGACACTCCCAAACTTTTACATTGTTGATCAGCATCCTGTCAGCAGTGTTACCCATGCATGATGGATCTGTGCTGCTTTCTATTATATGATTAGTGACAAGGTTAAATGTACTGTTAATAATAACAGGCCTGAACCAAAGAAGCAAAAACCTAAATAAAACACAACAAATTAAGTTATTGCTATATCTGTTATTGTTATAGCTACATTTATCTCTTTGCTATATGGGTGGATTTGCACTGAGATTGTGCAGAGGTGTGGTCGCTAACCACGTAACATCAACTTATCAGTCATTTGAATAGAGCCCAAGTGAAATAAGGCCCCAGTCACACATGCCTAGAGACCGGTCAGTGACCCCTTGGCAACCAGATGTCACTAGGGAAAAATGTGTATTCCCCAGCTAGTTGGCAAAAACCTGCTTGTGATTGCTTGGCCACTAGCATATTGTTGCAGTTGTTTGCATCAGAACAACAACAAGTAGGAAAAGTGCAACACAAACCGGAAACAGGGACCATTTGCCTTCAAAATAAAAGCAAAGTCCAGCATATTTAATACATTAAATATGTCAGCCCAATCTTTTGCATTGTGTGCATAATATCACATGACTGTGCACACAGTACTGGTTCATCCCTTGAGCCAAGTGCAAAAATGATGGCTACAGTAATAAAATGTTGTAATTAATATAAAATAAAAGTTCATAGAAGTTTATATTTACAAACAAACTTCATCTCCACATCACTGCAACTTTATTTGTTGGTAACATTAAGCACTCAAGGCTGGTGATACTTTTCATGGAATCCTCACCAAAACCACCACACACCTAATAATACTGCTAATACTAAGGGAAATCACAAATATGAGTAATGCCTAAATAATTAAAAGTAGGAATAGCATTTAGGTTAATATATCATGTATGCCGGGAATTTGTAGCAGCATGTTGTTGTTTGGTCCATATTACTGACTGTAATAATCATTCTTCTTACTGTGCGCACATTATTGAAATGTTTTGAGTTTTTATGTTTTGTTTTGTGGTTCATCTTGGCCCTGACCTGCTTTCCTGCTACAAGAATCTCAGCCACGCCACTTCTCATTTGGCTCTCATTTTATGCAGACATCCCACAACCACATGACCCTTTTAACCACAACAAGAGACGAGGCTTAAATTGGCTATAAGACGTGGAATCAAAAGTGTCCTCATTTGGTTGGAAAATGAAAAGGCTGTGCATATTCATGCACATCGTAAATTTGAATTAATTTACAATGCAAATTATAAACAAGCACGACTTTATTTGGACGAATGCTCATTGAATGAGAGAAGTCTATAACTACCCTCCATGGCAAGCTGAAATGCTTTTTCTCTAAAACACATTAACTGAGATCTCTGGGTGAAGTAAGGAGTTCTTTGTCAAAAAAGAAGAAAAATCCTCTACAAAGAAATGGATTTTGTGTCTCTTCCTCTTCTCATCCACACAAAGATTAGGTTATAAGGTTTCTTCTTTTCCATCTTCTATCAGACAAAGATACCGACTACAAGGTTTTCTTCTCATCAAGAAAAAATCCCCAATACATTTGCTTATGTACTCCAACAATTTAGGCATGTCTTTTTCTGGGGAATAGAAATGCCATTTCCTTTTCGCATGGCAACTGTTGGAAGGCACGCAGGTAGTCAAGCATGTGAGATAATGATTGCAATCGTGCAAAAACACACACACATTTACCTGCAATCGTTTGCCGTTATGGGAAAAAAAACTGAATGGTATATTAAGTCATTTACCTCTGCTTCATATCAGTAAAAGCATTCAGGTGTGGTTTATGATTCCACCTACGCTATTTGTTCCCTAACAGCACAAACTGACCTTAAAGGACAAGAGCTAACCGGTCGTGTGTTGGTGTTCTGATGTCTCTTTCACCAAAATTGCAAACTCAGATGTCATGTCAGGGCACTGCTAATCAGTTTGAAAAAAAAAAAAACAACTCCTAATAAATTCTCTTTTGCAGGTTGGAAAAGGATACAAAAGGATGAACACATCAAATAAATGAGAAGCAAAAGGATAAAATTACTGCTACTAAATAAGTCACTTAGTGTTTCACACTACCTGCCTTCCTCTGCTGCCACATGCTCTGTCAGCAGATTAGCCACTTAAAATGCATTGGGCTTTCTTTCCGAAAGACCGACTGTTTGTAACAAATGAACCCCATTAGCTATTTATTGCAGGTTCTAGAGTATTGATGAGCAAGAGGACAGTTAGATTGTTACACAGCCTTTTTCTCTAAATTTGTTTTATACGTGAACTCTGAACATTTACTGACAGGAGAGCGTCTGTGTCACTGCCGTCTCACTGCTGGTAATATCCAAGCTCGCGTGCTTACGATCATACATTACACCAAAGGCAATGTCAGTTTAATGTATGATCTGACCTGATTTAGGTGTTTGTGTTCTCACATGCAGCAAAAGCTGGAGAAGTTAAGAGCTATAGTGAAATGTGTGAAAGCGTCGTCTTAAGATAGTCTTATTGCATCTTTGTTCCATCTACCGCAGATGAGCAGAGTCTGGATGCATTATGAGAATTCATACAATTTTTTTTAACTAACTTGAATATAAATTGGCAAAAGAAGGTTAAAAAAAATTCAATACTTGAGAGCACTGGGGACTAGGACTTGTATAATTAATGTCCTTGCATATGGTGTCTTGCGAGCAATAGATCTCCTTTAATAGGCACACATTGTGAAATATATAATGGAAGGTGGTTTAGCACAGTCTCCCAGTCTGCCACTCTCACAGTCAAAAGATTGGTAGAATAAAATTACATTAGCATATTTAAACTATCTGTGCTTATGAAATAAAGGTGTCATAAAACATTTATAACCACACCAAGTATATATATGTGACACCTTACAACTCTATAGCAGAGAGGGTTCACTTGCAAAGGGCATTCTGATTACTCTCATCCCCTTTTTAAGACAAACAGCATGCAGGCAAGAGCCATACAGAAAGTGCTTTGTATTTACTGTGATTTAATGCATAGCAGTCTCAATATTCCCTTGTATAATTGTTCTTCAACCACTCTTAAATAAAAGGATAAAAAAAATCTAAGTTTATGTGTCTCGCTGCTTGTCCTTGTCCTCATAAAAAGTAGGTTTATTTATTTTTTGATCTGGCTAGCAGGGGCTGGCATTTAGAGTAAAACAGACAACAAAGCTGGGGTATTTTTTAATGCCTGGATAAATTTTGATCGACATATGAGTGTGCAGTCTACATCCCTCCCTGATGATGACTGGTTTAAAAACAAACAAACAAGACAGCTGAAACAGAAGTCCACTGACCAATGGGTGACTATGGTCAGTAGTAATTTTAATCTATCTAGGCGTATCTAGTCTGGGGTAGCTGTGCTGGCTGATAAGCTGACCAACTGGAAACAGGAGGCACCGGAGGCCCTGAGGTAGGTGGAGAAGGTGAAGACAGCATCAGAAAAGTCAAAGTGATGCTGCCAAGGGCTGAGGCCTCAGGAGCAGCACTACATCTTATCTCCCGCTGCCTCTCAGTAGACCTGCAGCCCTGATTCGGATGCAGGTCATTTAGAGCAAGGAGGGCGGCTCTCAATCAAAGCAACTGGCCTCCCTGAATCCTCGGAGATGCTGCTTTATATGAGGAGAAATGTCAGCAACGGTACCATTGCTCAAAAGTTTACAACCTGACAAAAATCTAGCATTTTTCTTTTACTGTTTCAGAGAGTTTTCTGTATCTGTCTGCCAAGACAAACAGGTAAAACAGGGAAAGTGGGACTAGAGAGACTAATTTATTTGAATTTCACATTCTTTGTGGCACAAATTAGAATTTGTTAGCTCTGTGTGACATGCATGATAAACTTCTTAGACCTACCTGGCTGCTGACATTAAGGGAGACAGACGACAGGTAGTTACAGTAAGAAACTTTGCTAAAACTTATGTGGTGGAACAACAAAGTGCCGCAGGTTTCCTAAGATTCAAAGACCATAGCAAATAGACCCTGAACAGGTAAACAAATGAACCGAACTAGGGAAGCCGATCACTCGATCATTTTACATTAATGGAGGGTAGACACAGACAAAAGAAACACCAGGGATAATATGGCATCGGTGTGTTCAGTCACACAGTTAAAAGGGTGGGCAAAGGAAAAAGAAAGGAAACAAAAACACAGAAGGAGATGTGGAAACTACAACAGAACAGGAAGTGACTAAAAGTAATGCGGAAACACAGAAAGTGCACAAACAAGAAGACACTCAGAAACACGAGGGGAAACAAAATCAAACTAAGGTGACATTGTGGTGGACTTCCAAACAGCTTCAGTGGCAGTCAGGTTTTATATGTGTTCTGAAAGAAGTGTGAGCAGGGGAACGATGTGCCCAGCACTGTTGTGAAATGGTAGTTGGTAGGTGTTCCAGACCATTGTCTATATTTTGTTGCTGTGAACTGAAACCAGGGGGCAGTGTCTAAACTAAGCGGAACAATCAACAACTTGGCCTATTCCTATTTGCGCTGTTGTTGGTTATCGAGCTTAGCTAGTTGCAACTTTAATATACAAAGAACTTTACAGAGAATTAACCCAAACATTTCTAACTTTAACTTCATTGCAGCCACTGTCTGTGCTTCTCATAGGTACTTTTGATCATCTTTTATGGTTATATTTGCATTGTTTCCTGTCATTTCACACTCCCCTTCCTTTTAAAGCCAAATTTTGAACCAGCAGTCAGATTCAACCCATGCTCTTATTATCTCTTTGAAAAACTGCACAGAATTTGTTTCCCTGTAGCCTTTGGGTCACAATCTCCACGTCCTTGTAGCCCAGTCTCACAGAAACCGCCATCAACACATGACCATAAATCCTTCATTAAAGGAGCTCAGCTTCTTCCCGAAGCACTTTTTTCAGCATCACCCTGGACCCTTACCACCACCGGTGATGTCTCGCTGAGCGTATTCCCCAATCTGCATGTGCACACAAGAAGCTTTAAAACTGTTAAAGACAGTGCATTTGTGCTGCTTATTCGATATTGCTGTGAACACCACTGCTTTAAGCCACCTGGGCAAACAGGTTATTGCCATATCAATCATTTACAGCGGCATCCAACAGTCGAGACCACAGACAATATTGACCAACAGACTGACAGAGATTAATGCTGCTGCACATAAACAGACCTATTCACCGCCTCTTCTACCTATCCCCTTCACCAGACACCATCTATTCTCTTCTCTTCTGTTCTCTCAGTTATCTGTTTTCTCCTATACTCTTTAAGTCATCTATTTTCTATTGTGTTATTTGTCATTCTCCACTTTCTGTTCTTCTTTTTTGTTATATTTTTGCTTTGCTTTTCTTTCTTCCAGCAAGAATAAGAACAAATCCTGGTCTGCTAGCTGTGACTTAAGTTTGACTCTTTAAGCTGTAGAAAATTGGATTATATTAGGCATTAACCAATATATGAATAGAAAAAAAATAATGACTGTAATGTCTGGTAATTTACTTGAAACCAGCTCATTTGGCTAAAAATACCTCAGAATTAAAAAAGTGCATAGCTGATTGACATAATAATCCAAAGATATTATGAATACACAGATGTATACTGTACATTAGAAACAAATGTACAGAACCAAAGATTGAGAGAGAACTGTGCGGTGCTCTGGATAAAATAAGTGTGAGTGCAGCAACAATTTATGACACAAGCATGATGATTCAGACAAGATAAAGCATAAATCACCTCACAAACAAGTTAGGCTGGGCAAAAAGTATAATAAATTAGTCATTTCTGCTAATGTGTTCCTGTGTGCATGTAGAATTGATGTAGTGCTTTTCAAACTACCTTGTGTTGTCATTGGGTGGGCATGCACAAATCTCTGCATAAACTAGGTCTACAAGCATTTCAGACACAAATCCAGGATTAATCCAGGATTAATTTCAACAACAATTTCAGACCATAACTGCACAAAAACCCTGAAACCTTGGTTGTCTTAGAGAATTTAAACACATTCTTTAACATCATGTCTTTTATCCTGTCCTCTTTCTCTCACCCCAACCAGTCGCAGCAGATGGCCCCGCCCCTCCCTGAGCCTGGTTCTGCCGGAGGTTTCTTCCTGTTAAAAGGGAGTTTTTCCTTTCCACTGATGAACACTGTGCAAACAAAATTTGCCCTGCACACATTTTATGAATCAATATTCTTGGACTTATTTTATATACATGATAAGAAAATGTCTATTAATGTACTCATGTAAGGCTCGGTGAGAGGGTAAGGCACCTATTTCAAACAGGTTATACTGGACATGACTGAGAAAGTTAGACATCTCCCCACAAATGACTGATGAACACATATTCACTTTAGATTTTTTTTAAGCCAGAAAACCATGATGCCTGTTTTGCGAGCACATTAACTCCACAACCTCATGACACCTTTTTCTGAGTTCAACGTTTACTTTAAAATGCCATCTCCAAAGATGGAAAACAGCTTATCAGCTTGTAAGTCATGTGTGAGGCATTTGAACTGTTCTAACCTGCAAGAAAGTTTAGGGAAGAGCAAGTCATGACATCCAAAGCAATTCTGTTTGTGCAGTAATGCGCACAGCTTCCTGGATCAGTCATATCAGATGTTCCAAAGATGACTTTTTAAGCCCTCCACACACACACACACACACACACATCCTTTTTTGCTTTTTTTCATATACAAATAAATCCATATAATACATTGTATATCTGCATAGCATCCACATAATTACACTTAATTTGCCTCCACATTTTCAATTTAATTAAAGCTGGCTCCGGTTTTAATTTGTGTAGCTTAGCTGTGTTGCACGCCAGGCTAATATGTCCTAAGCTTTTTGGATGATTCACATGATGAGATGTTTTTCCATCTTTCGCAAACCTGAGGTAGAATCACATGCAGTCATCTGAACAGGATATTTTTGCTGCACATGAAAATCACAACTTATTTTTATGCTTTAAGTCTATTCTCCTCAGTTTTACACACATACCTACGCTGACTGTAGATTGGACTCCAAGCGTTGTCAAAATGCAGGGGTCGTACACTCAGTGCTGCACTTGAAAGCATCTTACGTGCACACAAACTAAAGGTGATTTTATTTTTTCTTCCAGTACAGAGAGAAAGAAGGAGATGTTTTAATGATAACTTCATCCCCCTGTGGCTGAAGAGCCAGATGAGTAAATCAAGTGAAACCAAGTGTTAAATGCATGAGAGTAGAGCTGATATATTATTGATGATCCGTAGCATTGCATGACCAACCACACACACAGACAAACACAGACATGCACGCACATGCACTTACAAACCATAAATGCAAACTCAAGCACAAATACACAGACATTGCACATATAAAGCGTCCATTATTCAGCTTACTGTATATGCATCAGCATGGAAAATTTAAGCTCTGGGCATAAACTGTACACTGGCAACAAAAATAATTTGCACATTTAAGGCAACTTTGAAAATGTGTGAATCCAGTTACAGTATATTGGATAGTAAATGATATTTATCTTAAAGAAAGATCACAAATGTCAAGCACATATAACATTTGTAAGTTATAAAAGCATTTAGTTACATGATTGTAGTTCTGCTGAAGCATCTTATGTTTATGATGTTGTCGTTATTAGGTTCCATTTCTTAGGTTGCAAAACAGTTTGACAGTGTTGTTTCTGTAGCTGTGGTAATCTGTGTTTCAGCTAGTAAACCTTTCAGATCAACCACACTCGAGCATCAACAGACTCTTGTGTTCATCAAGTGTTCGATGGCATGCAGGAGAGGCTCTGGGATTTCCATTCCAAGTTTCTGTGTTTTAGATCTTATTCTGAGTTATCCATTTCATTGACTTCAGTAATTGTTATGTTGATTTTCTTTAAGTTTACGTCTAAAATTGTTCAGTCAATTTTAGAGCCAGTCATTTCAATCCAATCCAACTTTATTGATAGAGCACATAAAATAAAAACATAAAAGTGCTTTTCAAAATACAAAAACATACAAAGAAGGAAAAACAAATAACATATTTAAAAAATCAATAAACTACTCTACTGTAAGAAAACTAGGCATATATCAATCAACCTATTCCCATTTCAAACACAATACTGATATCTTGGGTTGGGGTAGCTTTCAATACTATTGTTAAATAAATAGACTGTAACTAAGTAAGTAAGTAAGAAGGAAAGAAAGAAAATAAGTTGTATTTCCCACTTTGAAAAAGAGATACATTCCTTTATTTGGAATGTAAATGAAATTTTAAAAAGTATTATCACTATTCATCTGATTAATTTGCACTAGTTTAATTTCAGCTCAAAGTGCGAGTCATTACTCAGTAGGTTACTTCATACTGCTGTCATTTACAGTTGCCGTCTGTTTCTCCTTTTCCTGCATTTCTTCACACACACAGCTGAAGTAAAACAATTTCAAACGAGCTGATGATAACATGTGTTAACCTAAGTGTAATAAAAACTAGTGGCAGCTCAACTCCTCTGCTTTCAGTTCGCTCAGTGCAGTCTGGTTAGTGTTCTCTTCTAGGTGTCTCCACACGAACCATAGAAAGACTCATCCAACGCTTTTGTCATTCAAACTTCCTTTAGTGTCAACCTAATTACTCAAAGTCCACAAACGGAGGTAAGAGGAGTTGTGGTGGCATAAGAAGCTCTACCAGGAGACTATCGTGATTTCCTCTTTTTGGGAGCTGCTGGGTTTCACTTTCACTCCTTGTTTAAGTTTCTCTTTCACTGTTTGGTTAGGTTTAAAGCAGCACATCCAGCTAATCGACTTGTTTCAGGGCAATATCATGGTTTGAACTGAACTACACAATTTTAAGACTGCACAATGATAAATAATACTTGAGAGTACCCACTCCAGTTCAAAGACGACGCTCATGGGAGTAAGAATTACTCTTCCTGAGTAAGAATCCATATTTGATGATATGAGAGAAAGACAAGGACTGAACAGCATTGTTGAGGAGTACTCTCCTGCTGGTGGCCAGGTTAGGAAGCTTTCAGAGAGGCTCAAGAAAAGACAAAGAAAATGATGTTAAAGACCCCACAGTAATACAGAGAAAACCCCAACAATCACACAACCTCTTATGAGCCACCCATTGCGACAATGGGAAAAAGCTACATTTTAAAAGGGGGAAACCTGCGGCAGACCCAGGCTCTGGGAGGAGCAGCAGTCTGTCAGAACCGGTGTTGGGTGAGGAGAGAGAGACATGTTAGCTATTCTGAGTCACCTTCACAATACATGCCTCAAATAGGAGTAGACAGTGATGCTTTCTGTTTTTTCTGTTCCCAAAACACCAACCTCATCTTCTTCTGAACAGAGGCTGTATAAATAAAATAAAACTGAATTGAATTAAAGTGATTAAATTGCTGCAGAAAGCTCACTCTGCTCTGGATGTAACTGGTTGCATTACATTCTTTAATTTGTCCAGCACAGACAGAAGCCAAAAGGGAAGAGAGCAGACGTGCCCACCATCTCCTAAATCACTGCCTGCAGTTTGTCCTAGTGGGCAGTGGTCTGTCTGATATAGTTGTGACTTGTACAGGAGATTCCAAGTGGACTGTTTTGTCTCTAAACCTATGAACCTCTCACACAATCAGTATAAGTCTATCAATAATCTATGGTGGAATATGTGGTGGGTCACAGGATTGCCATGTTTTTGTTTACAAGCAGCAATAGATGACTTTCATTAACTTGAATGCTGATTTTTAGTCAAGATGCCTTTGAATTTTGTGTGATAGCACCAAAAATATCCAGTAATTTCTCATTAAACCTCCTTTCACCTCCACTGAGTGACTTCTTCTTAATTGGAATGTGAAATTAACATATTGTCATGAAATAGCTGAAGGGATTCAAAAAAAAGAGAGAAACAGTGATACGAATGACGCATACTCCCATCAATCAATGGGCAGCGTAATGACAGAAGAGAAGCATGCTCAGGGATATTTTTAACCTCTATTTATATTGCTTTTAGTGCCTTGTTATTTCAGAGCTAAACTCTGCTACAACCTAGCATCATTACGCAGATTCTCAGCTGGGAGCACAACAACAATCTTTGACTCAACATTAATTCACAAGAATTAAAGTTGTGTTTACGTGTCAGACTAAAGGGCAAATTCATCACAATAAAAGGAATGAAAGGCGCAGTAGCATTTACCCTCTCTATACACTTGGGTATCTCTCAGTGCCAACACTCTGTGCTAGCTGGACAACCCTCTCTGATACCCAACCCTTTCTCTCATTTTGTGATGCTGTGGTGTAATAAGACAGGACTTTAGAAGTTCCCATGTTTGCAAAAGTCACACTGATGTCCAGACTATCCCAGTTGTCTTCCATCCAGGTGACCTGTAACTATGTGGAAGCAACATTATCATTCGTCTGCATCTCGCAACCCCACATTTTCCCCTCAGTCATTCAAATGTTGCAAGCAAAGATACCATTTTTTTGCTTTCTGGACTTGACGATAATCCTCCTACAGTGTCGTATATCAGATAGCTAATTATGTTAAATGATTTTGAGGTCATATTTTTTATGAAGCTTTGGAAATTTACTTGTATTTTGTTGCTTTTCCTTTTGAATACTACAAAAGAAACCAGAGAGAGGTGCATTGGTTGGTAAAAACATCTTCAAGGCTGCTAATGTTGCCAAAACAAATTCATATTCTTCTACTTGCAATCGTCCCCACTCCCCCATCCTACAATACCCTATGCTATACACACTCGACACACACACTCTCTCTCTCTCCTTCACACACACACACACACACACACACACACACACACACACACACACACACACACACACACACACACACAAACAGGTAGAAAGGCGAGGAAAAAGGAAAAGGAGGCTGTGAAGAAGAAAAGGGTTCAGTGATAACAAATTAGTGGAGTTTGCTCTGTGGCAGAACACTGGTTCCCTCTGATTATCTCTAATTAACCTCTGTGGAATTGAAGCACCAAGCACAGAGGGATTAGCACACAGAGGCACGCATGATCTTTGGGGGGTACTGAATGCATGTGTGTGAACCTAAGCATGTGGAAGAAAAAAAGAGAACGATATACAGAAAGAGGCAGAGAGGGAGAAGGAGAGAAAGACAGACAGAGAGAGTCTGTGGGCTCAGACAAAAGTTACCTCTCTTTAAGTGACACACTCCGAAGTCCAGACTTTACCTGATTCAGGTAAATCTCTGAGCTATCTTCCCTTTCTCACCCACACTGCACACCCACACACATCTGCCCCATCAATGACACGAGTTATGTTTTTCCTGGGAGCCAACACTCTATACGAGTTCTTCAAAAATGTCTGATATAACTGAAATACACTTTTTTGTTTTGTTACTTTGTTAACTTTGTTACTTCTTAGTATACTGCATTCAACACTTTTGTTTATTGCCTTCATATATGATTTGGACATCTGCAAAGGAGGGTTAGTGGATAAACTGGACAAAGGTTGTAAAAGATGAAGCTGACAAGGAGCAGGAAAAGAAGAAGAACTCAGAGGAGATTTATTGATGTAATGAAGGAGGACACGCGGAGGGTTGGTGTGACAGAGGAGGGTGCTAGGCATAGGATGACATGGAGGCAAATGATCTGCTGTGGTGACCCCTGGAGAGAGCAGCTGAAAAATGAAAAAGAAAAAGCTACATTTCCCGAAGACTGTCCCCAGCCTAGTCATGACTTCGGTCCTAATTCTAACCTCAAGCTTACCCTAAAACGAACACTTAGAAGACAGCGCTACCTGACACTTGTCCACACTGTGTACCTCAGTTCAACATGTTGTCCCCAATTTGCAAGTGAGAGCCAAAAGTTCACAATGCGTGAACATTCACTTTGTGTCCCAACAATTTCACGTACACACAGTGATGTATATAAACATAACACAAAAAGTAAGGAAATTTGTGTTTGGTCGATTATTTCTTGGTTATAATGACGTTTATTCCCAATAAATCTTATGCCATTGGAAATCCTGTTTAGTTCCCCTTAAATGGTCCACATTTGCTGCTTCAAGAATGGGATGCCATCCTACAGCAGTGTGTGACCAGCATGAGGAGGAGGTGCCAGGCTGTTGTGGCTGTCTATGGTTCTTCCACGTGCTACTCGGGCCACTGTTTGTTAAATGAATACAGTATTAAATTACCAATATGTTTTGCTTCTTCAGACTCCAATCATTCAATCCATTAAATGACACCAAGCAACCCACATACTCAACTCTGCTGCTCAACCCACAAATGTGTTTTTCTTACAAATGTGGCATAAAAGGTGCCACAAACAGGCTTTCCAACATTTAAGATTTATTGCCAAGAAACAGTACCACAACAAAGAAATAATTAACCAAATCCAAAATTCCTCATTTTTTGTGCTAAGTTTATATATGAAGTGTGAAAGAGAGCGAGAAAGAGAGGAAGAGAAATAGGCTTTAGCTAAAGAGAAAAGACTTGCCACTTCACTAAAGCATTAACATTCTCATAACTAAAAAATGTCTCTAATTAATAAATGCTTCAGGTGCCAAGGCAATTAGTGCCAAGGCAATTCACATGTAAAATTAAAGCGAGGTTGAGTGAGTCAAAACTAAGTTAATGTCTAAGGGCCACACACGTTTAATGCGTTAAATATTATCAGCTTTTCGGTGTGGCATAAATTCTGATTTCCAAGGAAGATTAGAATTTAAATAATGTGTTCAATCGCATTGCATGAAAAAAAGAACGATACTTCATCTCCGGATGGTGCTTTTAGAGCTCTGAATGGCCTGCCCTGATTTCACTCAGGAACAATCTATTATCTCACAAAGATACAGTCCTGGTCTCGCTAATGGTGCCAATTGATGCACAAAACTCTGCTGGGTTCAGAGTTGTGATGTCATGTCAGTGTCACACAGCACAGTGAGCTTAACGTTATTTGACTATGAGACAAATCCATTGAAAGACTGTATTTCAGTATAAAAAGATTTGTACATTTGTACAAGCTAGTTTAGAGGTTTGAGGGTATTTAAAGCTACATTTTACAATTATGTTATTTTTTTTCATTTGACCTCACAGATTGTTTTCATAAATTCAACAAAGCAGTAGAATTAACCTGCAAAAGGCTGTAACTCACCATAAAACCTCATTTCATGTGTCAAAATGGATATTTTATTCCACCGAATAAGTCAGTGCCACAAAAAATGGCAACTTCTTTTAAGTTAAGTAAACCTAGAAGGTGAAAATGTTTAGTTATTTTGTCAGAATAGCAGCGGACTCTTGTGTGTTCTTGTTCTTCTGATTTCCTAAAAGTATTGTTTTACTTCTTTTCACCAACATGGCTAACAACACCCATTTGTTTCCGGGGTTAACTGACCTGTATTGTCTGTGAAACTTTTCAGATACTGATTCCAAATGTACATAAATTTCTGTTCTCCTACGTGAAGAAAAATCAACACCAAAGAACATTAATGTAGAAGCAAACCAGTCAGTAAAATTAACAAAATGTGGTGCAAATAACGTAAAACTCACTGCAAATTCTGTCTCTGGTTTTCTGCCTCTCAGATTTTCCTCACCTGTGTGTCGCATCCATTCTTTGAATACATTTCCTATATTATGTTGTCTTTGTCTTGCACACCACACATATTTCTCCTTGGGCTGACCGTTTTCTCCATAAAACATTTATTCCAGCAGGTTTTTCCAGGTTCATAAATTGCTGTAACTCTTCCAGTTCTATAAATATGTTGCATTACTCATACTTATGACTTACACCGGTGGGCTCAGCAGATTTCGACAAGTAGAAAATCTATTATGTAAGTGATGACTTACACAATGAAATGGTGCTAAGATATTTGGAAGTTACAGATAAACTGCTATAACCTATTCTAATCACAAAAGACAAATAACAAATGTATTTCATTAGAGGTTGAGAATTGTGCTGCTATTTACCCAAAAGTCCTAAAACATTTAAAATGCTCCCAAAGAAAGTAACAATGCACATGTTGTGAACTGGTGTGGACAAGTAAGAAACAGTTTTGAAGTAAGGACAAATTTTGAAAACTTGTGATGTCATGATCAGGCACATTTTCTTCAGTCCTTCACTGTATTTCAGAAACAGAACATTTAGTCTGCTTGGAATATTTTTTGAAATTTGACGAGATTCTCTTTGTTGACTTGTTGTCTGACTTCCTGTTCTACTCATATGGTCCTTGCAGCATGATGTGAAAAAAATTACTCGTCCTCAGTTTTTACTGGCGTGGATGCGAGAGATGCTTCGGTACCCACTATGATGTGTCTGCTGCTGTCTGCAGTGCAACCAACTCTAGCGGTGTGACGCAGTAGCAATTGTTGTATTAATGTTTGACAATTTAGCCCAAGTAACTTAAAGATGCATTGTTTATCATCTTCTTCAGACTGTTTCAGCTGCAATCCTATCTCTTCAAGGTCATTTATATATGGCTAATGTGTTGTCTCAATTATTGTATGTCATTTTAATATAATCAGGAAGCAGCACAAAAAATGTTGGCCTTTGCCAGTAAAATACAGGTTAGCAACCTGAGAGGGATAAGCTAAGGCAACAAAAGCACTTTGATTGGTGGTTTTTGGTCACTGTCACAGTTAAGAATCAAGTTGGGTCTCATGCTTTGACTAGGGATGGGAATTCCAGTAGTTCAGTTCCTTGGAATTATTAGTCTGCTTGCCCGACGATTCCACTCATCAGTTCCACTGATGTCAGGACACAATGCATGATAGGGTCGTGCACATGGTCTATATTTTGGTTCAGAACATATCCAACATGGTGTAGAGGCAGAAGTTCTCTAAAACATGGTTGTACTTCACAAGAAAAGATGAAGCACATGCAAAGCTTTCATCTTAACAAAGGAGGGAAATAAGCTGATCGACAAGAGAATCAATAAGGAATCAAATGATACTGATACAGATTAATTATAGTGATACTGGAATCGGAATCGGAATCCCTAAATTCTTATCGATTCCCATCTCAAGCTTTGACTTCTTGAAAAAACATGACTTTTTCCTCACGTTGACCATGGGCTGTTGCTCCCTAAACAAGCAAGCACAAGCTACATACATACAGACCACTGTAATTCTTTATTTACCACAAGTGAGCATTATGGCACACCGATCTTTAGTGACCAAACCAACTCATTTACAGAAAAGTCAAAACAAAAGCTTTTATGAAGAAACTGCAGAAGAAAAAGATGTGCCTCCCCTACTGCTCAGTTAAAGTTCAAAACAGGTGCTTAGGTGTATAACAGGCTGGTGCTGCAAAACTAGCTCACCAACTGATCACTGCGTCGCACTATTACGGCGCATTTAGGACACATCCACATGCATCATCAAATGTGTAGTAATTGTCAGTCAACATGAGAAGTAGGGTGGAACAAAAAAATGGACCGAAAAAAAGATGATTGTGGTGAGCTGTGCAATTAGAAAAAAAGATCAGATTGGTAAATACAGTTGAGGCATAGAAGGCTATTTAATTGGCTATTATAGCAATGATGCAGTGGGAAGTAATTAGCCCAAATGGGCGTTTTCTTTTTCTTATCGGTAACCCAAGAGTGTTTTCAAACAGCAGCTCATGAAATCCTAAAGTAGGTGTATTATGACAACTTTCTGTAATTGTACCATATCTAAGACACTAGGATATAGAAGTATTCGGAAGAGTTATTGATTATTTGAAGTCGCACATTTCAGTGAACTGAAATTACAAGACAGGTTGGTGTGAGAGAATGAGGTCCGGGCTGCAAAAATTGAGCAAGACAGATTTCTACATCCTACTTCTATCTCCTCGACAACACTAATTATACTGACCCCCAGCATGCACTCGCGCACACACACACACACACACACACACACACACACACACACACACACACGCATAAATACAAGTCTGTGTTTGCCAGATTCCTAGTGCAGAGCATGGTGTGTTTGAACAAGGCAGCCTGTTAAAGTGTCTGATTAGACCCCTGTTTGAACAGAAAAAGACAACGACCTATCAGCACACAGCAGGGACCAGCCAATCATTGCAGTGGCTCATCTGCTGTGGGCCACTGCATCTAGCTGGCTCGCACAAAGACGAAAGAGACTCTGGCTGACACAATGAGAAAGACACCTAGACAGACAGGCGGGCAGACACACCCACATATCCAGCAGGATGCTGAACGTAATACATTTAGCTGTTCTCACATGGGTACACAAAGAAGCACCTAAATTACACTGATTCGATTGACAATGACCTTCTCTCTATGTAGCAGGTGTGGGTCATGATAGCAAACAGCTGGCAGGCAAGAAAGTCTCACAATCGTATTCTTTGATAGAATAAGATACTCCTGTTCATCCCCAACTAATTGTTTTTCTTTTTTTCCTAATCCCACTGAAACAATATAGGGTAGAAAATCAAACTTGTAAAATAAACCAGAATTTGCTTTCAGTATTTGTCCTTAGAGCAGTAAAATAATCACTATCATTTAAAACAGTTGTCAAAAATCTAAGAGCTTGGCTCCTGTCCCAGACCCATATGTTTGTCATCGTGGAGGTAGCAGCAAGAACAGATGAGGCAGTGGCTGTGCCAGTAAAGATGTAACTTACAAATTAATCAACATTCAACTTATATTGAGGACACTGACACAGTTTCTCATTGTCAGGTTATCTATTTCTACCTACACTAGATCTGGATTACATAAGTACTCAAAATAAGACAATGACATTCATCCGTGTTTGACTATGCCCACTTTCCCCCCTCTGTTTGTCTAAAAATGACCATAAAAAGACAAATCCTGCTTTAGCTGCAGTGACAGCATGAATAACGCTGTTGTTCTTTTCCTCAGGTTGATTTCTGAACAGTCAAATGTGGCATTATGTTTCCTAAAAAAAAAGAAGAAAATGCTCATGCACATTTGGTATTTTTTTGGAGATTGATCTTAGGGGACAGGGTTGGACATGCAGTGACATGAGGCATTGCAAAGGATTTGTTTCCTGAGGCTGCTTGATGTATACGGTTTCTAAATGGTTGCCTATTGTATGCATAAGCACTTGCAGTAAGAGCCTAGATGTGGGGGTTGGAAAGAGTTCTCCCTGTCTGCCTCTGCTATCTTCGGCTGTCGCCTAAACCAGCAGCAAAGTCTCTGAGGCTACTTAAACTCTCAGACAGTCTGTCTGTGTCAGCAGGCACTGTTCCCCGCTCAGCAATGACCCTTCACATTAAGTCTTTCCTAGACAGACCCTTTCTTAACCTCTCACCATGGACTCATACCTTCATGCCCCTCTCAAAATTGCGCATAACCATGCTCAAGTCACTGGTCTGTCCTCTTTCTCTATCCGTCACAAAGTCGCCCCACCCTTCTCCGTCATCCCCAACCCCATTGTAACAGCCTTCACTGTTCACATAATTAGGTGTCATTTGGCTAAGATGTATTCCTTTCTCAGACCCTTTTTCTGTCTATAAAAAAGAAACTCACTCAGTTATTCAGTTTGTATAACTGTGAGTATAATTGTGTCACCATTTAAATGATAAGGTCAGAGCACATGCAATTTTTTTCTCAGTCATTTTTCTTTGTCTTTAAGGTGGGCAAATGATCATCATTATCTCTTTGGGGTTGCAGGGGTGGAGGACTGAGCTAAGGACTGATAGAAATCTCTTTGTTTTGCCCATCTAACAAACCGGCTTTGGATGCACGAGGAGGGATGAGGTGTTGAGGACAAGTGCTGCCTAATAACAGAATGATTGACTATCATGGGAAAAATAATAACCACGCTTTATCCCAGTCCCACATTTACAGGTCGTTTCAAACTTTATCTTATGGGACTAATAGACAACGGGCAATGGAGGGGTACTAATTTGATTGAATAATGAGCATAATTATGTTTTAATAAGGAAACTGCACACGTACAGTTGGTGAATGATTGCAGTGCCTTCTCTTTGGTTATGCACATATATTAGCCATTGCCTTTAGAACCAGACATTTTGACAAGCACCTCTTGAAGAATTTGTCCTAACAAAAGCCCACTTATCATGAGTGCATGCCTAAGTTTGACCTCGAGTGGAGCAGAGCGCTGCTGGGAGAGCGAGACATACAAAGTAACAAGCAAGAATTCTCTCCACAAGACCTTGAGGTGGACTGCATTTTCACTGTTTCTTACACACAAAACTTTCTTAAATGTTCGTCTTCTAAGCGCAGCTACTTCCTCTGAGTGCTGTTCCTCTAAATAACAGAACATATATCTATGCTTTTACCTCTGGTGGTATTTACCATGGCCTCTCACCCACTGACAGCTGGGATAGGCTCCAGCCCTCCCATGACCCTGAAATGGTGTCTAAGAAAATTGATGGATGGATAGCTGATTTTTCTAGCCCTGGTCTTGTGATATCCATCTCTAAGCATTGTTACTTCAGTGAGGTTTTTGATTTATATGTTGAAATTTTCATGAAAAAGAAGCAACAAAACTGCTTCCAGGCAATGATATCCCTGCCAAAGAAAAGACATCAGCTGACAGTATGTTAAGCTGGATAAGCTGTGTGACTGGGCTGTTCTAGGTTTTGTAATCAAAGATCAGACCTTTAAGATGACCATCTGCTGCTACAACCTACACCAACAAACCACCAATAGGAATCCAGCAGGAAATATTAGATAAATCAAGGTGACAGGAACAAACTCACTTAAAAACCAAAATGTTTGTGGTTCCAACAAAGATGAAAATCTAATTTAGTTGTGGCAGCAGAAGCTTTGTTTTAGTGGGTTCCCACGACAGTAATGTCAGCTGCGTGACTCATCACGTCTATTTCAGACATTAACAAACTCCTGTTGACTAACCTGTGCACTGACAAATGAAGCAAAAAGTGAACCTAGTGCATTGCAATGTGTTGCTTACAGGCACAGACAGAGAGTCAGCATGTGACAACTTGAGAGCGAGATTGAAAATCTCACATACTGTGGGTTTGTTTAAGAAATAACACTCGGTAATCTGAAAGGCTTAACCTGTCTTAATATACTTAGTAAGTAGTATATATTTCATCCATTTAGTTGTGGTTTCACCTTACAATTATGTGAGTGCATGACACAGCTCTGCAGAAAATACCTACTCCTTGTATTGATGACCTAGAGAGGCTGCGCTCATTTGGGATTGCTTGCTTTGTAAACTTTGAGCATCAGATCTCAGAGTTTTGCCACTTTGGGGTAGCTGGTAACCTCTGTCGCCTTTGAATGAATGCAGAAAAATGAACGGACAGATTCTTTTATTACCTCTTTGTATATGGTCTGTATATAACCTGCTGCAGTGTCTTGATCTTGATGTGGCCTTCCTCTCCCATCCTCTCATATCCTCTCTCTGTCATCCTCTGCGAAAATACCTGGTAAATGTCGGCATTTTTATGAGTTTTTCCATTTGGCTTTATATGACTTTGTGGATCCATATTTCAGTGAAAATGTGGTCGTCTCATCTCTCCATTTGCTACCACAGATCATTTTTCTTTTTTCTAGACTAACAATCTGCCATACTTACAGTGGACTACCTTATAAAGTATTACATTTTTCTATCATGTATGTATATAAACACACTGGTAGATGCTCATATTAACAATGACCAGCGTTTCAAATAATGAGGTCAGCATATGTACAGGGTGATCCCTAACAGAAGAAGCTCATGCTTCAGGCTGCTCTAAAGGCTCAGTTTTCCATGTTTTTGTCCAGCCTTAATAATGTCATAGAGATGGGATATCCCTAATATAGTCATCTCAGGTGCACAGCTCTGTAGCAGCGCTACACACCTGCTGTTCAGATCTTTTGTTTCCCAGCTGCAAGCAAGAAGGAGGGAAAAGAAAAAGGGAGCTAAAATGA
Source organism: Oreochromis aureus (assembly GCF_013358895.1). Taxonomy (NCBI): domain Eukaryota; kingdom Metazoa; phylum Chordata; class Actinopteri; order Cichliformes; family Cichlidae; genus Oreochromis; species Oreochromis aureus. The sequence goes on along the minus strand of NC_052942.1, from coordinate 14,191,986 downwards.
CCAAGACCCAGTATAAAATAAGTGAAGATTATTTTAAAATCTGAAGCATGCAAAATGAGCACAATATGTCCCCTATCATGTAAATGGTCTGTAAATGTGAACCATCCAAAAATGTTTTAATGCTAGAAATAAACCATTTTAGTTTGATCTCGATTAAGAACAACACTTTTTGAGAGACAGAGACTAACTTGTAAAGTTTGGATTGCACTCTGGAAGGTTTTATACCTGTAATTTTGGTTCAGTTTAGATCAAAATATTTGTTTCTCTTAGAGACAGAGCTTTCGGTATTTGTGTAGGTAAAAAAAAAAACTTTTCATGCGACCAAAATTCCTACAGAAAAACGGTAATTCAACACATTAGACAAATCGTGCTGTTGATTTGGGTCATATATGAATAGTGTCACTGGGATTACAATACAACAAACAATGTAAGGCTGCTCATCCATCTGAACTCATGAAGAAAACAAAAGGATATGTGCACTGTGAGTGTGATCTTTATGCTTGCCCCTCAATCACCACCAGCCACAGGCGAACAGAGGATGATATTGTGTGCTAGCTGCAGCTGCACCAAGGAAGGCTGCTTGCATTCTGTATTTCTCCTTCATCAGTAAGAACCAGAAGTCGATACTATTTCCCACAGACACTGAACGCACTCCGCTTTCTCTGAATCTCTTTTACCCACAGCACATACCCCACCCATGCCTCTCCCTACTCTAAATCTCCTATATTCTCATCCTCCATCCTCCCGTCTTCAAATACCCTGCACATGCCCTTTTTCTTTCCCTCCCTGTGGTCATCTAAAATGCCTACGCTGAGCATTTGGAAGCATCTCTATATTTACTCCATCTCCACCCTGCTTCCACCCCGGCAGTCAGTGCTATGTGTCTTTCATCCAAGGGGCTGAATGACCTATATTCTCAGTCTGGCCCCGTGCAGCCATAGTTCACCACCGTTCTACTCTGTCCTGCTGTTCTCGCACTGGCCCCGAGCAGCAGCTGTGGGTGTGGCAGCCAGGCTCAATTGGAATGGGTTCTGCAAGCACAGACTCCCATTCAGAGCAATCTATCTTGGCTGTCTTGGGCACACTGAATTTCAAAAGTAAAATGACAAAACTAAATCACACTGCACTGAGAACGAGACAGAGATGGAGGAACAGGCCCATACCAGTGGCATAATAAGCATTTGAACATACAAGTGTTTGGGAAGAGTTGCTCTATTAAACACTCAACACAGCTGAATATAGGTCAAAGCACACTCTTATAGCACATAACCCAGTTTACTAGTTTTTTTCCACAGCACCATTATTGCATGCTCAAATGTGAGTCAACTAATTATCACTTGTTATAAAATTTCCATAGACTTATAAATACACATGCAAACTAGATCAAACATAAGCACAAAGATGCTTCTGTAATGAAGTTAATTTGCTCATAAAGAATGCATTCATGACTTACTACTTATTGTCCTTGACATATGAAGTTGTTTTTTGTTTTGTTTCTTTTTTTTAAGCAGTGAATATACAATCATATTCACACTTATCCAGGTCAGTATACTGGGATGAATATTCATGACTGCTGCCTTCAAAAGAACTAATCACTGTTATAGCACTATTAAAATCACTGTGATAACTATTTCTTTTGAAAGGCACCTGAAAACTTAAAAATATAACACAAAACAAAATGGTACCAGCCACATCTCTCACAAAGTAAGTGGAGTAGGTTTAAAGCTAGTGACATTAGGACAAGTACAACAAATGTAACATTTGTGTTACTAAATCAAACTCTGCTTGTTTTTTTTTTTTAATCACAAGACCAAAGCCTTGCAATAGACTCTGCCAAATGTGGTTGAAAGTACTGATGCACACACACACACACTGTTTATCCATATGCTAACCGTGTTTAACCATTTGCTGTTGATCCACAAAAGCTGATTAGAAGGTTTCTCTTTCTAACAGATGTCACCACACTGGTTGGCTTAAATTCATGTCACCACTAAGTCACTGCTCATGTCCATCCATCCATTCAGCTTTTCAATGAAGTTCTTCTGGAAAGTGGGCACTGAATAGCACACCAATTGCAGTCTCCATTTGTTGAGAGTATGAAAAGCTATTGATCTTCTCAAGTTGGAAAGAAAAATATATTTTGTTAAGAATCGATGCCCACACTCACTTCCCTATACAAAGTACAGTAAGTGCCAGTGAGGAAAAAAAATCATCAGAAGCTCCTTCCCCCTGGGTATGATTTGTGTTGCTAATATAGCTGCCCTCTGCAGCAGAGCTGCTGAGTCACAGTTGTTCTCATACCCTGGGAAAGTGACCTCTCTTTGGGCCGGAGACAGGTGCCTGTCCTTTCCCCTAATGTCAAGACCCCTAACCTGAATGTCAAATACTCACAAGACATACACACACATGAATATAAACACACAAGTCAGCTTCCGGGTTATTAGGTCACTCTGAAATGCACAGGCCAAGCTGTCATATCAGCCATTATTAACAGCCCGGGCATCTGGGAGATTTATTTAGCGTGGTGTGGGCGAGGTAAGTCTCTACTGCAAGCTGGTAGACTTGGGTAATATAGGGCCTAATAATATGCCTCTGGTGGGCTGGGCTCTGCTCAGTTTAGGCTGAGAGCTAACAGTGAGATACTAGTCTAACTTTCCCAATCAGGATGTCACATTTCATTAATGGCCAGACAGGGTTAGCTTGCCAAGTTCATGCACAAGACAGTGGAAAGGTATTAGCCTAGGTGGCTGCATGGACAGATGCTTCTAAGTAGGGAGAAACCGGCCAAGAATAGATGGGAAAATGATCTAATTCACATGAATATTTTTCAGTTTGGTTTTGTGTTTTTCTATTTTTTATTTTCACTCATTTAGATATTTTGCTGCTCCTCCTTTAGGTTGGAAGCAAGGCTGCTTTTGCACTTCATGTTGACACGTGGCATTCTAAATATTGCCAGTGAGCCTTATAAAAAAGAAAAAGCTTTAATTGTCCAAAACTACAGATCAGTTTATGCCTCAGTTTGTTTTTTCTTTAGAGGAGATGAGTGACAAAAAAACAGCAAAACTATTTTTTAACGATACGCCTTATCAAATAATTATGACTGGTTCATGAACTTGAACAATCTTTAAACATTACAGCTCTCACCATACAGGAAGAAAAAAGAAGAGCTCGTTTAAGCCATTTTTAAGCCATTCCCATATATCCACTGCAGCCCTGAACTTTTATGAGAGCAGAAATGTCCAGTTACTGAAGGGCTACTAGAGTCTGTGTATTTTCTGATTGCACCACTTTGCACAGTTTTATAAAAGCACATACAATGAATTCAGAGCTAGAGAATGGCTGCACTGTGTCTTGATCCCTGCTCTCTTTACTCAGGCACTACCCTCGCCCAAGCCAAAGGGAATATTTCCAGCAGCAAAACTGACACAGATACATAACTACTGTCTTTAAATGTGACAGAGGACACATTTGGGCAGATTCAAGTTCCTTAAAATCAAAAAATTATTTTGTGACACTGAGACAGTGTCAGCAACCTTTGATCGTACTCCAGTCCTAATTCTGATCTTATCCTTCCATTTCTTCTTTATCTCATTAAACATCATTTGGCTTCACTTCAGAGCAGCTTTGCTATAACTAAAGCCATTCTGCTACCAGCACTGAAATCATATTGTACAAGTGAATGTGTTATTGCAGGTGATGTGTCTGAGTGTATAACGAGTGACTCACCAGGGACAACTTTGTCTTTGATGTAGCTGCCAGCCAGCTAGTTGGATGACTGATCAGCTGTTTCTGAATTGGGAACAAGAGGCTATCAGAGATTTTAGCTCCACGGCTACAGGCAGATGGTGTTGTGTATGCGCACACAGAGTGAAATACACACAGGATGTACAGTTCAAGAGACTGTAAAGCACATGCACAAGCATTCACACAAGCAAACACACCGAGACACACCGCTATCTCATCCCACACTTAAACAGATCCAGGAACACAACATCTCTCTCAAGAGGCAGCAGCTCCAACATGACTAATTAAACACACACACAAAGACAGAGCCCTCTTGGACATTGTAAATTGCCGTGGCAATAATTGCATTAGTGCAGTAAGTAAATTAAATGGCTGTATGCTTGCAGGCTCTGCAGCAGGATGGAGTGGTGGCCTCCGCACTGCTGTTGGTACCCTTTATGGACCCTGTTGCACTGTCAGCTGTTCCATGTCATACACCATTACCTGCAACCACCCACCATTTCACACACATGCACTTGCATGCACACAAAGACCTTCATGGTTTCTTTCTAGTTAGCTGTAAATTTTCTAAACTGTGTCAAGATGTAGTTCAATAGCACATGCATTATTTACAGCTCTTTGCCAGCTCGCCCTTGTTATTTCTTCTGTAACTACATGCAGCATAAAAGACAACACCTGAGAATACTAAGTGGGCAGCGATGCATACACGGTACAGATGGATAACAAACTTGCCTGCTTGTCATCATATGCATAAACACGCACATTCAGACATGCCCTGCAGTGTAGGTAGTACTGGGGATTTATGCTTGGGCGGAAAATCTACACCACAGCTACGTCGTAACCGTAAACCCTTCTGAAAGCCTACCCTGTAACCTACAGAATAACCTGACATGTACCTCCAGAGAAATGTAACTACACATCTGGTCGACACAGCCTTCAACTATTGTGATTGGCCTGTTCAGTACTGTTCATTCCTCCTGTGCATTTCCAGCTAATTTTTCTCTTAAGTTTTTGAACTGATCAATGAGAGATAAACAATCAGCATCTCAGTATAAGGAATAATAATCATGGCAACAAGGTAATTAACACATAATGGAGTTGGCCACCCATGTAGGTTACGCATAGGCTCTGAAAGACTCCCTGTAGAAGTCTAAATTAGTCCTCCGGTGTAAGTGCTCTAAGCTTTATCTATGTCAGTATCAGGAGTCGCATCACGTCAGGGGTGCTTGTGGTCACAAGCTAAGGGGCTTAACCAGCTTGCTGCCTGACCTGTTAAACAGCTGATAAGCCCTCTCAGCACATCACCTGGTGAGCTTTGAGCATGTTACAGGCAAGATTAATAAGTAAGAAAACTTTCTGTTATGGAAAACCTTTCAGAAGCGTTAAAAAGAAAACGCAGCATCATGACTTTCTACAGTTGTTCTATAAAGTCTTAAATAATGAATTAATATTAAGTCGGCGACTCTGGTGCTCAAATCACATCAACAGCAGAGTTCAAATTAAGTGTGCTGTCTAATTTTGTTGTTTCTAATCAGGGGTGAATGTTATGTTAGTTAATGAATAATAGGTCTGTTAAAAAGGTTAATAATATTACTATTGAACAGCAAAGGGACGTTTGCAAAGTATTAAGGAAACAATGACATCCCATGGCCTACTGCAATGTAAACACATCTGTTTTTTCTTTTCATCCTTGCAATATGGTCCTGGTCTAGATGTAAAGTTGTGGTTGCAGTACTTTCTCTAGCTAGCTACAGACAATGAGCGAGCTTTTATGGAAAAATTGTTTTTTGTTTTGATTTTGTGCTGGGAAACTTCAAATTCAACTTTTCAAACAGCTCAACAGATATCACCAAGCACACAATGGTTTCCACACAGTTTGTCAAAAATGTGTCTGTGAGCTAAATGTACAGTTGCTGTTTTGCCCAGGGAAAGAAAAAACACAGAGATGGTGAAAGATGTAAGATTAGTTTCAAAGGTGAAGACTGCTCACCTTAAATTATATACATGTCATACATGTAATATCCTTATTAACTTTAAACTGTTTAACAAAAGGGATGGATGTAACAGCATAACTTTCTGTAAGAAGAAATAACCTAAGAGTCCAGTAATCAGTTCCATATATGGCAACTTCCTCCCTGACTTTGCATGTGAAATTGCAAACCTGTGTGAAAAAGCATTCTAGTTTTACAGCAAAATCAGTGATTTTAACTAAGAAAGTAATTCTGGATCAAGTGTATATTATTGATGAGTACTTTAAATCATGTAACTTGTTTTAACTTTTTTTTAAAGTTGTCTGTAAAACCAAACCCTATCAGAACTGGGACATGGACTGAAGCAAAGACATCAAAATGTTTCTAATTTAGAAGATTTTTGAAAATGTCGTGTTAGATGTTAGAAAACAACAGTCAGACCCAGGTAAATTTATCAATCTGTAAATAGACGATGATGGTTGGAACTAATCAAACAGAATAGGAGCTTCCTATGGGGTGGGGGGTAGCTCAATATCTCAGTATCACACAATGAGAGCCAACTTTTGTATATTCAAAGAAAAATCCATATATTAAATAAACTAATGGGAACACACTAATGCTAACACTAATACTATTATACTCAGTTGAACAGAGGTCGTGGCACCAGAGCTGTCATATCCCATTTTGGCTCAGGGATCGAGGCTAGAGCCACTGTCAATGCATATGAGCTGGAATGAGATCAAGGCAAGGAAACAGCCACAATTACCACCACACAGCCTGAGCTGGCCTCCCTCCGAATCATTACAGTACCATCTGATGCAGCTTGAGTACAAACGGTGGATTTTTGTTTGTCAGGATTGCAGTGGTGCAAAGTCAGAAATGACTGATTATACAAGGTTGTCTTTTGAGGTGCAGCAACTTCATTTTGAATGTGTCTTTTTTTCTTCTTTGTATTATCATTATTATTATTTTTAGAAATACTCTAACTTATTTAAAAATAAGTTGCAAAGTAGCAAGATCAAAGAAAAAGGGCTTCAGGAAATCATTGCTACATTTTTACTGAAAACTCCATTCTCTCAATGGAATCGGATTTACATCTTTATTCGGGATTGTCTCCTATGGGAAGGTGGAGTAATTTATGCCTTTTGTTACTGGGCTGTCTGCTCCAGTTTTGAAGCGAATGCTATTGTGGTGTGACTTTTTCCTGACTGCTGTGCGTGAGTCTCTGTGTGTGTGCGTGCATGTGTGCTTGAAGCATCTGAAGGTGTCTTAATGCCTGCGGCAAACTGGCACACTCAGCAGATGGGACAGAGACTGATCCCCTGTTTGTTGACAGTGCACTTAAATGTGGATGTTTGTGTATGTGTGCATGTGTGTGAAACCTCACATCATAAACCATCTCCGGTAGTGTAGTAAATAAATCATAAACAATTCAGTCAATCCAAAGCAAAGATCAGTCAGATCTGCACTCTTCTTTATTTGGGCCTGGGTGTGTGTAACACAGTGAGAGAAGGGGAACATATATATATATATATATATATATATATATATATATATATATATATATATATATATATATATATATATATATATATATATATATATATATATATATATATATATATATATATATATATATATATATATATATATATATATATATATATATATATATATATATATATATATATATATATATATATATATATATATATATATATATATATATATATATATATATATATATATATATATATATATAGGCTTTGCACTTCATAACTTGTGAGGTTAATGCATGGATGAATTATTAATTTTCATTGGCCATATTCTATCTCTGGAAGTCGGTAAGAAAAGGAAATCTGATTGACTCCTAAGGAATAAAAATCCAAAGATACACACAGGTAAGTAAATTTAGAAATTCATGCTACCATCTGATAGGCAAACTCAGCGAGTCAAGCAAATAAAGGGATGGAAACAATGATAGAGAAATAGAAAGAAATGACGTCCATCATGAATGTTTCATAAAGCTCTCAGAACTGTGAAGGATTCATCAAATCCAGGGGGAGGTCTCTGGCCTTCGTACGACTCCTTCCTCTTCAGTTCCTGGCATCTATTTTCTTCCTCTCTCACTCAGTGTCTCCTTTGCACACACACACACACACACATACATAAAGGAGGGTTACGTACGAGCGCAGATAGAATCAGCTGCAGAGCTATCATCATCTGGCTTTTCATTTACCAGCCCTATTAGCCCCATTACCCTCTCAGCCAGACCCTCTGCTTGGCCTTCTGCTCCCCTTTCACAGAAAAACAATGATTATCTTTCTGAAATCCCTCCCTTCCAAATGTATTCAGCTGCTTCCGCAACTCAAATACTTGGCTGGATGTATTCTAAGCTGGCTGACATGCTTGTTTGCGCGGTAGCTAGCTGGCTGGCTGACTATCTAGCTTTCTGGTGGCTACCTGGCCTGTTCGGTCATCTAAGGTGCCATAAATGATGAATTCCACAGTGGGTGAGGAGCGGGCAGATGGCTTGGCCTCCAAACACCCCTCCATGTGAATGTGAGGAGAGGAGGGGGGCGGAGGGAGCGAGCTGACAGAGTGCCTCTGTCTCACCAGAGCTCAGATCCGCATGTAGCAGATCATGGTCCAACTCAGAGACACATAACATACCCATGCACACAAAACAGAGATTATGAATAGTTATGTTCAGAGATCTTTCATGTATCAAAGCAAGCCGGCACCAATTTGGCCAGATTCATTAGGAGCTATGTTTAATGCATGTCAGATATTCTGAAACAGTGTGGTATGTTAATGAAGTGCTGCATGTTTGGACTACTGAGAGGAATACGTCTAATTAAAATTCTAACATGTGAAAATGTGTGTGATTATGTTTGTCCGATGATATACAGTGTAATGAAGTGATTGTAATGGGGTTCCTTTCTTATTAATCACATGTAATGCTGTCTAGTGTCTAAAGAAAGTGATCCACAGTGGATGTCTCCACAAGACCGATGTCTGTTAACTGTCCATCTCTCTGTGGAATCTGTAGAGTCTGGTGACGCAGGTTTATGGAGCATGTAATGGCTAAACAATAAACATATAAAGCACAATATATTATAGAGTGTATTTATAGTGTATCTAAAGCAAATTTAACCTACATGTAGTCATTTTCCCTTTAATCATGATTTTATTTTAGACCAGTATACTAAATACTATGTTTATATTCATAACGTTCCTGTGAATATACGCATCCAGTGTGTAAAGGCCTCACAAGTTGTTGTTGTCATACCATATCTGACCCACAGATATTAAAAACATTCTATATTACAAACCATGAACTCTGTCGGCCATAGTTTCAGAGAGTCAGAATTGTTCATTTGAATTCAATTTTATTCATATAGTGTTAAATAAGAACAGCAGTCACCTCAAGATGCTTTACATTGTAAGGTAAAGACCCTACAATAATACAGAGTAAACCCCCAACAATCAAATGACCCCCTTTGAGCAAGCATTTGGTGACAGTGGGAAGGAAAACCTCCTTTTAACAGGAAGAAACCTCCAGCAGAACAAGGCTCAGGTCACTTCACAATTTTCAGGGGAGGCTCATTCATGCCTCTCAACCTTTGTAAGTGTTTTTGGCATGTAGAAATGCTTTCATTTTCATATTAGAAGGCAAAAATGCCCCTTTCAGCCAGGAGACTGCACATTTTTACATTTGGTTTTCACCCAGCGTTTAGTTTAGTCTTTATTTACTGTTCGGTTAAGTTAAGCCACCAAAATTAGTCGGTTATTGTTAGGAAAAGGGTTGAGTAAATTACACCCTTTAACAACTTCAAACACATTTTTGAAAGCTTTCAAGGTTACTAGGTTAGAGACTACTGCCACATTTAATAAGACACAGTCACACATTTTCCATGTATTTCTTTACATAGCCGCAAGAGTTTGGTTAATATTAAAACATAACCATAAGTCTTTGTAACAGCTGGAACTATGAGGTTGTTTTGTGGGGGAGGATACACATGGTATAAAATTTGCTGTTTGTGTGCCGTGGCCTGAGGCACACTGAGCAGCAGTCTCTAAGGCATGGCAAGGAAAGCTGGAGCAAATAAAGGCAGCAAAAAGCAGCAAGTTTTGTTATGCAGCAAATGTACAGAAAACGAAGGCTGTGATTTCAAAATGAAGATGACCCTAAGCATTTTTTTTTTCATTGTACATGAGATGTCTTCAACATCTTCTTCACCTGTTCTGGTTTTGGCACTCTTAATCAGCCCCAGGGAAGGCGACATATCAAGGCAGACAGCTCATCAACATGACTGACAAGTATTAGTAAAAGGAACTGCCCATCTAAAGCAGAGGAGGTCAGACCTTAATATGTGCAAACACGGCCTTCAGGCAGAATGTTGTGTATTGCACCTTTCACATTTCCACTGGAGCTCCCGAAGATTTCTGGTTTCCCTGGTTGACAGGTAGTGGAGAATCGGCACTCAGGGCTGGAAATACATGACCTCAAGAAATGTGGCCTGCTCACAAAAGTGCGTTGTGTAAGGAAATAGGATTGTGTGTTATAAAAAAAGACGCCTTTTAAATCTCTAGTCAAACCAGTACAGTAGTACTGACAACAATCAGAATGACTTTTCCATGATTTTTCTCTATATTCATACGATGTCAGTTGTTTGACTGGAAATTTATCCAACAAAAAATAAATTAAGTTTAATGTCTTGTATGTCACACGGGATGTTTTGAAGCACAGTCAAAGCCTCTTTATTGTACAAACGGACCGGTCTAATCGAACCTGAAGATCAATAATAAATTAAATACTGCTCCAGACACTTCACGCTAAAATGGCTCCCTAGAGGTGATGCCAACAAAGTCTCTTTGTCTCTCCTAAGAAGCTGCCCTTATCCTTTTATCTTTCTTTGCAATAAGCTCTATAATCCTGTTTCCAAAAGCCTTTTTTTGTCAAATACAGTTTTGAATCACTTCCATAGGAACTTCTTATGTAAATAATACAAAAGCTGTCTCATTTACCTGTAATTCACTAAAACATTTGTAATTGCACATTACACAGAATCCAGCACTTTCCAATAGGCAAATGTTTGATGAAGTTTATACAAAATCCTGTCTGGAGCACTCTTATTCCTTCACTGTGTTGACGTTCCAAGGTAAATCCGTGATGCTTCTGGAGTTATTAAACATAATGCAATCCTTTTTTTTTTCTTTATCTCCCCAAAACCAGTAAACATCACCTATTCAAAGGCGGCTCCCCTGAGAAAGACACACAGCTCTGCAAAGTGGTAGACGGTGTTCCATAACAGACAATGAGCGCAAAAGTGTTTTACCGTCTCATGGGAGCGAGTGAGCATGTGCAGTACAGGGAGTACAGATTTACCCTAAAAGAGAGCAATCAAAAACAATATTGTCATGACATGACATGTAGTTAACTCTTTCATGGGACGAATTCAAACAGAAAAAAACATTCCTTTTGAAATGGAACCATTTATTCAGCACAGGATGCTTCAGTGAGGCATTTTTTATTTTTATTTTTTGCCATAATTGTGCTCTTCTTCAGATTTCTAGTGGAATTTAATTATCCATGTGAACTCAGCTGGTTAGTGACACTTAACACACACTTAACAAACACACATTTAACTAAAAAGCAGATCATTTGGTTTTATTTTTTATTCCCCCTTTTGTTTTAGCTGAACAGAAGCTGCATTTGCACTGAGGTTGCGTGATTGAAGGATAAAACTGAATGCAAATAGTAGCTCAGTGTTTACATCTTCAGTCACTCAAAATAAATCCCTGACTCACTCTTGTTTGTGCCCACTTTCTCTTCTGACCCTTTTCTGTGTGTGTTTCTTTCTCTTCCTCCCTGTTTTCTGCAGTGCCAGACTGCGTCTTTATTTTGCAGCCTTGTTTTGTGTAACTCGCTGTGACCGTTGGCCTTCTCTTGGGTCATGTCACTTGCTAAAGATGACAGCAGGCATGCTGGGTTAGGTGGACGTAGCAAGGTGTAGGGATTGGCATCTGTGAGCGTGGCTGACACGGAGGGCACGGTCCACTATTTGCAAAATTTATCGCTGTGTTGTTCTGCTTGTGGTCATGCCAGCAGCTTATTGTTCACATCGGTCAAACGGGCCATCTAAGCCCAGTCGAGTGTGTGCCAGCAAAAAAGGATGCCACATCTACATGTGGCTAGAGATAAGACAAATGACAGGGGAGGTCATTAAAACAGGAACAACATCAACTCTCTCACTCGGACTGAATATGAATCATGCAGCCAACTTGGATATGTGAATGTGCAGACACATATGAATCTCCTGAGAGGAAGCCTCTGCCTGTTGCTTGACGCTTTGGCTCTTCATTTTCTGGCAGGAACCATTGAAATGCGGGCCGAGCGGTATGGATAATGGACTGTCCCACAGTGGCACAGTGCTCTGCACACTCTCTGCCGTTCCCTCAGACAGACGCTCCTGCAGTAGTCTGCACTACACATCCCTTCTTTTCAGCCCCAGGGAGGTGCTGGCAAGTGGCCAACCATCACTGAGCGTGCGAGTGACTGGCTATGCGCTTGTGTGTTTGTGCGTGTGAATTTTGTGTGGGAGTGTAGGAAGCACTTGCTCGCCGAGAGCTATGCTTATTAATGCCCTACAGACTAAGTGCTCTCTTTTGCGCTCTCCTCCACTCCTCCCCTCCTCTGCCAATCTCTCTTGCCCTCTCAGTGGTCATTGCTGAGAGAGATGGAGATGGGGGAGGTGGTGCTGCGGGACAGGGCGGGGTGCTGGAGGGAAGTGCACGAACAAAGCGGAATATAAGAGGAAGTACACTAGTGGGCTTCGACAACGCCGAGCCCTCCCGCCGTCTCCCAGCTGCCTTCTCTGTTTGATGCTAGGAACGATCGATATACCCAACTCAAAGCTGCGCCTCAAATTGTCTCATTCTAACCACATACATAACTCCCCAACTTTCACCATATTCGGCAATGAAAGCACACGACGCCACTGACAAGCACACCTGATTACTCGTATTCAGATGCTCATTTCACATGCATGGAAACACGAACGACTCATAAACCTTCGCACTCTCTCCAAGTGCTTTCTTGTTTTTTGCATCGGCGGGACTTACATGAAGATCCCCACAGCTTTCACCCTCAGCTGAAACCCTGCTGCATGCACTCTCGCACACTTAAGTGCCTCCATAACCTTGTAACAAATACAGAGAGCCACAGAAATTTCTGTGGCTGCCTTTGTGCTTGGGCCCTAATGTTATTCTAATAGTTCAGCTTACACCAGCAAGATGGTCATAACTCTATACGAGTCTGTTCTCCGGGTGTGTGTTAAGGTGGCTGTGTGATGAGACACCTGGGACGAGGCATAAAGAGGCCCATAGCTCCTGTCTGAGTGAGGCAGAGCAAAGAGACCAGAGCTAGTTTACGCATATTTAAGGGGACCATAAAGCCAGCCGGGCCTCCTCCTCCATCTACTTGAAATATGATCTATGACGAGTCTTGTTATTGTTGTTTTTCCCGACTAGACTTCCATCCTCTCGTGACTCTTCCTTTCCACCACATCCATTCGTAACTATCTCTCCTTTTCACCAGCTTCCTGTCTCTCTGTAAGCACTTCTGCCCTTCCATTGGGTATGGATGGCGGCATGCCACTCTGCCCTTTGAGCAACCTTGTCTGATTAAGGAAAAGAGGTTTTTGTGGCCATGGCATCTGGCAGGGTCAGTCCAAATATGAGAAACAATGCCGTATACATTCTCCAGAACAGAGCAAACAGAGAGAGACGCTCCTACTGGACCTTACTGAAAGAAGCACATGAATGCAAACAGACCCCGGCACTGCAGAGTGGACCCCCTGAATGAGGGGTCCTGTTTGATTTAATCCCAGCACTGCGCTCTGAACCTCACGCACACACAGATTTCACAGGCGTTACTCAGGGCCGCTATTTGCACTGAGGCTATAGCGCAACGCAGAGAGGTAACCCACTGAGGATGCCAAAGGTTTGGATTTTCCCATGATAGCAACCACTCTCACTGGATAGAGGGTGAGTAACCAGGAAGGAATCTGTCCCTTTTCAATGGCCACTGAAAGGGGAGCTGTGAAATTGTCCGAAATTTCTCTGTGTGTAAACAGAGGACTGAGGGAGGGGGAACCCAGGGACCCCGCCTGGGCCAGACCGCTTGCTTCTCTGAACTCTTTCTCTACCTCTCTCTTTCTCTCTCTCTCTGTATGTCTTTGCCCCTCCTTCCTTTTTTTCCACTGCACACCCCTGTCTCAAATTAATTTTCAGTCTCTCGGTCCCCCCTCCCCACTGTGAACAAGCCTCAAACTGTGAGGACATGGGAGCATTTCTGCATGCTGTTCTCACATGGTAATAATTAGTTTTGAGCATTTCTCATTGAGAGACAGATGCCAAATACTTAAATAACAAGCAGACTGCACACACTGGTTGTCTCCTAAATCAGACTACTGCCCTATGATCGGTGAACAGAAGTGAGGAAAAACGTTGGCCTAAATGTATTACATCCATTCTTGGATCAAACCTTACCTGGTGGGAGGGTACAGACGCATGAACCTGTTGCGCCAGTTTAACAGTTGAACGGTTGAATCATCCTCTGTTTTGACTGAATATGACCACACACAGGAATTTTTTTTTTTTTTTTTTGGCTGGTTGCTAGGTGATGGTTTCAACTCTTGTGAGAACGCTGTGTGAATGAGGCGGGGGTAACTAATGTCCTCACCCAATGACCACACTCTCAACAGACTGCTCTTGTCCAGTTAAAAAAAACATTATGCTACTTCCTCAATGCAATCAAACACACCGCAATAGGCAGGCTGAAAAGCTCTAATACTCAGCATGTGTCTGATGTTTTCCAATGTGAAAGAAAACTAACAATGCAATGGCCCTCAGGGAAAATCACACTAACGTCAGTAAATATTGTTTTGATTTAATTCATTTCATTTAGGATGTTTTTTTAATGAGAGAAATTTGCAAAGGGTGGCGTGGTGCGTGCAATCCAACAAAGTTTTGTATTGATCGGACACCAAGTAAATACGGGGCCAGTGTTGCTGATACCAATAGCAGCATTAGGATCGATGCCCCCACTTTTAGTGCAGGGACAATCACAGACATCTTTAAGTGAAATAATGTTCACTTATATTTATATGAATTTATTATTCCAGCACATATGCAGGCAGAAAAACAGGCCAATGCACACTTTCCTGAGTAATTATGAGTCTATAAATGCTACACTGGTGATCATCTGCCTGTATGATCTCTACTGGGGTTATATTATTTGTCATTGTGTATATAAGGCTGCACCTGGTTCACCACAGGTGCCAGTGTAGTGCAGTTTGGCAGAGAGTGCTTATAGGGGCACAGGTGTAGCACAGCGTCTAATCATGCTTGGTTGACGGGGACGATCACACGGTTTTTAGTGCTCACTCGGGACGCTTGCATGCTGGCACGCTCACGGCTTCAGGACAGCCACACCAGTCATCATGTCATTGCGCAGGTTTTATTTCCAAGCCCCCCCCCCAAAAAGCCTGTTTGCTGTATCCATTAATTGCTGGTTTGTGGGAACATCAACCAACAGTGATGACACTGATTCACTGAAGCGCATCAAAAACGTTTCCCACACACCAAGCTGAGTGACTAACTCTGGGTTTGTCGCTACATGATCAGATCCATTAATAATATGGTTTCAGTAGAAAACAGTGCCTTTCTTTTTACACGGCTGCTCCTACACCGCTCAAAATTGTGCAAAGCTTCCTGGATTTTGTTGCTTTTTTGGTTTGTGTTTCTCTGTTTCTGGTCACTTTTTACGCTTTGCAGGAAACAGATAAATCCTAAACTGATAGTGAGTGTATTTCACATTTGGGAAAATAAGCTGAATTTTCAATCATTTTAAGTGGAAAATTAGATTTTACGAGATGCTCACATTTTCAAGACAAACGGCCAAAGAAAGAAGCAGAGAAACAGTGATGAGTATTAATATTTTTTTTTAATACTCATCACGCATCCTATCCATTTTTTTTTTGGATAGGATGCCGTCTGCTGACCGAGTTTCGCATATTTGACATAGTATTGTGCTGCCAGAATTTCTTTCCTTAGTGACAAGGTCTGGTTGCTCATGCACACAAACTCACACACAAAATGCAAAGAAGTAAGAACAACCCCGGTAAGAGGGATAAAAATACTTCCCATGGTTGTGGTATATATCTGCTCCAGACCAACTCTGTGACAGCTTCCTCATCTATATTCCTCACAGACTTTATGTTTCGCTCATTTGCATTAAAACATACATTTGTGTCAGATGAATAACACTACAATCAATCTCTCTGCCAATGACAAACACATCCATTGCTTCTTTAAACTCAGCTATTTACTATCAGACAAAGGGCTTGCTAAATAACCACTAAGCCTCATAATTTGGAGAATAGCACAGCACCTCTCTGCTCTTTTTACTATCTTTAAATGCATTTAATTCCTTTTAACAAAATAAATATGACAGGGAATACTAGAAATGACTCAAGCATTAGAGCTGTGTTCCAAAGCTAAATCATATTTTAGTGCACTTACAATTGCTCTAAAAGCTTGGGCGATACGGCCGCACAGCAAGAGTGATGGCTTGTGGGACTTTGGGGTAGAAAGAACAGCTTGAGACTGCTTGTTGCAAACCTTTAAACCAACCTGAAACGCCAGATGCTCACACTAAAATGCTTCTTTAAGGTGCCTCCTCCATCCCTTTTTTTTTTCCTTGCTCAGAAGGCTGAGAAATCCATATTATTATGTTAAATGTAGCTTCAAAAAGTGAAGGCAACACATTCATTTTAGATTCTGGACACTGAAAGGACCACATTTCCAAGTGAATTCAAAGTCTGCTCATTTATCTGTTTCAGGACAAAAAAAAAGACTGAAGCCATTTGTAAAATTCCTATTTCACTTTGTCTGCGATCCAGTCCATTTGTTTGTTTTGTCAGCAACAAATTGTCTGGGCTTTGTGCCAGTAATCTTTAATTCTAATGGCTTAACTTGGCTGAAAGTGCAGTATGCAAATTTAAAGATATGCTTCAATCTGTTAAATTCTCAGATTTTCAAGACTGCAGCTGAGATGGTGTAACAATTCAGCTTACAGACAAAAAAACTAGATAATGGTGTCTCTTGGATGAAGCCAACTGCATAACCTTATTGAGTATTTTGGTTGTCTGATTAATATCAATCATATTATGTGATTTCACCTTTTTCCTTTTACACACAGCCAAAACATCTAAAAACCAGTGAGGGACACATTCCTACAGGAGTGACATGGAGCTCATTTATACATGTTTGCCATTTGTCCCTCCATTTGAAAAGAAAAATGAAATGAAAGAGGAGGTCCTTTAAATATTGAACATTTCACGAATATTAATACCAGCATTGTGTTTGTCCTTCGTATTATAAGGATACTGCATTTGGAATGACGTCAACCCGAGGTGCTTGTTTATTTTCTTAACTGGGTTAAGTGTCATTTTTTTAAATATTAACAGGGTTTGTCGGCATCATTTAAACTCCTGACTCGGTTATTTAAGGCTCTGATCATTATACATTTCTTCACTGAGACTGAGGACTAGTGTGGTGGCCACATCACTTTGACTTTAATCCAGACTCCTCCTCTAACTTCTGATATGCTTATTTTCCATGCTCTTATCTGAAGACTTGTTCTCTATAACAACATTTTTTAAAAGGCAGGCATTAAGAGGCTTAGCAGCGGATGTGCTTTAGCAGCCAAAAGGTCACTTTTGCAAATTGGGTTCATTAATCTTCCAGTGTATGGCAGCTCCATTGGGACACTCTTCATACACAGACACAGATTAAAATGGGGAAAGCAGTCGTAGATTAGCCCAGAAAAAAAAGAAACTCTTGGAATGATAAAGACTCTTGTGACGAAGTTGAGCCTTGGCTCTGTAAAGTCAGATTGCCAGTTTCGCTCAGATCAGAGCGAGAGAGAGAGCCGATGGGAGGGATATATGGAGTCTGGAGTAGAGTTTGACTGAGCTGTGATTATACCATCACAGATGATTATAGTTAGGCATTCCACTGACCCAGTGCATGACAGAATCTCTCACTTTTCTCTCACTCTCAGTCTCTCTTTCTCGTTTTCTCTCCGGGTCTCTGGGTGGGTGCCAGCTCTCCTACAGACGTAAAACACCTGCACAAGCGAGACAAGCCCCGAACACTGTAGGGTATCCAGTGTTGTGCAGAGACCCAGTGATTTGGCTGAAATACGAAACAAAAGAATCACTACAACAGCAACAACAAAAACGATAATAGTGGACTTCAGACAATAGCTAGTTAGTTCAGAAAGGCAGCAGTGTTTCCCAACCTCACCTCATTCAGATAAACCTAACTTTGCCTTCATTGTGCAGGATTTCCAGAAGCCTATTTTTTACCCACACATAAAAACACACATATCTATATCCACAGACAAACTCTGGCCAAAAAAGCACCAAAAAAAACTTAAGCATGCATCAGAAACAACCAAAACTATGTGTCCCTTAATCAGCATTTCGAAGAAGTTATAACCATTTTCTGGTTAAAGAAGTATGGTCTTCAATGGATCTGGGATGTGACACAGTTCCTGCTGTTTTCACCCACACTGACGTGCAAATGATGTTCATCGCACCAGTCCACAAACCTGCTTACTTCAGCTGAATAGTTGCTAATGCTGCAGTTGCTTGTGAGTAAAGTGAGAATAAGTGCTATCGGAGCATTTCACTACTGATTAGTTTGAGAGCTGGCACGATCATTTCTGCACAAACCAACAGTGAGCCGATGGATCCCTTTAGAAACCAGATCTCACTAATGCACTTTTTCGCTAATTGTGTCTCACTTTTAATGTCACTACAGCTTTAAGGTGTTGCAATCAAAATGATGAGAGGTGCGTTCTACTCAGCTAACATGGTACTAGAAAACACACGCTCATATTAAGAGCAATAAAAAAGAAGGCTGTATTACTGCCTTAGAGTAATTCTACTAATACTATTTTAGACTATGGACTAAGTCAGTGGCCAGCATTGTTATTGCACCAAAGAAGAAGATGGTGCTCACTGATCTCGTAAACCTCACCCAGCTCTATTAAATCTTCACTATATAATAAAAGTGAAGCATATTATCATAATATTGTAATGATCATACTTTTAACATAGTAGCTCAGAGTCTTTGGTTCTTCTGGCATGCTAATCGCTGTCTTGAACCCAACGCTGTCTAGGAAAAGACAACAAATGACTTTGTAAATTAGATCTAGATCTACTAATAAACTTAATCAAAATTTCATTTATCCATTTAGTTTTGACAAACCATCCTCATAGTCCAGATGGCATTGTGTGTTTTCAGTCTCTGTTCTGCCATCATGATGCTTATTAATAATTCATGTCTCATAAATGACTTATCAGCTCCTTCTCCATCTCTCAGTTGCTTTTCTCTATGTTATGGCTCCATGCACGCTATGGATGGTGTGCACTTCACGAAGCCAATGAAAATGCACGACCCGTTTTACAGCTATAAAATTCCAACTTGCTAATGAATGGTTTGTTTTGATGCTCGTGGTAGTGCTTGTGCTGGAGTGGCTGTGTGTCACGACACCTGGATTTTATGCAAAACCACATTTAAGAAGGTAGCCAAATGCGTTTTCTCTGCGAATAATAAAACATGGGATTCAGGCCATGATAAACTAGTCATCACTCACATAATGAAAATCATTCCCACCTAAACATTGTCATTAAGGAGAACTTTAAAGGGTCTAATGAAACTAAACTCATAAAGACTTCCTGTAATGATCAGAGAGAGTGCAGATGGGATTGGATGCTGCTCACACCACTGCCGCATACACACAAACACAGATGCGCACACTCGCGTTCAGAATTCGTATATTATATTCAATCCACTGGGTGTGTAATGATGGCCGTTATTAAAGCGGGTAATTGTCTTACAGCGGTGCCGTGTTATTGGATCCGGGGGCCGTTCTGCAGACACAGTCGGAGGCAACTGGATGTAAAGTCGCTGAGCAGTGAAATAGGGAGCAGGGCTGAGCAGACACACAGAAGATGGTATCAGCATCAAAGGGAGATGCTAGCATTGTGCTGTCTGACCCTTCTGAATGGCACTCAGCCCACCTGTTATCCTATCCCCCCTGGGACTCTCACTAACTCTGTCCCCTTCCCTCCTGGAACTAGACACTCAGTTTACTAGGAAATCACATGAAAACCCAGCAGAGTGAGATTCAACCATCAAAGATATCAGGCACAGACCCATTGTACCATGGAAAAAATTGGGCCATGTGATTGCAGGCTTATTCCGTGCAGAGGTTTGTAACAGATCATACCCATATACGTGCAAAAATAATAATAAAATATAAAAAGAATGATTTTTTCCTTGTTATTAAAAAGCAAAGGTTATTATGCACAGTGGAATAAAAATGTTGAGGATATCTCAAGAAGAAATCTCAGTGCTTTAATCACTGCTTTTAACTCCTGTCCATTGAAACATTAGGTTGATGCCATTATTTGTAATCTGCCCTGCAATAGTTACCCCTGTTTTTAAGCCTGCCTTTACTGTTTTTTCCCACTATTTTCACGCTCTATAACAAAAATTACTCAGAACATTCATTTATTCAAAACAATACCATGTCAGCAAAAAAAGAAAAAACAGTGTCATTTCATTCATGAAAGAAAAATACACTGTCATTACAAAAGAACTCGAATAATAATACGTTCATGAGATGTCCTCAAATGCAGTACGGCATTCTCCAAGGGCTCTGTGAAAAATGATTGAATACAATCATTCTGAAACAGCGCAAAAAGGAAGGAGAAGACAAATGAAACCAAAAGCAACATAATAAATAAAACTATTATATAAAATACACCGCAGCAATTTATAAGCAGGGTTTTAAAAAACATGACATTTAATATATCCTAAAAGTTTATATTCTATTAAAAATTCTATATTAAATTCTGTTGCAGTGATTTATCAAAACACGCAAAAATATACATGGAAATCTAATATAGGATGCAGAGTTTGTGCAATTCTAATGAGTCAATATTTGGTATGACCACCTTTATTCTTCAGCGCAATCTGAACTCTCTTAGGTAGTTTTCTTGTAATTTCTTTAAGTAGTCTTTAGGAATAGTTCTCCAGGTTTCTTGAAGGACATTCAAAGCGTTTTTCTATGAAGGTATTTTGTTTTACTGCATTTGCGATGTGTTTGTGATCACTGTCATGCTGAAAAATAAAACTGCTGTCAACCAGATGCTTTCCAGATTATATTGCACGGTCAATAAAAATCTGACAGCACTCATAATGTTCAGAATTCCAACAACTTTGACAAAATTCTCAACACCAGAGTCTCCACTGTGTGGTGCAGATGGCTGTAGACACTGTTGCATCATATATTGATGACAATTTGGATTTATAACTCTACATAAAGAGAGTAAAGACTTGTTGCCACTGATTTTCAGTCCAGTTCCTGAATACTTTGCAGGACGTCAGGCTGGAACAACTGAAGGGCTCGATCCATCTCTCAGCTCCTGTGTCAGCTCTGTGTTGGAGTTTTTCTTATTTATTAAGGACACGACTTTCAGATGCTGTTCATCTTCTGTAGATAGTTTTTGACCTAATAACTTTTTACAAATCATTGTGTTGGCACAAAGATACTATTTTATGACTGTCAAACTATGTTAGCTTTGCTATTTTTCATTGATTTAACTAATGAAATTGGAACAAATGATTTGTTTTTGTGATAGGCTGCTAGTAACAAAGTGCCTAAAGACAAAATGACAAAACGGGTTCTTTGCTAACGTGTGTGTCATGTTAGACACAACACTGGTTCATTCCATAGGTTAGATGCCTGTTTATGCTTAAATGAAATGCTTCTCCTAGAAAGCAAACAAGGTGTGGATTTGAGACGTAATTCTAGGGCTCTTTGGCTATGACCAAAATCTCATATCCCGATATAAGACATTTCTCATCCCGATAACGATATATATCACAAAATAGTGCTTTTTCTGTAAATTCTGTGAATCTTGAGAACTCCAGAACTTATGTGAAGTGTTTTCAGCTGGTGTACCTGGAGTCGAGTGTTTTGACAGATGCATGAAACTATATATTTTAAGATATAAGTCCTAACGGCCGCCATCTTCTTTGCGAGTATTTATTACGTGGCGTGCTTCGGGGAAAGTTTTGACTGGTCCTTCTGTTTGGAGCTACCTGGTTCTGCCTCATTTTCACCGGCTATGCTGGAACTCTCTGTGCCCCGATGAAAAAATATTGCCGTAAATGGAGTATTTTGCGACACCACGAAACAAACGATAGCGTATAATTTGAAACAATGGATGTTTTCATTTCGTCATATCGCACAGCCCTATGTAATTCTATTATTTAAAAATATTGTTGTTGTAATGATATAGCTCCACTTTGTGTTGACACCACAGCGCATTTGTTTAAGGGCACTGCTGTGATGACAAAGATTATGAATTGTAACGTGTTGCTGAGATGTCAGTGGTTGTTTGGAGTTAAAAGAAACAAAACAAAAGGAAATGATTTTGGGGAGGGGGGTCGTTCTAATTTAACCATCAAGGACCTTGACACAAATCGGCAGTAACATTTAGAAGCGGCCTTTTATTACCTCTTTGGTTCAACAACAACAAACCCATCCTCCTTCACAGCGCCGCTGAACTCTCATTTAACGCTGGCCCCACAAACAACATTAATCCAGTTCCTGCCCAGCTGTGCACAGTGTGAGGTGAAGCTGGCAAGAGAAGAAGGAGGTGGACAGTCCCAATACCCTGTGGTCTGTACTTTAGCCAGCCAGCTGGTGTCATTGGATCCTTCCTGACTTGGACCGCAGAGGTGATTTCTCAGTAGAGGCCATGGAATTAGCATCTTAAACACAGTTTACTGGAGTCATTTTATCAGCAAGGCACTTTCACATGCAGTCTATGGGTAAATTGTTCTGGGAACTGTTCTCCAAAATCACAAACAAATACATTTGCACAAGGAAATGTCTACCTGTAGCTAGATCTAACTGCCCTTATCAGGTGCATCATTCAACTTTTAAAGGTAAGAGATAACAACACATCGGTACAAAGTCTGACCAAGTCACATTTTAACTTTGGGGCAGTAAGCTATTATGGTTGTCTCTGCATGTCCGGTAGACACTTTTGAACCACCGCTTTTCCTGATGTGAAAGCTTCTATGTTAAATTAAGTCAATATGAGAAACAACAGTGAACAACATTGAAATTTTAGAATCTGTATCCAGCGAAAAGGGTGAGTGCAAAAGAAACGCTGTGTGGGTCAGCTGTGTAAGCTTGTGAAGTTAAGTATGAACTGTAAAAACTGCATGCTGTTTTTTTGTTAAAGCACAGTGGCACACTCCTTCTAGTGCTTACATAGCTATTGGAAAAGCCAAGCTATTTCCTCCCTTGCAAGACCAAAGGCAGCCGGGACAGAATAAACAGGCCTTTCAGCCCGTCCTGTGGGAAATGTATTCCTTTTAACAGCTACCACATGGATTTTAACATAAGAAGGTCAAAGCTGGGATTTTCTTTTGCACAAATAACCAAGAGAATGTGGTTTATTTATTTATTGCTGTCTTAATATATGCAAAGTCGTAATTAAGACAGAGAAGGGAGGGAAAGAAACCGAGGATGAGGGAGGGTGCTGGTGTTAAGGATAGCTATCTGGAGTCAGTAAGGAGGTGGTGTACATATCTCTATTTAAGGGATATTCGATATTCAATTAAAAAAACAGAGTACGCGCTGTCGGAGTTAATTCGGATTCACATGAATTATCCCCAGTCTACATGCACTGATGGAGCCTATGTGTGCACTGTTGAGTTTTCAGGGATCTGTGTGATTTGTCTGCAAAGTGTCTTCCCATCTATTCCATTCACCTCAGTCACATCCTTCACGTCAACCCCTCGTCTCTTGTCTCATGAAAGGCAGTCCATTACTGGATATTAGCAGTGGAGTGAGGCAGCGAGATAAGGGAGGCTGCTGATCAAACACACAGACAAATCGCCAGTGACAGAAACACACATTTGTTGCTCAGCGTTTAGCTTTGATCTCTGACTCTGCCAAAAGCCAAAAAGAAGCAAATCTCAGCCTTTGAACTAAGGCTGTTCAGATGAGGTATCTCTCTCTCTCTCTTATGGAGATCGGTACACTCCACACATCATTTGCAATCATGCTGCACAACTGATACTGCCTACATATTCAGCAGACCATTGAAGAGATGGTTACAGTGCAGGGAGGAGCAGGATATCCACATCACTGACATAGAACATGACACTGGAGATGTTGATGCTTATTATTTGGGACTTTGGGCCTCTGGTGGGCTGACTGAGGCCCATTATAGTGAAACGATTGTTCAAGGTTTAACAGCAGCATCCTTATAAAACCTTCATATGCCTCTAAATCACTGTCAAGTCGGCAGGAGTATCAACAAGTTGTGACTGGAGCACTGACTTGCGATTATGTTTCAATTTTGTGCACAGGAGCAGAGCGCAGACCCACACGTAAAGCTCCGATTAGCCTCGACTGCGAATCTTCCAATCTCTGATTTGCTCTGATATCACATTTTATTTTGTTTGTATCCTTGCGATCATCAGCGAACACGTGCGCAAACATATTCACACACAGGGGAGAGTGAGATTGTTTTTGCAGCATAGAAATAACAGATAAGTGGCTGCTGTGTGTCTAAGCTGTCAGCCATGGATCATCTCATTTCCTGACCGGGCCGGCCCAGGCCCCCTGTGTGTTATTACAAACAGCCCAGATCATGTGACAGGAGAGGGAGATTACTGGAGAAACTAATTGAGGCTGTTCTGTGTGTTCTCTGATGGAGAACAGTGGGGTAACTGTTTGCCCAGGCGGCCTGATACTCGACCCTCCTACGTCCCCTGCAACCACAAAATGGCTATTACAAACAAAGACCCTGTCAAAGCCAACGGACCTGGCCAGCCTGTAGTGAACAAGATCACTCCTTTGAAGCTTGGGGATTCCCCTTATCATGAAGAAAATGTATGGGCATGGGACCAGTTGTGCATCCACACACCTGGCTCAGCACGCCATTTGCTTAAACAGGTAGCGTGCTCCTCATTAACCCCATAGAATTACCAGGAAGGACCTTGCTATATGTGTTTTATATGATATACACTGAAGGTGAAGTAAGCCTTGAATTCACCACTCTTAGCTTCATTCTTTCCCCGATACCTTGGCCCAGCTGCATTATTTATGGCACATCTTGCACTGGCCGTTGTGTACAAGACCTGGCCGGGTTGTATCGTCAGCCTTGGCACAGTACTCAGTGGTATTAGTACCTACAGTACAACAGAGCTAGAAAAAAAAAGAGGCCACTGGCAGCAACCAGCACCCACTACTTCACACGCAAGAAAAACTGTCAGTTAGCATTTGCTTTGAGCAGACCAGTATGGCTGTCAGGCAGAGCTATTATTGTGATACAGCCCTGGGTCAGGCTGGAGCTCCAGGGTGAAACAAAGTCATCTTGTGTCATCACTTTCAGCTCTGCTTTTCCATAGATCAGCATGCTGTAAGGCCTTAACAAAGATAGAGTCACATTTACAGCTATATCCCTTTTGACAGGTGATAGACATGGCAAATGCATTACAAGGAAGGCAATCAAATGATCTTATACGATGGGTGAGCTTAAACTGAATAATGGTGAAAGTCTTATATTATCTAAAAAAAATTATACTGTCAAAGCAGTGAAAACATCAATCAGCGCCAGATACAAAACAGACATTTGTGATTCTGGCCTTTAGCCTTGAGTTGAAGTGACAGGCAACCATATGCGCAATCTGTTGATCACAATCTGTGATTCAGATCAGATCAGATCATTGGCCAGATTGCTCGCCCCTAAATGCATACGTACAAGAAAACTGTTCCATAATTACTAAGAAGCATGAAAGGAATGCAGGAACAAGTCTCACACTGAAACCCCTGAAACCAAATCCTGTCTTATTGCATAAACAGTCACACGCATACCAACACCTATACCTACACTTTCACTAGAGAAGTTCCAGGCACTGGCTGGTGAAGGAGAAAGTGGAGGGGGAGGGGCTGCAGTATTGTATTTCCACTAAGTATATATTCCCTGCGTTTTTATGTGCAGTCGGCCCCAGGCATGCCCCAGTTCTAGCCTAGTGCCAGTGCCAAGGATAGCCCAGGCGCCAAAGATGGCTGTACAGGGCTGATAGCACTTTTACAAGTGGGAATCTGAGAGCCACTGTGCTTTTAAAGCTTGGCTACTTGTGCTGCATCTCAAATGACATCCTCTTGCCACAAATAAAGCAATAATCTTGACCACTTTTGTGTCATGTGTAATGCACTATGTGAAAGTCTGTGTGATTTGATCTGGGCTCTTGGGGATGATAGCCCTTCTTGAGCAGGATTCTGGTTGTGTAAGAGTAGAAATAATAAATGATGCCCAGGTCAGGAGTGGCATTATTTTCTGGGCAGCTGACCGGTGAATGTTGGCCTCATAGGCAGAGAAAAACACAGTCAAGATGTCAGGTTGCATGGGAATCCTAGCTTTAACTTAATAGCTTGCAATCAGTGGCTGCTTGAATTAAGTGCTTCAGGATGCACTTAGGCTCAAATTGTACTGATAGAAGTTGAACCAAAGTGAAAAGTGAACTGAACTGCAAGTTGTGCAGAGTTTTCTTAACTCTATAACCCACAATAGTAGCATTTTTTCACAGCATTTTTTCTCCTGTGAACCAGAGTTTATGCACAACTTGGTCTGAAGTTGAAATACCTGCAAGTTTATTCATCTGGTGATTTCTTGGACTATTTGAAAATCATTTGAAAAATTATCCTTGCAACATATGGAAATTATCTAATGACAAATTATCTACCAAGCAGAGGTGTAAAAGACAGTTAGATCCTGCCTCTACCATGCTGGTATGCCCCGGATCATTTCTCATCCCAACATGCTAGTGCAAGTTAATCATGGTTTTATTTGTCCAAATAAGTATTTTTTTCAAAACTGTGCAGACTTCTCTAGATGTTTTTCGGCTAAGTCTAATCTGGCCTCCCTGTTCTTGTCGTAAACCTTCTGTATGTAAATTCACAAAGGAGTCTCTAGATTCATGACTTTGACCATCCTCGAGAGTCTTAACCAAAAAAAAGGTTTGCACTTATTGTACTTATTTGTTATTGAACGTTTTATATACTGGCTCTGCTCTATGGCTTTTCGGGCCTTTTTGGTGTTACTGAGCTGGCCAGTGCATTCCTTCTTTTTAAGAATATGCCAGATAATTTGATTTGACCACTCATAAAGTTTTGATGTCTCTCTGATGGGTTAGTTTGGTTTGTAAGTCCAATGATGCTCTCCTTCAATTGTATTGGAATCTCTTTGGAGCTGACAAAGTTGACAGTGCCAAAATACAGGTTCAACACTTGTATTCTACTTCAGATATTTTAACTTTTTTTTTTTTCTTGGCAAAATGAAGCAGCGGGCCTCACCTCACTTGTCAGTCAAGTTTGATTACAACTGAGCTCCTGAAAATACTTATAAAAATGGCTGTAATTCCCAAATATTGAATTCAGGACTCTTGTTAAACTCCTTCAATCACATTAAGTGGTTGCCTCTGTAGGGTTGCACAGAGGCAAAATTACAATAAAAAAGTGTCCTTTTCTAGGCTAAAAAAGGATCAGCACTGGTTGTCTAGCTCAAACTACAGTTGTTTTAATATCTTTTCAACAGATAGAATTATATTAAAAACTTAAAAGCAGAAGCAATTAGATAATGCACGAAGAAGAAATTGTACTCATTATGCAAACCCTGAACCTAACCTAAGGGCTGAATAAGATGTGATTAAGAATCCTTACCTTAAATTTGGCAGTTTCTTGTTTGAGATTATGTTGTCAGGCATCTCCAGACAACGTCCAACACTGAACGTTCAGCAGAATTCAGAGGCTTTGTTTGTTCACATTCAAACTTTTTGCAAAACACGGAGAACTCGGCAGATTCTCCAACTTGCAACTGCATACACGTCCTGAAAAAACACAGTGAACAATGCTATTTTGACACACAGCACGTTGAAAAAGATCTTCTCCTGAGGGATCAACAAACAGGAATAGTGACAATGGTCCTGAAGTGCATGAGAATATGACCTTGAATGTGTTGCTGAACAACTATGAATGAGAAAACAAATTTTACCGTTAAATCAGTTATATTTATAATTAAGAAACTGTTCTCAAATCATCAGTGTCTGCCTATGCCTAGTTCTGATATATTCAGGACTCTCTCTGGTTAATTATAGCCTAATTAAAGATCAGTCCATTTACCATGCCATACTATTAATGCACTGTAGACCTCTGGATATTTATACCTGGTTTTTTTGGTATACACAAAGAAAAACAGGTATAAATATACAGCAGATGTTAAGGTTAAACAAACAAGCCAGCCTTAAGAGTTCTGATAATTTTAGTATAATAATAACTTGCACACACATATTACATTTGGTTTTGTGTGATGCATACCTACTTCAGCTAAAAGTCCATATTTAGCCCGAGATATTCAGAATTACATCAGAGCTACGACTTAGCTGTGACACAGAAATGAGATCTAGTGCTCAGTGAGCAGCTAATATTCTTTGCTCACGTTGACTCTCCAGCACCCAGAGCTGATGATGATTATCCAAGTTGAAAGATCCGGATTCAGTGAACCGAGTAACTGTATCTGAAACATAAAGCCATGCCCATAACCAATGACTAATAAACCACAGTGTGTCTACAACTCTAAAACAAATTATAATGGCTAAACTGTCCTACATTCACACCCTACAATACTTCTTCACACACATAGAAGTTACTTGCAGACACTAATTATTACCATTTCAACTTAACATTCAGTTGTTGCACTAGATCATATCAAGTCATAGAGGCCACTGTCATACCTAAACTTTAGGATTTGCTACTATATTTTTGTATAGTTGTTCTTTCTTACCATGTTGCATGCAGCAGAAAAAAATTTGGATTCAAACATTTTTGCACTACTGGAAACACTCCAGTGTGTTTTAAGGGAGAGAGGTACCTGGATCAGGAGGCAGCACACATGATGCCCACTTGCTGGTGGTGAATGCAGTATTACCCGTGCTTTTGCAAATTGGCACAAACCAATATTGCACAGACGTTGCAGGAGCTGGCCTGTTAAAGACCAGCTAATGTCCCACGCAACAGCATCAGACATTTGCACATTCACCATTGCCAGGTAATGTCTTAAACATTTCAAGGCTGCAGTGCATTTCTGAAAATGCCTCGAGTAATAGTCCTACCTTCTTAACCTAAGTCTCCCAACCTTAATACAAATCCTAAATATACTGAGTATTAATCACTAGCTCAAAAAGTACTGTAAGGAAATCTTTCATGTGCTTAATAAGAACAGAAATGTTAAAAATTATGTGCCTAGTTTGCTGCAAAGACTTGGTCTTGGTCTGTAATGTGGGGGGAATAATGGGCAATTTGGTGCTTAAAGGCAATTATCTGTTTGGTGTAACTTTTTACAAGAAACATACAAACACCCGGCCTTTGCGTCACCCACTATTAAAGCAGGGCTGGATCTTTCCTGCCATGCTACATATTTCCACTTGTTTGTGTGATACATACCACCTGATAGCCTATTAGTAGCAAATCATAGTTTAGAGGTGCTAGCTAGTAAGTGGCAGGTATCTCTGAGATTATCTTTTAAACAATCCCTGACATAATCACACCTTATAAACAATTTTGCTATGTGGAAACTTGAAACCCTTATTTGTTGCAGCCCATATGAACCAGCTGATTTCTACATGCTGATGAAGAGCTGTAACAGCAGGAGTCAACATCTGCACATTTACTCTCTTGAAGAGCAGCTCAGCCAGCACACACACACACAGACTCGCTCCAAAAAATGCTGTGCCTCTAAAAACACTGATTATAAGTACTGCTATATTTAATGCTAATACACTAAAAGCAAGACTAAAATATTCAATTAGTAAAGTTAATTTTCACTAACACACATTGTAACATCTTCACAAAATGCCCCACCGTCTAAGTCTAGTCATTAAATAAAGAGTTTATTTTCATGTTGTTAATCTGCTCATACAGCACAGTTATACCACAAGAGTACACAAGAACGTGCAAATATCATAACGCATCTCTAACGGAAAATTTAATACACAAACTCACTGGCAGGCTTTGTCTCAGTGCCCTGCAGCGAGTCAGAAACTATGCAAATGAGGGAAAATCTCCAATGGATTAAACAGAAGTAGCAACCACTTTTACCAACCGAAACACTCAGTAATGATCTATCATTGTACTTGTTAGCTATGTGAAAGAGGGAGAGAGCATCAGAACTATTTTGCAAATATTATGATCTTGCGTGTATGCGTGTGTCTGCTTTACTTATGGCTTTGCTCTGAGTTGAATAGTCGAACACCTTTACACTCTCTGAGAGACACAGCAGTATGTTGCTTCTGACCTCTGTGTTTTGAGCAGTGGGTTGCCCACCTAATCACATATGAAAAACAAAAATTGTTTTTCTTGTTCTTTACATGTTATTCACGCTATGCTTTTATGCTTACATAGAGTAAACTCCAGGAACCGCGAGGGAATAACCAAACATGACACCCAAAGTTTCTGTTACACACAGAGATTTATATAGAAAGTAAAAATAGAATACTTGAAATAAATGCTTTCTTATGCGATCTCCCCTACATGTTTATCACCATGTCCTGAAGGGTTGTCTCTCAGCTGCGTCAGATGGTTTTAGCACCACTTAAGTCATCGATCCATTAGCCCCTCCATTTAAACCTTCACACCTAATTGGTGAATCAAATAATAAGATTTAAGAGGCTCAAAAGACACATGCACCTGCATCAGGGATAGTGTTACGCTCTTATAGCGACGTTAATGCACCGCTCCTGGTTTGACCCCTAACCATTATTCCCTGAAGCACTTTCATTATCCTACTGATGTTATATGAACTCAGTCGCTCGTTTTTTTTACACAGATTGGACATATTAAAGTCAACATGTTCACAGATTTGGTAAATGAGTGAAAGAAGCATTTAGAGCAAATTCGCAGGTACACTCCTGACTCATTACGCAATTAATGTTGTCATTGGCCATTCAGCGCTGCCGTAAATAATAATCACACCTCATTATGAGCAATATTATGTTGAAGCTACTTAGCATGCTGTGGTGTACTGAAGTGAATTTGTTTATTTACAGCTGGCTGGCTTTTGATTACTCAACATTTGACAAGAACAAATTTACAGTCATGCCAATTTTCTTTGAAACCATCCGGCGTGCTAAAGACAACGGGGCTTTGATGGATTCTCTCAGGGGACTGATCATGTCAGCCAGATAACAGAACACTAGTTAAAAGACACATACCACTTCTTTTGAACACATTTGATTAGGTTCGTAAATTACTTGCATTCCTGGTGGAGTTGCCTTCAGGATATGGAACATCTTGACATGCAAATATGTCACATTGTGATTCTATCTTTGCGTGCGCTTACAGTGACGTGTGCATCCCCCTTGCAGTTTACTTTTAGAAGGTCTGGCATCACTTCCAAATACATAAGTGTCCTATAATGCTGACAAATAATCTGCACTGAAGTGAAGGCAAAGCTTGCTGCTGTAATGGAAGAATCATACAGCCTTGATGTATTATGACCAAATAGCATATGAATCAGGCAGGGAAATAGAGAGCGAATTAGCATCGGGACAGGTCTCCTCCCCCAGCCTTCCGCTAGCCTCCCATCATTCATTATGATGATCAATGGCTGCTCTTTATGCCCTGACTTGATATTTCAGACTCATGTGAGGTGTGGATCATTAGGGAAAGCTTTTACCATTAATAAGCAGACGTTGTTTACATGACTAATACTCCACGAGGCAATGAGGTTGAAGCATTTAGAGCAGGACATTCATCTTCCCCACACCAGTAAATATCACCCAGATGCTATTGATATTTACTGTGTTATAGAGAAAATGGCTGAAGTGGACAAACTTCGTCATGTAAGGAGTGAAAAACAGAAGGAAAAAATGGAAGAAAAGTTTTCAACTTTAACAGCAGAATAATAAAATGGAAAAAGGCCATATGTGCTGGTTCTTTAGTTTGAATCAAACTAAAATATGGCACAAAAGCAAAACCTCAGACAATACGAGACAATAGAGTATCGGAGTATGTTTGAAAAAAAAGGGGTGATTTGGGTTGGTCTGTTTTCTCAGGGAGTTATTCTTTGCTGTTCTTATCAGACCAATTAATATCCAACCAGTGTTAAACATGCTGTAGCACTGTCAGGTGTACCAGGCGATAAGGCAAACTCTCGAGTCGAGTCATGAGTGGCCACACACGTAAACACAATCACGCTTGGATAAGCATGTATGCTGACCATATCATTATCCATTGTCACTCCTAAAATTTGATCAACAAACTCACATGAAAGAGTAATAATTCAAGGAAAACAGGGACGTAGTGGATATCATTTTGCAAAAGTGGTTACGATAATGGATGGAAACAGATTCAGTTCCAGATCTCAACCAACTTAAAGACTTTGGGTGATCAAACGCAGCTGTGTTAATTGTCTTTCACTATTACAGTCATATCGCCAACACCATCATCCCAACACAAACAATGAGTCATTGCTCCAGCTGATTTGCAAACACTAGTAAAAGGACTCGGGTAAGACTGCTGATGTTGATGACGTCGGCCCTTCGGTTCTCTACGTGCTCGTCGACATGTCCACATTCACACAAACTACACCGTATGCTAAGTGACACTGATACTAATTAGAAGCTCTTGGTGAAAGGTTAGTTTAAGCAGAAGCATCTGTTGACCTTTTTCAAACATCATAGCATACCAACAAATGCTGAGTGTCAGTAAACAATATGAACATGTCATGGTGGCAACATGGTGTCCTCCTAATGACAGGCCAACACAGCACGCAGAAAAAGGAAGCATCACATATAATGTGTTACATGTAAAACAAGCAAAGCATGTTACAAAATTTGTTCATACTCTGTTGTGGTAGTCCAGTCATACACACATCAGCGCTGCCATGTCAGCTATGTTGTTCCTGTCAGGGGAAGAGACCTCGGAGAGTCCCACGGTACCACGAGACATATATATCTCTTCTGTGCTTGTAACTGTGTTATATTGCAATTATGTCCTTGTTCATGCTGCAATAGATCAGGATACAGGGGAGTGTGTGGGATAGTCACTAAGGTGGAGGGAGGTGTGTTGGGTCACAGTGTGAAGTTCCCTGTAAGGACAGGGAACTTGTTTTCCTGTAACAGCTGGCAGAACACAGACACGGTTATTTTCCACCAACGCATTGAAATTGTTGATGACTGATGGCAGAAGACAGTGTTCTTCCACCCAATGGATTATCGAGATTAGCTTTTAGGTCCGCCTCCACGCGTTAGACCTAACCAGAAAAAGAGAGTGGCTTAACTTGTCATCCCTTTAGAGAACGATGTAATTAATGGGCTCTGATGAGCAGCTCAATCTCCACAGACAGGAGGAGATTGCCCTGGTTTTTGAGGCGAGGTGCAGTGTGTGTGTGTGTGTGTGTGTGTGTGTGTGTGTGTGTCTGTGTCTGTGGGACAGATGAGAAGTAGAAAGAAAAAGAGAGAGAGAGGCGTACCTGGCAAATATGTACGCCATCCCTCCTGCTCACTCGTCCTTGAAAACAACCTTCTTGGCTTTCCTCTCATTTCTTGGAATTCTTAATAGCTTCGGTTGTTATTTTATTAACGTAAACTGCAAAACTGTAGTTGAAACTGAATTGGAAAAATCCACAACCTTACAAGAACCATTAGAAATCATTTTCACATATATTTGCCAATCTGTTGATTCGTTAGAGTGATACAGAGGAATGGAGCAGAGCTCATGTTAGGACTCCAGCGGTGCCGGTGAACGGTGCAGCACTTCTTCCTGTTATCTCCCCTGAGGATAACTATTTGAATCAGATTATGTGCGTTATTTCTGTCTCTAGTGACGTGAGCTCTCGGCATCACAGGAAAAGCTTTCGCACACGCGAACAGCTTTTTCTCCTGAGTGGTATATTTTGAAACAGCAGTAGTGATGGGGTGCTAAAACAATTCATAATGCATGGTTGCACAATACATACATCATATCCTACGTCACCATCGCAATATGCATATGCTGAAGCACTATTTTTTGACCTGGGAAAATTGCAGACAGTATGCCTGCTTTCAGGAATAACTAAGGCAGTTAATGAGGAACTAAAACTACTACATGAAACCTTTTATTATTATTATTGTACACCCTGTTTAATAGCGATAAATAAATGATACATAAAAAAAGATATGTTGATTCTTGTGTAAACCCTAGACAAAGTGTTAAACTGTAATGTAAAGCAGCATGTATTATTTCTACTGCAAAAAGCTTTTTAAAAAATTGGTATAATAAAACAAAAATAAGTTTAGGATATTTAGTATGCTCCCACAAATGATAAAATAATGAAAACTGCTGAAAGCGTGTTCCCTGGATTATCTAGAAATAATTGTGCCACTGTTTCTGGAGAGAGATGTTGAATTTTTAAATACTACACTAAGTGCTGTGAGCAATTAAAAGGAAATGTAATTCACCTCCTTTTCACCTACTGCATGCTATAATTAGAGGCATCTCAGCATGACCCCAAAAAAGGAGAAATCAGTAGTTATGGGAAATAAGTGGATGGATAATATGTAGGGTTTATTAATAACATTATGTCAACTAAATAATATGTGTTTATATTGTCTGTTTTCCATAGCAATCCTAAAATTTGCCATTTTCTATTTGTCCTCTGCAATTTCATGCAGAAAATGTTGCAGAGTCCGTCTGGCTATCCAGAATCCAATCTCCTGATGACATCATTAACCCAACCTCATTTGAAATTTAAAGAGGCTGGGTGGACCATTCCCCCTAGTAATCAGTCAATACTGAGACTGTGGGAGCACTTAGTGGGAGACACAGATGGAAAAGCACAATAAAAAAAAAGCATGCTTGCAGGACCTGACTTAAAGTCAGATCAAGCAAACAAGCCAATGCTTCC
Organism: Oreochromis aureus; assembly: GCF_013358895.1. NCBI lineage: Eukaryota > Metazoa > Chordata > Actinopteri > Cichliformes > Cichlidae > Oreochromis > Oreochromis aureus. Next base: position 14,157,155 of record NC_052942.1, on the reverse strand, counting down.
AGTTAGAGGGAGGGTTTAGCCTAACCTATGTCACGTCTGATCACAAACTCAAAGCTTTTATGCAATTCTTAAATAGAACGTCTTTGGTTCTGCTCGGGTACGTTCCACAAAGCACAAACAAATCCTTATATCCTGTGACAGTAACACAGATTCTGAAGCGTGTTAACAAAGTAGCAAAGAGGCCACTGTCACGTCACACTGAATCTGGGACAGACATCCAAATAGGTAACAGACCATGAAAGAGTTGCTGGAATGAACTAATCTACACTAAACTGTGTAAACACCTCATATTTACTGAGGTGTCTAGCTAAAGCATGTACACTTGCATTTTATATTTATATCTATCTGGAGGAAATTCAAGCAGGAAGCTGGTGGACAGATCATCAGCAAACTGAGACATGGACATGGAAGGAATATTGGCCCAGTCTGAGCTTAGTGCTGTCACTTTTTGATTGCATTCACAAAATGCATCTGCCACTCCGACTGCATAAAACAAAGGTGGCATAGTTGGCGTTTCACTATGTAGCAGGGGTTATTTTTTATATTTATGGTTTTGTGTGGTAATTGTGGTAATCCCCGAACCAAATGGTGGACACCAGAGGTGAAGGGAGCCACCAGGCTGAAGAAGGAGTCCTATCGGGCTTGGTTAGCCTGTGGGACTCCAGAGGCAGCTGACAGGTATCGACAGGCCAAGCGGAATGCGGCTCGGGCAGTGGCTGAAGCAAAAACTCGGGTGTGGGAGGAGTTCGGAGAGGCCATGGAAAAAGACTTTCGGACTGCCTCGAAGAGATTCTGGCAAACCGTCAGGCGTCTCAGGAGGGGAAAGCGGTGCTCTACCTGCACTGTGTATAGTGCTGGCGGTGCGCTGCTGACGCCGACTGAGAAAATTGTCAGGCGGTGGAAGGAATACTGAGGACCTCCTTAATCCCACTGACACGCCTTCCGAGGAGGAAGCAGAGTCTGGGGATGAGGGAATGACCCGCCAATTTCTGGGGTCGAGGTCACTGAGGCAGTTAAACAACTCCTCGGTGGCAGAGCCCCTGGTGTTGATGAGGTCCGCCCGAGTTCCTGAAGGCTCTGGACGTTGTAGGGCTGTCCTGGTTGACACGCCTCTACAATGTTGCGTGGAGATCAGGGGCAGTACCCTGGACTGGCAGACCGGGGTGGTGGTCCCCATCTTTAAGAGGGGAGACCGGAGGGTGTGTTCCAACTACAGGGGATCACACTCTCAGCCTCCTGGGAAAGTCTATGCCAGGGTGCTGGAAAGGAGAGTTCGTCCGTTAGTCGAACCTCGGATACAGGAGGAACAATGCGGTTTTCGTCCCTGGTCGCGGAACACTGGACCAGCTCTTTATCCTCTCGAGGATACTTGAGGGTGCATGGGAGTTTGCCCAACCAGTCTACATGTGTTTTGTGGACTTGGAGAAGGCATTCGACCGTGTCCCTCGGGTGTCCTGTGGGAGGTGTTGCGGGAGTATGGGGTGTCTGGCCCACTGCTACGGGCCATTCGATCCCTATACAACCGTTGTAAGAGTTTGGTTCGCATTGCCGGCAATAAGTCGGACTTGTTTCCGGTGGGTGATGGGCTCCGCCAGGGCTGCCCTTTATCACCGATTCTGTTCATAATTTTATGGACAGGATTTCTAGGCGCAGCCAAGTGGCGGAGGGCTTCCACTTCGGTGGCCTCAGAATCTCATCTCTGCTTTTGCGGATGATGTGGTTCTGATGGCTTCATCGGTGGGGGCCTCCAGCTCGCACTGGAACGGTTCGCAGCCGAGTGTGAAGCAGCAGGAATGAGGATCAGCACCTCCAAATCTGAGGCCATGGTTCTCAGCCGGAAAAGGGTGGAGTGCCCACTCCGGTCGGGATGAGTTCCTGCCCCAAGTGGAGGAGTTCAAGTATCTCGGGGTCTTGTTCGCGAGTGATGGGAGAAGGGAGCCGGAGATCGACAGACGGATTGGTGCTGCGGCTTGCAGTGATGCGGACGCTGCACCGGTCCGTCGTGGTGAAGAGGGAGCTGAGTGTAAAAGCGAAGCTCTCAATTTACCGGTCGATCTACGTCCCGACCCTCACCTATGGCCACGAGCTGTGGGTAGTGACCGAAAGAACGAGATCGCGGATACAAGCGGCAGAAATGAGCTTCCTCCGGGGTGGCTGGCCTCTCCTTAGAGATAGGGTGAGAAGTTCGGCCATCCGGGAGGGGCTCAGAGTAGAGCCGCTGCTCCTCCACATCGAAAGGAGCCAGTTGAGGTGGTTCGGGCATCTGACAAGGATGCCCCTGGGCGCCTCCTGGGTGAGGTGTTCGGGCATGTCCCACCGGGAGGAGGCCCAGGGCAGACCCAGGGCGCGCTGGAGAGATTATATCTCTCGGCTGGCCTGGGAACGCCTTGGTGTTCCCCGGATGAGCTGGAGGAGGTGGCTGGGGAGAGGGAGGTCTGGGCTTCTCTGCTTAGGCTGCTGCCCCCGCGACCCGACTTCGGATAAAGCGGATGAGGATGGATGGATGGTTTTGTTTGTCTAAGTGGATGGAGCGCATTAACCAGTAGAAAGGTCAGACCTGTGTAATAACTCTACACTAAAAGCAGACAGGAGCACACTTCACTGCTGAGTCCTGTGTTTTTAATTCATTAACAGAAATTGTAAAGGGACAAGCTCATGACCTTGGTGTAGAACATTTAAATGATACTGAACTATATGATTCAGTTTGTAACTTTAGCGTCACTTTTTTCTATTTTAGTTTATTGAAGAAGTCTTCATTTAAAGAATTTCACAAATCTGGGAAAAAATCAAAGATATCAAATCACAGATATGGACCTTCCCAATGCTGACATAGTTTTACTTACTTTTAAATTCCAACCATTTTCAGTAATTACCACTATGGCATCTAAATGCATATAAAGCAGTAAATATTAAGTTCCCAGCCTCTCACTGGCTCTCTCACGCTCTTCAGATTTCTTCTCTTTTACCATCAGAAGATGCATTGTAGTCCCTGCTGTCTGCTCACTAACATCCAGCTGCACACAGAGCTGCCAACAAAATTGGAAATTAAGTGAAAAAAGGACAGAGTGTAAAGAGTGGCTCAGTGAGAGGAGCTGAGCAGCACGTGCACCTTCAAAGCCCGAAGACCACAAAATACAACTTGTGAAATCAAAGCTCCACGCGACAGTACCGAGCACTAGTGATGAAAGAACTTTTTACATTCGTTTCAAGATCTACCGACTGAACAAATGCCCCGGCTGATATAGTTTCCCCATCTCTGATTAGTGTCCTAGTTCTACTACTTGTTAAAATACACGAGCACCTTTATAATGGTTCGGCGGCTTGCAGATCACTTTGGGGCATTTCGTTTCTTTTTCACCTTAGTCGTCGTCGTTTTACCTATCTGAATTTCTGACATTGCTATTTCTGTTTTTCGCGGTTTGCAGTTACCTTCTAATCTTTGCTCACCCCGAGTACACCCTCGCTGCAGTTTGAATTTGCAAAACAATATGAAGCAACAGCAGGTGTACATAGATACTTTGTATGAGATGCTGATTTTGACTCGGTTTATGGGCATTACTTCTGTGAAAGTACAACTTTTTATTAGTTGAGCACCGTGTTTGGGATCTTCTCTTTCATCCTCTCTGAGAGTCAATATTAGAAACCGAAATCAGGGGAGATATGGGGGGGACGCTCCCTATAAGAACAACAGGAACTAGGAGACTCACTTAATATTCTCTTCCTAACGAACTCGCCATATTAAGTTGAAAATATAAAAGTACAATCGATTGCAGGTTATCTGCTGTTGAATATAAAAGGCAGAAAAGCAGGGTATTACAGCCATCTTAACCCTCCTCAAGTATGACATCATCCTGTCTGGGAGTGAGGGACGTAATTGACCTTCAGATGTCTTTAAACATTACAAAATATCCCTTATGCGCCCTCCAGCATAGCCACTAAGAAAATACAGTATCCGCCAATAATCAGTCACTCTATCCTGCAATGCAATCTTCAACTTGCTACAAGCACACACTGTGCAAAGTGAAGCTGCAGGGTCATGTTTCCTTTATTTACAATATTGTTACAGCGCTGTGATTTTGACCTATGTAACTGTTGCTTTTTCTCGCTGGCAATACTGATGCCACCTTCAATTCTCTTTTGTTGATAGTCCAGACACGTCTACATTGTCGACTGGAGCATAGACCCTAACTTTTATGGGTGACTGACCGTGTTTTGTTTGCGTTTCTAACAGTGTGATTTTTAGGCAACAAAAATCTGTATTTTTGATGTAAACAAAAAGTGATTGTTCAATCAACAGATGATGCTGTGCGCTGAAATTAATCAATTTTGCAGCGAAATAATGAGCGCTTTCAGAAGAAGCTTCACTAAAGCTGTTAGGATGCAGCTCGCTTAAGTCCTTCAGTTACCCTTCATTCACATGCATACCACACTCAAACTATGAATTTCACTTTGCTAGGATTTTTGGATTGTTACCAAATGCGCCTTGTGATATTGTTTATGACACACAAACGCACAAACACACACACACAGACTGTAATCATTAGTCATTCTGTCATAAAAGCAATGTCAGCATGAACAATAAACATGGCTCATCCAAAACAAGGCTTTTGTCTATCTAAAAGAAATTGTGTTGGCAGGCAGAGCCTCTAACGAGGCAATAACCAAATAGGCCACACACACATACACTTTACTATATGTAATATGGCAGAACACGACTCCTTTACGCCTGTCTGATTATGGTAAGCGATAAAGTTGCGAGAAATTAGCCTACGCACCAGACCCTCTGAAGCTAAAATGAAATAAGGAGTTGTAGGACACGGGCAAAGGGGGATGGGTAGATGAAGCACAATGGATCCTAGTTAAAGATAGAGATGTGGCTGGATTATGAGGGGAAGGTGATAAGGAGCACAAACAATGCGCTAGTCAATATCAGTGTTGGCTGACTCTTCCATACAGGGATGACAAAGTGTAGCGCTACAGCAAAAAAAATGTTATGGTCAGGTGGTCCACATTGCTCAACCATAAAATCCTAACTTGGGGAAATATGGACATTTCACACACCTATGAACAGTACTGAAGTATCCCCTGCCCTGATGTTCACACACAAAAATACAGAGACAGCTCAGCCGGAGACCAGATGGTTCAAAATTCTCTCACACACATACAAACACATGCTGGTGCACATACACATGCCCAGTGACTGGTAAGCTTGGGATGCTGGGTTTTACAAGTCTAGACGCCATGCAAGCGGCAGGCTGGTTCCAGCAGCAGACGAGCGTCCCGATGCATAATTAACAGGCTGGTTTGGCACCTGACAGTCTCAGAGGTCACAGTGTCCTCTCCATTAGCCAGGCGCCAATCAGCCTTTGGATCACCTGAGCACGTCCTTGTCCCAACAGCAGATTGCCCAGAGGACATCAGTCACATTATACAGCCCAATCAGAGGCTCAGACTCACACAAAGGCCAGAACAGAGACAGCTAGAGATAGAGTACAAGGTGATGTCTCCCAAATGAAGCCGAGCTGCCACTCAGGGTAGACGGTGTACAAGACGAAACACACCCCGCACAAGGATACGACCTTCCACACGTTGAAGCTTTTCTCCGATGGCAACAGAACAAAAACAAGAGCCGACTGATGGACGCAAGCTGATTCAACCGTACTTATGGTGCCTGTGGCAATCAAATTGTTTTTCCTCAATGCTTGATACATTTGTATGTCTATTAAACTGGATTTGCTGCAGTAATCCCACTGATGGGTGGAAATGTGTTTCTTTTAAATGCCAGTCCCTTGCAGGTCAGAATAATTGTGTTTCTGAAAATGCCACAGCAGGTGTCACTGGCTTTAATTTATCTCGGACATTCTGTGGCATTTTGTGGAGACGTGTTGAATAAGTTTTGCTATATCAATAAAAAAATAAAAGATTACGTGAACTTTTGTTTGAGGACCGACCCACCAACCTCTGCCTGCAACCGAGCGATAAGATTTAAAGCACAAACCAACAGCTCTGTCATCACAGTCATGTTAGCTTTGCCGCAGTAATACTAAATACTTAAGTCAGCAATACCTTTGGTCTGATGGAAGTTCTAAAGCTACTTCAGACTGCTCACCAAACAAACCATTTATTCCCCACTCAGATGGCAACTCTAAATCTCTGGGCTCCCATTGACCTGGAACTGGGCCTCAACACAATACTGAAAGACTCCTTTGAGAGGGCCAGTACGGCAAGCAGGAGTAGGAGGGGTCTGAGGGCAAGGAAGCCAGGCTGGGGCATTACAAGTTGAGGGTCCCTTAGCTCCTGTTTCCCAGCTTAGAGTGATAGGCGCAGGGAGATGAAAGACCCTCAAGCTCTGTGAATTGAGCTCTAGACAGGTCTCACAAAACTAGATGTGCTAACAGAGGGCCTCCTTCAAAACTTCAGAATGCCTCCTTTCAATTGGCAGGCCTATTGTCTTTCTTTAGAAAGGCAGTGTTTGACTTCTGGAGGACAATGCGGTGGATACATGGATTTGCTGTGGCTCAGTTGAAGGCTTTATCTTGGAGGTTTGAAGCTATAATGAGATTACAAATTCAACTTTGTCCTCTTCATGCAGTAGCTTTGGCTTAGAGTTTAAGTGATGTAACCATAGAAGAAACAAACAAGATGTCAATATTCGGTTAACGGCTCAGTTTTTAATACTTTGGAAACTCTCTTTCCAGACACTTATAAACATGGTAGGAATTCACTGTGTTGACGGTTTACTTTAACATTCATGTTAAACCATGAATGGTATGTAGCTAGAAGCATGATTACTATGTTGTGCAGAGGTTAAAGTCTTTCTAACATGTTTTTTTATTTGTTAGTTTGTTTGTTTTTTGTGATGCTGTGATGTGCACTGCTTAATGCAACCCTATCGATCCTTTCCTGATCACACCTTTAACTGAAATTTTCATGGTCAGGTTATGGTTGAAGGAAAACTATTTTTGTGTAGTAGTAAAGGTTGGCAAAATGAGTTCTCCACTGTGGTAAACTGTGGCTGCTTAAGTTTGCTGAAAAAAATGCTGTGCTAAGCATTTTGTAGTTTCTTAATGTAGAAACATGTCATGTTTCACTGCTTAGTTGCCATTTATATCGACACCCACCAAACCAACATTTTCACACACAAAAAAGACAAAAATGGAGTTGAAAACAATTTGAAGCATATGTGTTAAATTTTGCAATAAATGTGCAAAACAGAAGAGAAACACTGATTATTGCCTGCTTAAGCACAGGTGCAAAAGTGCAAAGCTTGTTGCCACCTTCTTATCTTTCTGCGACTACTTATTGATCAATGCAGCAGTCAGTATTAATTTTTTTTTTAAACCTACATACATGCCAAGAAAAGACCAAAACATCCAATCTGTTAATGGAAAGCAGGAGTCAGCGGACTAAAGTTTTAAAGCTCAGCAGTATCAGTTGTGTCTCATTCTTTACTGGTTGATGACTCTGATGCACAAGTTTGTCGTTTGCCACTCAACAGGAGAGATTTAACTGCTTTACTGTTTTTATTTTGGCTTTGCTGGAAAGAAAAATCGAAATCTTTATGTTGTCTGATTTCTACACCTTCCTGTGAATGTAGGCACGATCAATTTGCCTTTGAAGGCTTGTGTAATCCAGAGCTCGTCTTTCAGTGAGGACAACTAAATCGCTAAGAGCACAATGTGGCATTATGTATCCACACTTTTGTGGTAGCTGACAAATCCATTCTAGACCTGTCAGTAGCCACATAAGCAAAATCATCTCTCTGAGTAACAAAGGAGAGTGGACACACACAGCCCCTCTGGCCTCTCTTGCCTAGTTTCCCTTTTGGTTTCCAGTCGAGAGTGCAGAGAGCTCAGCCCACGCTTCCACCCTACTTGTCTGCCTATGTGGAGGTTTTGTGTTTAGTTTGAAAGTGACTTTAATCCTCTAACAAGTCTGAAAGCAGTTGGCCGGTCAGTCTTGGTCATGTGTCTACTTCTTTGATGATGCAGATGTGGATTTAGGCTAAGAGCCGATAAGTGGGTAGTAGTTAAGCCATTTTTTCACATGCACGCCACCCGTGAACATTTCTAGACCTTACATGGTAGAGCTATGAATTTAAGAACCCATTGGAAATGTGTCTAATATCTGATTAAGCTTGATTTACACTAAACCTGGGTCCTGATTCTTGCACAATCTACTGAGGTTAGACCAAACAGAGCATTTTAAGTACTGAAAACATGAGACAGCAACTGTCTCCTGTGTTGGCAGCTTCAGATAATGTCCTGACCTAATTCTTCTGACAATGTCTGGAGTTTGGATTGCAAAAATGGCTAACAAGAGATTGTTTAGGAGCAAGGACAGGCTCTGCTATAAAACAATTATTATGCCGTCAGCAAGTTAAAATGCTATTCTGATCTTTTGATGGAGCGCTGGGTGTCAGGCAGACATGCTCAGTGTCTATAACGCGTGGAGATTTTTCTCTTACAGTTCAGGAGCTCATTTAAGTTGAATGAACCAAATCTTCACTTATTCATATATTCTATTAGTTGCAGTGGACTGTGTAATTAATCTTGAAGGGAATAATGAAGGGATCTGTCACTGGGTAACAACCAGAGATCTACTGGAAGAGAAACCACACTGACAAAACCATTACACATCCACAAGTGATCCAAACTATAAATTTCACAACACTTTCTCATCTGTGCTACGTTGTGATGGGGAAAAATATTCTTTTAGGGACATTATTCATGTTAATCCATTCATCTAAAATATTACCTACTACCTAAAACAATGTCTCAGCTTAACACATCATTGAGTGTACCACTCAGCAACTTAGTGTCCACCCAGTCTGGCTTACAGCAAGCACTCACTGGATTTCGTTGACCAGTCAACAAGAAAAGCAAGTTTCAAGTCACATATCTGACAGAACAAGTGAAAGAACAGCAAAATCTAGACCAGACAGGGAAGTTAATATAAAGTGCATACTTCCTGTGAGGGATGTGTCAATAGGCAAAACATTAGCTAATATGCCTAGTGCTATGAAAGTCTAAGTGCCTGGGACACAACTTTAAAAATCTAACAGATTATGCTAAATGAAAAATAATATGCTATTTATGCTGATAAAACCTATGAAGAAAAAGAGATATTTCACACCAGTGGTGAAACACATTACAAATGAAAGCCGAAATTTTAATGGATTGTTAACATGACCTTACTCTACATCCTTATAACCTTTTATCAGAAACTTTTGCGCTATCATGTTATAGACATACACACGCATGTAAATGGTACTAAAAACATAACCTCCTTGCCGGAAGGTAATTAAAGTCAAACCAAGAGGCTTAAAGACCATTATTTCAATAGCTCTTAGAACTCTTTAATATTTTGTGTAATGTTGTTTTTCTAAGCTCCTACCAATTAAACTTTTAATCTGTTTTCAATAAATGTTCAAATTATTTGTCATTATTTTTAGACAGTAGCCTAATGTGAAAAGTCATCCAGGATCCGTGTAACATTTGATATACACTGGGTGAATTTTAAATTCAATAACAATACACAGGAAAATACTGAATATAATTTTAAATACCATTTGAAAAACAAATACAAAAATAAGAGGCTTCGAACAATGCTGATTCATGCAACTGTATTCAGCTACAGGCCCTGATTATTTTCTGTGGACTGGCTCCACAATTCATTGCTGATCAACTAGAGTTTTTAAGGTAAGTCACCACTATTTCTGTTTAATTGTTGGTAAACGTCTATCAACTTCAATCTGGGAGTTTACAAGAACACTTTTTACAGAGAATCATATATTTCACTCTTACAAACACTTTTCTTTGTTCCCAGTTGCTGTTCTTCAACACACCTCGGCTGTAGCTTTTCAGGTGCCAGCCACACATACACAACAACAACTCCTCCTCAGGTCCCAGCACGTTTAATAGGGGAGGCGTGATGAGCTGATCGAGCTCAGGTGTGTCCGCCTCCCCCGCAGCTGCGCCACGAACCAAGTCCTGCCAGATTCCAATCCAATCTAATCCAGCTTTATTTATAAAGCACTTTAAAAACAACATGGTTGACCAAAGTACTTTCCAAAGTGGGGTAATATCGGGTAATAGTTGAGTGGTTAACATAAGCATGTGCATTTGCCCAGGTGACATTTATAACTATTTAAATACTTAAATGTTGTTGAAATGGGAGCTTTACTAATCTCACAAAAATCCATCATCAAGACCAGCATGTCAGTCTTTAAGATGCTCTGAGAAGTTGGTTATGCTACTGCTCATTTGTTCAGCCGCTAGTGAGGGCAGGGGCTGTGTTCCTACCAGTCTCTTGCACTGCTGTTAACTTTTGTCTCTCCTGGAGAGCAGTGTTGATATCAGTACTGCTACAAATGAGTATCTAATCCAGGCAATTTTCAGTCTGGTTAGAATCTAATTATCAATGACAACCCTACTCAGTACATATGCCGCCTACGTTATTTGTCATACCAAAAAAGTAGTGATTCTTGTCTTAGCCCAAGTAGACACTGTGAAGCATCAGTTACACGGTGTTTAAGTGATGACGTGATGAATCCTGCTTCCGAGCCCAAACTTCACTGTGGGCCTCTCTCGATTTTTATTACCGCTATTCATTTTAAAGCTCAGTTTTTAAAACCTTACAATGTAACTACAGCCCAGCCCATGCAGCAGTATATTAATGACTAACCTCGTATTGTGGATGAATTATCTCAGTTGTTCTCCTGACTTAAGTTTGGTCCGTTTACAGCATCCTGCCATGCGATTGCAAGGTTAGAATTCATCCTCCAAGCGTCACTGTTTATATTATGCTGACATAGCTGTGTCGCTAGCAATCATGTAGCACATTATTATACACCAGCTAGCCAAACTTCAGTAACCCTACAAACGCCACTGCTGTTTACTTTCCTGTCTTCATTTAATTTATGTCGGAAGTGATAGCAGAGCTGTACATCTTAATTTGTTTAAGAAATCCTTCAGTCAGGACAGGCTATATTATATTTAGATGGAAACTAGCGAGCTAACTTCCTGCTAACTTCTAACTCTATTAAGTTTAATAAATTCCGTTTTCATGGGTGCCTGGATGTTTAACGTAATTGTTACATCTGGTAGAGCAGCCGCACTGATCATTTTACTACAGATGAAAGAGTTTAGACAGTTTTTAACTCTCAGTGATCATTTGGCTTATGGACCTGCAGCGGAGGTTGGGCCCAGACACGGCTAATGACATCAGACTTAAACACCGGAAAAAAAAACAAGGGTAAATGCAAATTTAAAATACTATATTAGTCTTGTGCCCCATTTGATTTTAGCATATCACAGATAGGACCTTATTTCCAGAAATTCCCAAAGGATCGCCACATATTGAAGTTCTTCTGTAAAAAGCAAATACAGTCAAAGTTCATGTATATCAGTGGATACAAATTCAGCATGCCATTTAATGAATGTGTATGTTAAAAAGAAAAACACACTGTAGTCCACAACTTGGTAAATTATTGATCTTTTATTATTGTACTTTTTGTTTACATACCACAAATTATTATAATAAAAACTGCATGTGTGCGTTTAAATCATATCGCTCATGTGCTAACAGCATCAAACATGTTTAAATTAAAAAACAAAATCTGAAAAAATATTTGCTTACACCACATTGGTGAGTTACTTATTCACCTGAGTCTTGTTTATCAGTAACCATACTCAAGAGAGCGCCTACTCTGGCTAAAAACAGAGTGGCCATTGCTAAAAAGCGGTCTCTTTTGGCCGTGTTTTGTTACAAACTAGCACCAGCGTCTGCATCTCACCAGCTAACAGCTACATTTTGGCTCTGTGTCACGACTGTGGAGCTCCTCATTTTTTCCTTTGTGCATCGGTGTGTGGCTGTATGTGTGGCTCTACTGAAAATATGTTGTGTCACAGGATCGCCTCCTGGGCCAGGGCTTTATTTACTGACCGGGTTTGGTGTGTAGTGGGAACACAGCCGCCACAGATCACTACACGACCTTAATTATGTTATCAGTCAACTCCGGGTGTAAATATCCTAGAGAACATATTGGGCCCAGTGGAAAATGTGCACGCATCACAAACACACATCCAGACACAGCAACTCACAAACTCTGTCAAACGCATCCACTGCTCTAGTTGCCATTAATTGCAATCTTTTTCTGGCTTCTGACTGATGTGTGAGATCAATATGCCCAAGGAGTTAGAGTGCGGTTCTGATTTACAATCTGAGCACCGTTCCAGGTTTCAAGCAAAGAAGAGGGGAGGGCAACAAAAGAAATTCAGAAGTAAGACAGACACTGGGTGAAGATGAGGGGGAGATATAGAAAAAAAACTGGGAGTTCAATCATTGAACAAAGTAGCAGCTTCTCGAGGACTGCTCTAGGCAGAGCTGTTCTGTCATAGATTTATCATACACATACAGTAGATGCACGCTCTCTCTCACACACACACACACACACACAGAAACATCTTGACATACTTGGGTATGAGTAGGACCATCAGAGTCAGTGTTGTTTATCCATAGTGAATATATGAAATATGGAGCATGGCTGTGTCAGGCCCTCCCTGGAGCAATAGCGCCTGTGTCTGCGGGATAAATAAATGTCCTGTGCCAGAGAGAGTTCAGGTTTGTTTTCAAAGGACGTTCCAGCCAGCACTGTTGTTTTGGCTCTGAGGACCTGCCCGGACCCATGCTGCAATAATAACTCACTCTTGAGATAACTTTCAATATTTTCACCTCCGCCGTCAAATAGCAAACGAACGAGAGGGCTAAGTATAAGGTATCGCGGGGTGCGAGACGCGTCGCTGCTTTGGAAGTCGAGAATTCAGACCCCATTTTAATTAAACACAAGTCATTCAGAGTTTATTTCTGAAGCCGATCAGCAAACTGTACTCTGTAGCTTAATGAGAAAAATGTGTCCATTTCATATGCTGCACGTTACAAAACGCATCACTGGCTGCTGGTACCCGACACGCACTCGCATGCCCTCTCAGTGAAGCTGTATCTGGAAACAGCGTGCTTTGTTTTCGTCTTAATGATGCATATATTTGTCTCAGTAGTGTGTCGCTATGAGCTGTAGCCAGTATTTTAGTGTCACTGGCCTCACTGCAGTGACTAAGTAATTACTATGTGTGTGACCCTCTCCCATCCTGTGCTGTCCTGCCTAATTGTGGTTGTCACCACGACTTCCATTTAGCTCCAGATAAGAAACTGTTGGATGCCGGTACATGCAGACTTAAGACCCTTTTCAGAGAGGGCACATCAGGAAGATAAATGTGTTTACTAATACCTCTTTCACAGCCTCCATTCAGGCTGTTCAGTGCCCGCTGGCTGGTGACTCATTCTCATCAGCATAGAAGAGGCAGAGGTGTGATATTCCAGTGGTGTGTATAGCTTGTATTAAAAGCCAAGAGACATGTTTAAGGAACACAATTTCGCATAAATTTACGAAGCTATAAAAAAGATTGTGCTCATCGTGCCATTCCCCCACTGATCTGACAATATAAACAGCAGTGACAAAAAATGATAGGCAGTGAGCCCTCTATCTCTTCATCATGAGGAAGGTCTAACACAAAATGTACCATTAAACCTTATGGTTATATAAAGAGCCTTACATAAAGAGCCTGGAGCTAGCTAAAAATACAGAATCCAGCGGTCTTAACCCTATATATGGACTGCCAGTGAATTATTCAATGCAAGTGAAGTCTGACGAAAAAAAAACATACACAAATTTACGCAACAACTCAACTCAAGTGCCTGGCCTGCCTGCCTGCTGAGATTTGAGGTCACTACTGTAAAGTGGTTTGAGCAAAGTTTGCAGCTGTAGTTTTTAGGAGGCAGTAAAAGGTGGGGAGAGGTGAAACGGACTGGAGATAAGCAGAAAGTCTGGCTGTAAAAAAGAGATAAAAGACAGATTCATGTGTTGCTTTCATTTTTCTGTTTGCTTCACTTTGCTCTGTAAATTTTAGCATTGGTGGCTGTCTGTGATTCTGCTGATATGATGACCCCGTTCAACCCACCGAAAGTCATGATTTATACTTTTGTGTTAAACCTGTGTCGTACACCATAACCACACATCCTGCTGAAAGTTAATGCCATAACCTGCCGTGCACCTCCCTCCAAATGCCACTGCATGACGCCTCTGATGCAGCCGCTCAGGTTTACAGGCTGGCAGTGGCTGCTTGCTGAAGCTACGTGATAGGCTCTACATAGATTCAGTACAGAGGTATAAAAGAAGCTTTATAACCCTGCTGTTGTGTGGAACAGTGATGTATAGGCTACATGTTCAACTTTAAACTTTCACTCTGGTCTTCTAATAGGGATTTATCAGTGTGTATGCAGCTTCAGACTGCTCGTCTACCTGCAGAGAGTGTCTGTTGGCAGATGGGGAAAGTGTCAAAAATGGGTAGTTCAAGTGGTCTCTAAGCTGGTCTTGTTTGTGAAGTTGTAACATATGAATCAAGTGATAAAAACAATGAAAAGTGTCCACTGCAGCCACTCTCTGTGTTGTCCGTACTATGTTATTTAATCTTTAATGGGTTTTTTGGTTTGTTTGTTCTTTTGCACTTCTCCCATTCCTGGTAAACTCAGCAGTTGCTTCCTTTCCCATACCCATACTATTCCCATACTATTTGTCAACCGATCAGCATTCAACTGACCCACAGCATCATTCACACCGAGCACCAAGCAGTTAGGCTTTTGAAAGACTGCAGGGGAGCACGTAGCATAAATTAAGCATAAAACAGAAGAGGATAGTTCTACGTGTGACTGTTCACACCTGACATTAGGATGCATCTCGGCCTTTGTCTTGAGTAGATTTTGTGACACCTCCTTTCTCTATATGCAAAAAACATAAAAGATTTGCAAAGATAAACCACAATGTATCTGTCTTTCATTTTAATTGATGGGAAAGCATTTATGGGGGTTACTTGTTTTCACATTTTGATATGATAATATTGCCAGATGAATGGGGCTTAAGCGGATGTCATTTGAGTAGGCGGTCCTTCAGTGTGACCACGGATTATAAAATTTATATTCCCCTAGAAGTAAACTAGATTCTCAGTTATGTTTCAAGGGACATGTTTAAATAAAAAGACTGTTTAAGTAAAAAGACAGAAAGTAGGCCCAAAGAATGTCGATCACAAGACTTCTGATCAACCTTCTTGGGTTGTTGACGTTTTAGACTTTTAACTTTTATATATTTACTCCATGTTTGATCATTCTTAGTCACTGAAACTACTTTGTCAGGTATGTGAATAGGCAGAATTAGTCATTTTATTTTAATTTGAAGAATTCTTATTTTAGCCACCCACCTGTACTTATGGGGGACTTGTCAACACACTCTTGCATAACTGGTTTAAATTACTGAGATTCAGTTTATTAAGATATAAATTTTAATAATAATAATAATAAACTTTATTTATAAAGCACACTTAAAACAAAGGGTATACCAAGGTGCTTAACAAGTAACATAGAGAATAAAACTAAGATAACAGAAATAGAAGTAGGACCAAAGCAAGTGTGACACGGGCGGACTTTTTACGCTAAAAAGAAAAATTCTTTAAAATACAAGGGGGAGCAGGAGAGTCGGATACCACGGGCACAGAGATGAAGCAGGTCTCATCAGAAACAGTTTATTACTAGGCCAGGGAGCACAAATAAAAACACCCTTAAAATGTATGAAATAAAATGTTATCTACTAAAACTAAATAAAACAATTCTAAAACTCGTAAAACTACTACATTCATTAAAAACTCCCTGCTATAATTATGCCACATGTTCATTATGGATCCATCAGCAGGCCGGGAATTCCTTCTTTAGAGCCGAGTCCACGCCAGCCTCGTCTTCGGCAGACAAGGAAGAGCCTCCCATCTTCTTGTCCTTCCGCTGGCCCATCACTTCCCAGCCTGGCTTGCGTTCTGCACCCGAACCCATCATGCGCCCACCGCCACAGCTCCCCTTGCGTCGGTGTCCTGTAAAATAACAAATAGGGGCCAGAACAACGGTCCCAGAAGCGGCCCTGGCTCATGGCCATGGCGATCCTCTCCCCATCCAGCTGTACCCAGTAAACAACAGTAGAGACCCTACTCACAAATGCAGGCAGAGGTAAACCTCTGCCCTGCTGCCAATCACACGCGTTGTCTCCTACTGTTGCTGTTCCATGAGGTCAGGACTGGGTCGCCGGGTCACGCTGGCCATCTAGCACTAACCTTCCAGTCTGGGGCCTCTCTCCCCTCAGCGCTCAGCTAGCCTGCTTTTAAAAAGTCTTTACACAGCCGACAGGCCACCTCTGGACACACCCATGCCTCAGCAGGTGGTCCCCATCAGCTAATTTGTCCCATGTGCAGCCAGTCCACAGTGGATAAAAACCATGTCACATAAAACACTAAAAACCATGCAACAGAAATAGAATAAAACCATGCAAATAAAATGACACTCATAAATAACCACTAAAAATCAGAATAAAAACAATATACAAGATAAATACACATTTCCACTGTGTGACACAAGTACTAGGTATGCAAGCAGATAACTGTCATTGATACATAGGAGTAGCAGCAGATACAGAAGAAACAAGGAATTAAAATGAGCATAAAAGTGCATAATGTAGAATCATAAGTGAAATGCTAACTAGAAGGAAAGGCAAGATTAAATAAGTAAAATAAAATAAATATAAAATAATATAAAATAAGAATAAAATAAATAAAATTCTAGTAACTTTTCCAAAACAGAATATTACAGGTATCATAGGAGGCAGGACACATCCTGCACAGACTGCCAGTCTATCACAGGGTAACTACTAACAGTCTTCTTCTTTTTTGCTGCTCCTCCTAGGGGTCATCACTTTCATCTTTGTTTTAATCTTTATGCTTTTAACCCACCCTGTAACCCATTTATGCAGCGTTCCAGATACCATGGAACTTGGATGTCAGTTCCAGCAGTGTATTCCAGAAAAAAACAAGGAAAAACAGGATTTGTTTCGGTTCTTAGCATGGTTTAGCCATTCATGTATGACTAGCAATACAGAACAATACTTCATTTTTGTGCTTTTTTTTTTTTTTTGCACTGATCAGCCATAAACAGAAAATACATAACAGTGGCAGCACAGATTAAAAGTGAACAGATTTATTACTGTTTACATTCAGTGCTGCCACCTTGGATTGCTAACTTGAGGTATGCTGTTCTGCTCCAATTTTCCAAGTGGGAAATCAGAATTGAGGGGGTGTTCCACAAAAAAGATTTTGACTGGGAGTTCAGAATTTCCCACTTGCGACTTATTCAGGAACGCACCATCCAAGTCCCTATTCTCACCTCCAAATTACTGCTTTCCTCCTCTCTTGCTGCCTTCTAACATGCCTTCCTCTTTCATTGTCTTCGGCCAGCGGTAGCACAGTTTCCACCAGCAACCACTAGGCCGAATCAGTGTGGAAATCTCATTCTTTATGATCCCAGTGTTTCATTTGGCCAAGATGCCCATCCTGAAGCATACCTCTCCATTTACCAGCACTAAGTGTACACACTGGATTGCAAGCCTGGAGCATAAATAAGTGTCTGCATGATCCATCCATTCTTTTTTGCTTATTCCAATTCATGGTTTGAGGCATCTTATTTTATTTATTTAATTATTACAGGAGAAAACAATCTAGCCATATGTCACAAACACAATTTCCAAATGTGGCCTGAGCAATCACACCTGTACTTTGAGCTTGATCAGATCACCCAGGACGCATGTTAATGCCAGGTGTGAACACTGCTGAAGTAACTGCTTGACCTTGCTGCACTGGGAAAGAATTCATGAGCTGTAGGTGTTTTCTCAGCAGGAGCTTTCTTTTATGCAAACATGAAGCTCTGCTCGGAGGTCACAATGCCACACAATAATAGTGGCTCATAAATATATACAGATTCAGTACCAGCACACGTTGCATATTTATCTGAATGTGTGAAGACTTAAAAAAGGCACACAAAGGGTTTTTTTATTCCCACAGTTTCACAAATTAAAGCATAATGTACAATATTAACCACAAAAACACAGCATCAAAACACAGCTGAGGAACCCTGATTTAAAATATCTTTAGACTCAGACATACAGAGCATCATATAATCGAAATAAAATAGAATTATGTTGTTGATATTGATATTTTACAAAGTCCAAACCTGACCATTTGGCCATTTGGCAATGTAAATGATTAATATACTAACACAAATATATATGTAGCAATTTTCTCTCCCTATCTTTCAACTTTTCTGACTCATACAGACACACAGTATTATCACTGGGCAACCCTCCCCACGCCTGGTTCTTGTTTCTCAAGCATAAAGAGTACTAACCTTGTTATTCTTCCTGAGCTGGTGTCACTGAGTACAGCCAAAAACACCAAATCCCAACCAGGAAGTCCAAGCACAAAACAGAAAACAAATCTATCACCACACAGTTTGGATAACATCTCGGACTATTGTTGTGTATGGCTTTGGGTTTTTGTGAATACTAGCTGACCCTGGATCTGTGTCCCATACCCAGAGGGGGGCTGATGGATGGGATGAGTGGTAGACCACTTGGCCAAACTTGAAAGCCTTCTTGCTTGGACCCTGGTGGGTCTGTTTGTCACCACTCAAAACACTCTTTTTGACTTCGTTTGGATGTACAGTATGATTGTGTGTGTGTGTGTGTGTGTGTGTGTGTGTGTGTGTGTGTGTGTGTGTGTGTGTGTGCGTGTGTGTGTGTGTCCGTGTGGATGAGTGAGTGCACGCTAAGCTCCTGGCATGAGTTCCTTAGAACCAAAGACTGTGGATATAGAGAGATCCTTTTGATCTGGTTTGTGGTTGTGCAAATGAAACATCCGAGGGAGAGTCTGGAAAAAAACAGAAACGGTTCCATGTCTTGATGTGAGTGGATTCAGGTAATGTTTGGATGATCTTTATAACAAGAAATAACCTTTGGATCCAGTACATGTCACTACTGGCTTTAGTAGCGCATGTTCATGAAGTGCACAAACGAGCTGAAAACCGCCCGTTGCAGCATAAAACTATCTTAAGGCACAAGATACTTCTGGAGAAAGAAGAAAAATATTTTGGGAACATTTTAGGAACTATAATGGTTAGCAGAGCGGGCAATCCACTGAAAATTTCCATCTGGATCTCATCACAGGGAGGCAAGAGAGTGCCTTGCTCTTGCTGCGGTGACTGACTCACCACACATGCACACACACACGTGCACACGCAATGACCCATCTAAGGAGGGAAAAGGAAGTGGTACACATATATGTAAAACTGTACCTAAAATTAATTGTTGCATTCTAAAACCATACTTAAAAGTCAATATAACCATAGATGTTCCTCCGAGGGGCATGGTCCCTCTCATATAGTGTGTGGCTGTGGATGTAGAGCATGTAAGGGGCTCACAGGTGCTTCATTCATGCTTTCATTATAGGAAATTAGGGTTTAGGTCTTTGCTATCTGTTTTATTTTAATATTTTCTCTAGTTGTCATTGTTATCAAATTTATCAAAACAAAGGAGCTTAAGGCTGAAATAAGATGCTTTTATTCCTTTTCTTTATCTCTGTAGCATATTTATTCCCAACTTTATCGTCATTAAAGATTTTTGGAATATGTTCGTTTTGGCAAAGATTTACAACACCAATTTCAAAAAAGTATGGGATGCTGAGTAAAATGTAGATAAAGACAAAATGCAATGTTTTGTAAATCTCATTAAGCCATAATTTATTCACAACAGAACATAGAAACCATATCAAGTGATTAAACTGAGAAAATGCAATATTTAAAAAAAAGAAATGGGGTCATTTTGAGGAGCAACATATCTCAAAAAGTGGTACGGCCATGTTGTGTAGGAACTCCTCTTCTTTTAACAACAGTAAACATCTGGAAACTGAGGAAACCAGTTCCTGGAGTTTTGGGAGAGGAATGTTGTCCCAGTCTTGTCTGATATAGGATTCTAGCTGCTCACCAGTACTGGGTCTTATTTGTTGTATCTTTTGTTCCATGATGCCCACATTTTTTTTAGTTGGTGAAAGCTCTGGACTGCACAGAGGCCAGCTCAACACTCAGACCCTTGCGCTATTAAACCATGCTGTTGTTAGTTGTCAGATGTGGTATAGAGTTTAGCATTGTTTTGCTGAAGTCTGCAAAGCCTTCCCTGAAGAAGATGTCTGAGTGGGAGCTTATGTTGCTTTAAATCAGGGATGAGGGAACTCCAGGCCTCGAGGGCCGGTGTCCTGCAGGTTTTAGATGTGTCCTTGAGGCAACACAGCTGATTTAAATGGCAAAATTACCTCCTCAACATGTCATGAAGTTCTCCAGAGGCCTGGTAATGAACTAATCGTTTGATTCAGGTGTGTTGACCCAGGGTGATATCTGAAACCTGCAGGACACCGGCCCTTGAGGCCTGGAGTTCCCCACCCCTGCTTTGAAACGCTATATATACTTTTGGTACCTTCCCAGATGTGCAAGCTTCTAGCTACATAGACAATAATGGACCCCAAGTATTTCTGGATCTTGTTTACATATGGCTTCTTCTTTGCATGGTGGAGCTTTAACTGGATTTGTGGATGGCATGGTGAACCATGTTCCTGGGCAATGATTTTTAGGAGTGGTCCTGAGCCCTTGCAGTCATGTCCATGACAGTCCATGAGTCGTGTCAGTATTTAATGCAGTACCCCCCTGAGGGCCTGAAGAGCACAGGCATCCAAAGTAGATTTTCAGCACTGTCCTATGCGTTGTAACGTGGGTTGTAATCAGTGGTTGAGAGGAGGCAGCAGAAACACTTAGCAGGACAGTCAAAAACTCACAACTACACCGGTACTGGGAATTCCACAGTGCTTGTCCTTTAATACACATTATCTTCACCAACCTTACAAGGCCCGGTTGAACGGCTGCTGTCTTATCATACATGAAGTGCAGTACAACCTACAACCTGTAACGTTACCTTGAGTTAGCGAGATGAAGATTTAAGGTCCATCTCAGTCCATACCTTCACTTGCAAGCATGTTTCTCCCATACTCTAACAGAGGGCAGTGGCACACACTTGTGACATCACTTACCATTAACTGAGGTTTTCGTAAAGAGACTGTGAAACTGTAGATAGTATTATACTGCTAGCAGGCCCCTGTGTAACTGCAGGAGCAAATAGTTATAACGAAACAGCATTCTAAGGGTGCAGAAGTAGCATTACAGGAGTGGGTGCAAAGGGCAGCACTAACTGCCATCTAACACACCTTGATAAGTATAGATCAAAAAAACAGAAATAGGTAGAGAGCTTAGCACATTTAGAAACCCCACATGCAGCCACCCACGTGCATAGAAAATGAGGACGTGCAGAGAAGGAGACATGAATTGATGTATAAGACCATGAAAGGACAAATAAGAATGTTAAAGGAAGGAGGAGATGTTTTGATCAAAACTGTGTATGAAGGGTACAGGAACAGGAAAAGCTGGCACTAAATGAGGACCTCTGAAAAAGTATTAATGTAACAGATCGAGGGTTTGCCCTTCGAATCTGCAGGAGGCTTTTGCGCTGTGCTTATTCCCCCTTGTACATGGTGTGTTTTCACCAGGTCAGAATCAAAGGATCGGGAGCGGCAGCTGGCCGACAACGAGACACCACAAGGTTGTGACTGTAACAGCGTACAGAGATTTCTTCAGATTTTCTTCAGAATCTTTTCATGATATTATGTACTACAGATGAGATATTCAATGTCTTCTCAATTCTCAAAGCTTCAACATTGTTCCACAGTTTGTAAATATACTTTTTGCAGATTGGTGAACCTCTAATCTTACTTCTGAGAAACTCTGCCTCTCCAAGATGGTCTTTTTACACCCAATCCTGTCACACTCAATTTGTCAAACCCTAGAGGCAAATCAAAGATTGTACTTTTTATGGACAAACATACATTTGTCTAACAAAAATCACAAGAAGTTTTGTTTCTTTAGGTTTACCAACACACAGCTTTTAAATGAAACATAGACACAATTGCATATTCATTTGTGCTCATTTACAGCATACAAAATACACAGAGAAAGTGACTAAATATAGATTCCACTGTACAATCCTCTGTGATCTCTAAAAGAAATACTCCTGCCTACTCAGAAGGTGGAGGCTGCAGCCGCAGAGAGGGGTACTTGGTATAAGTTAACATTTATCAGGAAGAAATTAAAGAACAAAGAACAAGACAGGTGGAAAACATCGACTCTGTTTGCTCTTTACCCAAGCCACTTGACTTCAAACAGTGCACTCTTCTCTCCTTTTTTTATAGAAAGCCCTCAGAGAAAGATAAGAAGGGAGATAGCGGGGAAACATTGAAGTGAACTCGCAAAGAAGACAGAGTTCTTGTAATATGTAAGAGGCTGTGAGGTAGGCTTGAGAAGGAGTTGTGGGTTGTCTGATCAGCACTGTACTTTCCTTACAACATTATAATCACATGTATCATGAAAGGACTTTTTCCGCTCATTTCCTGCCTAGCTATAATTAGAACTGTACTCTCTCTCTAGCAGCTACCACCAACTTTGGAAACCCTCTGCCTTGAGCTGACACAGACGCTTTTCTGGGCTCAGATTTAGAACTTCCTCTTTATGGAGCCACCCAGTTGAGGCGAATCTGGTGAACTTCACATCATCCCTGTTCTACCGTCATTAGAGTAAGAGAACTCCAGTGTAATTTGAAAAACACTCAACTAACAACCACATGGTTCCAGTCACACAGACCTGATCCAGCAGTCCTTCTCGATCCCTCATAACAGACACACACACACACACACACACACACACACACACACACACACACACACACACACACACACACACACACACACACACACACACACACTCGGGACAGCTCAACAGTTGAAAAATCAACTGTATGCACTTCAGTAGAGCAAATTCCCATAGTATGACTCTACATGTGTGTATATGCATGTGCGTGGAAACATCAAGCAAAGTGTGTGTGTGTGTGTGTGTGTGTGTGTGTGTGTGTGTGTGTGTGTGTGAGCGAGAGAGAGAGAGAGAGAGAGAGAGAGAGAGGTGGAGTTGAGGCTTTTCTATAGAGCAAAAGCAAACAGTCCATAAAGAGGCCCTGCCACTCTCCCATTTCAATGTAAATGAGTCTGACTCTGTTAGGGGGTTAAAGAACTCTCTAGGGACCTGGCGACTACCACCGCTGGGGTCACACAAGCACATCTATGCACGCACACACACACACGGGTAGGGAAAAACACACAGCACACAATTTACAAACACGCACTAAGACACACAAATCGTGAGGCGAGAGGCCCAGATAAAGAGCTCAGAGAGCCTGTCAGAGTGTCAGCTCCCATTAGGCCAAAGGCTGTTGTGTGTGTGTGCAGGCAGGCGTACTGCTTTTTACATTTCGCTCAGCGCGCACACCCTCTTTTTCTCACACACACATCCTCTCAGAGCCGCCCCGCCTGGCTGACATGCTGTTTCAGACAAGACACACAAAAGACAACGGAACCCGCCTGAAAAGACAAACATCTCCTACATTTCCTACATCACACACAGCGGGGGGGGAAAAGGAGAGGAAACAAAACAAGCTTTAAACGTTTTTAGATGAGCAGAAGTGGTGCTGGAAAAAAAAAATGTGGAAGCTTTCAAGGATTCCCTACATAATTAACCTCTAGCGTGCAAGAAAGGAAGACACGCGGTGTAAGTTTCCAGTTTTGAGGCATCACGGAGCAGGATTTATTTGGCAGTGTAAACTGTGAAGTCATGCATTATTGTACAGTAACTGAGTAGGGGGCGGGAGGCAGGGGGGTGGGTGAACACATCAAAGGAAGAGCTGAATGACTTTATAACTTCAGTGACCTGCACAATTAGTGCAGCGCTCTCTTTAACTGCCTGCGACGAGCTAGTGTGTAGGGCAGGATGGGGCTGTTAGGACACAAACAGAGAGGACAGGAGGGCTGATTGCCTCCTACAGAGCCTCAAGAAACACATTGCAGCCTGAGGAGGAGGAGGAAACAATCTAGAGGAAAAAAACTATCTGGAGAAAGAGAAAGATAAAGAAAGGGCATGAGACCAAAGAGCAAAACAACCTTTTGATCCCACGTTCAGTCTAACTTCCCATAAATAAAGATATACGCACCCACATTGCTCTTGTCACACATGCCCTGACTCAGCTGACTCAGGCAGGTGTGTCAGTGTGCTACCGCCTAAAGCTTTGGCATGCTGAGGCAGCAATGTCGTCTCTACCCACATAATCAAAAGTGTCAATCCTAAACAGAATAGCTGGAATTACTTGAAGTCTCCCTAGTCTTTAGATCTTGTCCTTTTTGCCTTCCATCTTTGACTTTTATGTCCAGAGCAGAGGCTGACAGCTGTTGCTAAAAACAGTCATCTGAAAACAGCATATGCTTGATCTAGGGGAACTCCAGCCACCACACAGAGTTCATTCATCCTACACTCACACACGGTATGTCATGCAACTGACGCACAGCTCAGTCTGACTCGCTTGTCTAATCACTCCTTCTTTTCAGGAGCCTAAAAACCACAGACCAGACCCCCATGGGCAAGAGACCGGTTTGCGAGCAAAGAGTCAGAATCTTTCTCACACACATGCCCAGAGTGCTTATTACTGAATTCACTTTTCACCTACATTTATCCTCCCGGAGTCTAGGGATTGGCAGCGCAACAGTCACGGCCCTACATGCACACACAGGCTCAGACAGACAAGCAGAGAAACAAACACCAAAACAGAAATACGTTACAAAATTACTCCTGACGTCGAGTTCACCTGGACCGAGCAGCACGTGGGCACACCCAAAAGGTTAGGAGAATGTCTAAGAGGCCCAGTTTGGCCCTGCTGCCTCACACTCACACTCAAGTAAAACAGATATTTGAAAGTGCTTCAGAAGGCTGGCACCGACACCAAACAGCCTTCGGTAATAACGCTGGCTAAAGCCCACATAAAGTCTTTAAATATAGCTTTTCAAATTTGGAATTACAGCAAACACTGCCAGTTTACAAGCTTTATCATAAAGTGCTCTTGAACTTATCTAACACGAATAGAAATAGGAGTTTTGTGCAAATAAAGTGACAAATATAGTGATCATACTTCCGGATGCTTCCTTAAACAGATGGCAGGGTGACACTAAACAAAACAAACTGTAAGCAAATTCTCCTAAAACTCTGGACTGTCGCACAATACCTAATCTTTCTGCTGTTTGGCTCCAAACACAAGGACAGACTAAAAAAAAAAAAGTCTGTAGCTCAGCTCTGCTCATAACATGGCAACGTCTAGTGTTGGGGCGATGTAGCAAGTCAGCAGCTTTTGCCTCTTAGTGAAATGAGAAATCTCAGGGCACTGGGCAGTGGCCCAGCAGCATCCCTGTCTATGAAGTATAGATAATTGTTTTCAGATCTCCTGTTGAGAGGTGCTGTCTCATTTCCATATCCCCATGGCAGTGGGTATGATATAGGAGAACTGATACCATGATGCACTGAAGATGGCAGACGGTATAACAACCCACTGACAGCTACATGCTGGTTAGTGCTTCTCTATCAGGCAAAAAGATTTGAGACTTAGCAGGAGATGAAAAAAGAGTGAAATAAAGTAAAAATACAGACAGACAAAAGAAAAAAGGACAGCAGAGAAAGCGAGAGAAACAATCAAACGGAGAGAAGCCCTGAATATAAAGCATGATTGCCTCGGATAAGGTTCATTGCTATGACTTATCATCTGCTGGTATCCATGACTGCAGCTGTAACCTTTGGTAAATGGCTCTACTTAGTCCACGACCCAGGCACTACCCCGATGGGAGATAAAATTAACATCCCACAGCAACAGTGCACTGACACACACACACACAATTTTAGCATAGACTCACACACATTACGTGCAGTATAAAGAGACAACATTCATCAGTCATCATCAGAGCAATATTTACTGCCCCAGTTCTATCGCCTTACTCCGCAAACTGGGAGAATGTGCGATGTAGAACACTGGGATATTATAATTCAAGAAATGATCCCATTAACAATGCTTGGATGAGAAAGAGGGAGGAGGCAGAGATGTGAAGAGCAAGGAGAGACTTGATTTAACTTGAGTTATGGGGACCATAGAGAGGGATTTCATAAGGGGGAAAGACTTTATTTAGCATGCAGGATAGCACTTGTGTGTAGCTCCAGGTAGGGCAGAAACACAGAGCTAAGCTACTTCAGTACTCCATCCACCAGGAAAACTGCAGAGGAAGGGTTTTCCCTCTAATGGAAGCCATTAATTATCATATAGCCTTATACTTTCCAGTCATCACTATCTTAAGTTAAATCCTTTAGGAGGGAGGAATTGTCAAAGATATGGTTTTCCTTCTAAAGAGTCTGTCTGTCTGTGGTGCACTTAAGGGTCTGCACACACTCTGGAGCTGTCGTACAGAACTGACTGATGTTATCAACAGATGAATGGCCATACAGGCCAGAGGTCAAGTCCAGCTCTGTTGTTTTGACTCTGAAACCCTGTGTGCTCACGCTGCTTCCTCTCCTCTAATCCCCGCCAGCTGCATGTGTATGTGCATACATGCACTTCTATGTGTGAGACTAATAGAGGGGGAAAATAAGTGTGGACTGTGTGAATGTGCAGTGCTTTGTAAGGCTGCTAAAGCCAGATGACTTACCAGAAGAAAAAAAAATGAGTGAGGTTTACTTCATTTAAATTAAATCTACCTGTGGGATGTTATTTTTATTCAATGGCAGTTGGCATCCAGCAGGAGCAGAGAAATCTATCGAAATATTCATTTGGCGCAACAGGGAGGAGAAATCAATCCCATAAAAACAGAGCACTTAATAGAGTTCCATTAAACTGACTCTTAGAGCTATACAGAAATGGCCACTTCACTGCAGGGAGGGCACTGAGAGGCCACGCTGTTTTCACCAGGCTACAATTTAGACTGAATAAAGTCATGCTCCATTTTCAGCCAGCCCTGACAACTGCTTTTTTTAAATGATACCTGATACCATCACGCCCCCAGTGCCCCCTTACCATCATTCAGCCAGAGACGCACTTGAAGAGGGGGTGTGCATGGGAGGAGGAGGAGGAATTGTTGAGGACTGCTGCAGATGAGGGGTCAGGCGCCGAGGTTGCAACACCCACGAATGTCTCCAAGCGTTTGTGGGAGTGTGTGTTACATGCCACCTGGCTTGTGACACTCGGAGTGAAAGTCTCAGACTGTGGCTGTTTTGGTAGTTAGAGCCAAGTAGTGCATCCAGAGCGCCATTGATAGATATCAGTAATTAGTCTCATGAAGGGATATAAGCAAACACAGGCTGAATACCTGGTTTAAACTATAGACTGTCAATAAAAAAATGGATGTAGCTACTGCGATATCATCCACAGGTTTATGTATTCTCTGTTTCAAGCCTGAAATGCCATCTTACCTTTCTGGAGGTAAAAAGTGACCATATTTGGATGAGCATGCAAAGCGCTACGTAGCCAGCTAATGCTAATCTTTCTCTCACTTCTTGGATGGGCTATTAGCGCAATTAAGCGCACAGCAATCCATGTAATTTGTCAGATAATTGCATTAAAATCCTCCAAAAGCCACCAACACTAGAAACACAGTGAAGAGGTGCATTTTAGTGACTCCAATTAGCTGAGGTGACACCTATCAGACAGCTAGCAGCCTAAATGCATCCACCTGTCACATATCCTGCATAACTTTGAGCCTTAACATAATTTAATTAGAATAATTTTTTTTAAATCCCCTATGTCCAGTTGTTACAAAAGGAGAGATTATCTATAAAGACCTGAGTTATTTTTTGCAACATGCTGTCCAAACGTCTCTGCTGTAAAGTTGGGCCTTTTATATGAAGGTTTATGGGTATTGGTTATCCCCAATCTTTCAAGAAACTGAAGTTTTTTGGGGCTTTTACATTAGCTTCCTTTTATTTTATTTTTTTAGGTTTTAGTTTTGTTCCACAAATTTTACAAACACAGTAAATGTGTATTTGTGACTTATGTCCCCAAGATGAAAAACCACAACAACGATAATCTTGTCCTCATGGCCAGTTTTGTTTTGAGACCTTAACCTTTTTATTTTATCGGTAATATCAGAAAACTTCCTTGGACAATAGTTCTAGTTCCTACAGTCCAATCTGGTTGCACCCCATTGCCAGATGAAATGAAATCCATCACTACTGGTGGGCCAGTAGCAGCTTTTGGTTTAATGCAAAATACACATATTTACCTGGTGCCAGTGGCATACTGTAAACTTGCTATGCAATCTTGCACTCTAGCTCCAACCTCTCAGTGCTCTAATTAACCCACAGACTAATCAATTTTCATTGACACCCCATTGTAGAAATAGTATTCCACGTTTTATAAATTTATTAAAATGACTGTTTAGCCCATTTGGCAGACTTTGCAAGTACTCAGTTTGGCATTTGCAAAACATGAAATGGCATAAAATGGTCACTTATTAAGGAGATTTTACAAAAACAAAAGTCTTATATGGTTTACTGTGCAATCTAATTCCATCTACTAATCTGTCTCTTGATTCCCAGAAGAGATGTAATATAGAGTGAAGAAGTAGGAGCCAAAGCATGTTGGAGCCGGTCAAACTCCCGAGTGTGGAAGCTGGAAAGTATTAACCCTGAAGTGTCTGGTTGGAGAAGGGTATGTGTGCGTGTGTGTGTCTGCTATTCTATGGGTTTGAGAGGGGAAGATTTCCCTCTTGGTGTGTGTTAATTAGGCTAGAGTTAGTGGGGCCTGCTATAGCTTGTCTGATAGTTGACCTGGAGAGACAGGATTACCTTCTCCAGCTGCTGTCCTCCCTGCTGCCTCTCCTAATGCCACCTCTATTAAAGGGACAGGTAACGCTCGCTCGATCTCCCACTCGTCACAGTTGAGCTATCTGGAAGAGTCAGCATTTATACGCAACATTCGTGCACACACTGGATACGTGAAGGAGCCATGGTGGCAATGATAAAACAGTAAATTGCGCTTATACAGTGGCCAGAGTCCATTGCAAGTGACTGTGTAGCTGCCAAGAGAGAACATGTGGGTGTGAGCATAAACATTTGTTCTGCAATCGCTGAAAGCATCTGCATTCATATAAACAGCTGATGTAAATGTGATAAGAGCTGAAGACGGTCCAGTGAATTCTAGCATACTGGTCCTCCTTGTGATACCCTCCATTTGCTATTGTGATCCAGGCAAGCCATTCTTGTCATTTCCTCTCTAATACATTCTACACTCACACACACACAAACACACACACAATGGGTATAAGTGCACTGCCCCCCGTAGCCAGGGACACCTGGTCTGGATCTAGACACTAATGGCATTCCTGTGAGCTGGTAGCTTAATTCCCCAGATTAGCATATACAATCCACCTAAGGGTTAATCAGCATCTAGCATCAAATCCCTCAACAGCAACCTTTATGTACACCCACACAAGTAGAAACGCCTGCATGCATATGAAAAAGGGTTCATAAACATGCATTTTTTTTAAAAATCTAATGTGTAAATTAGATGTGTAAATTAACCATAAGCGCCACAGCCCCACTAATGGCTTAAATTGCACTAGCAAACGACGCTCCCGGAAAAGTTTTGTTTGCTACCTCTGAGAAGCAGAAAAGATGATACTTGGAGCATTTATGGTGTTTTGCTGACATGAGACATGTGCTCACCCCAGCCTCCAGAGAAAGTCCAGGATAAAAGGCTTTTCCCTTAAATCCCAGATAGCCTTCGAGCTCCAAGAAGGACTTAGCTGGCGACTGACAGCCAGGATGGGAGGTGGGACGGGGTTTTGATGCTGGGGCTTATGGCCTGTGCTCAGGTCGGGTAAGGGGCAGTTAAATATTTATGCCAGCAGCTGTAGGTATAAAGCTCCCTTTGGCGAGTTGTCTCTGGCTAGCTGGTTAGAGTACAGGTATATGCCCGCAGGATATTCGTTGTATTTTTTTTTCTTTTCTGGGATGTACAGCAGAGAAAGAGTTACCTCAATGTTAGCTTAAAGAGACAATATCACTCTTGTGTGTGTGTGTGTGTGTGTGTGTGTGTGTGTGGTGGGGGGGCTAAAGTGGCACCTTGCAGCTGCCCTCTGTCTGCACATGTGAGCGTCAAATGCTGCATCCGGCGGTAAAGTCGGAGAATGCGACAGCCATCTCCCAGCATGCCCAGAATCTCCTACACACAGCTGTTCACCGCACAGTCACTACCCCACACAGCACCTGTCTGCATATGTGCCTGCGCACATGTGCGTGTATGTAAGCGTCCCAGTCAGATTGAACACGTGATCAAGACCTATCTGTTGGAGCGTGTGAATGGAGCAACCTCCTTGGTTTCTCTTTTTCCGTTCACGCTTCATCTCAACCGACTAAATCCCACTTCTATCCTCTTCCACCTCAAATAAAGTCGTACCCTTCCTTCCTGCTGAAAATGTTAACTTCTCCAATACCTCATTAACTTCATTACAGAGAACGTGAGAAGGCCTTGGAACATCGGCATGGTTCACTGCTATGTTTGGAGCATTCATTAACAGAGCTCCAGTGATGGATTTTAACAGAGATGTTAGGGGATCAATGTTGTAATGAAGGGCACAGTGTGTGGGAGGAAGCATTTATTATCATTATCAGAGGTAATAAAACTTTTGCCCCTTAACAATGGGCTTCCACCCACGCCGGATGGATGTGAGTGTTAGGCTCGGGCTACCTTAATTGGTGAAAACATTGTCCTAATGGTGTCAAGGTGGCACAGCATTATAAGCACATCATCATTCATTTCAGACACAAGACAGAAGGAAACTGTGTCATCATCAGCACAAATCCGGGAGCGTTTCATACAGCCCCTATGTGAGTGCTTCAGTAGCCAAGCAAATTAACCATTTAGACAGGAAATGAAATGGGATCAATAAATAATGAGTCAAAAATGTCACGTGTGTCACTCAATCATCTTCTTTTCACACCGATATAGCAGCTTATCAGAAGCTGCAAATTACCCACAGCACCGGCTATGAATATGATTAGCGTTCTCATTTTCCCCAAGAAAATTCTAATAAATACAGTTGTATTATATCAGCACTTATTTCACAGCATTTCCCTGTGCAAATGTAGCAATCATCTGGACCGCATCAAAGCCAAACACATATCGTAATTTCCTTAAATTTAAAGCAGAAAACACATTGTGACAAAACAGATCTGCTTTCCTCCTTCGCTCCAGTATGATCTCGTGAAGTAGCTGAAGTAGCAATATGTGCAAACAGAGCACAGGTCATTTCACTGCAAATTACTAAAATATGTTTCAATCCTATTCTCTGCCGGTGCATTAAACTGTTGGCAATAAAACGTGCCGCCTTCCTCTGACCTTTGATGAACAGGTGAACATTCTATAAAAGCAGCCGACGAGGTAAATTTTATGGCATTATCATGAATTTGACAGTCTGTGACACACAGCTCATCTGAAGAGCAGTAATCATATGAGTTGGACTCTGCTGGTTACTAAGCAGTCATGGACTATATGTCAGAGTTGCCTGCATACTTCGATTTCTGCTCACTCTTTATTCATTAAATTGCAAAAGAAAAGTTGGTGATTTAGAGCTACACAACTATCTGTACACATATATAGTAATGCTGCTTTTACACTGTGTGAAGGTTATCAAGTAGGTGAATATTGGACATCAGAGGCAGAAAAACAGGTTACTCGTGATTTTTATCAACGGTAAACAATATAAATGTTCCCAGCAAACATGGTTGAAACCTCAACATCAATCTTCCCACTCAAAAGTGACGCTAAAAACTGAACCGTAAACAGACGGTTTACGAGGTCAACTCAGATTGTCTCTTACAAAGAGAGAAAGAAGGAATTTTGTTCTGTTGTTTTGTTTCAAACGCCAACTGTCTGGTATTTACATGGTCGTGAACAGACGTCCACACAATATCTTTCTCCACGTTCACAAATTAGTGATACCAGAACCTGTCTCTTAAAAAAAAAACACTTTAAAGACATTTATGATTTCTCCATCTAACGCCTGTTTGATTTCTTGCATGAACTCACTGGACTTTGTCAAATATCACCTCTCTGTCGTGATGTTAGCATCATAAACTCAGGAATGCTACAACTGGAAATGAATCAGTAGGTGAAGTGGGGAATTCAGTTTAAGCCACCACTGAGGTGTATTGTTCTTTTTAGCAAGAAACTTTTAAAAAAATGTTTATTTATGTTCAGTGTAGTCGATAATGAGACAGCAGCATTTCTATAACACAAACTTTCACTTGCTAGAAAGTCCAACGAGGATGTGAAGGCAGTGTTGTAGACACACCTTGAACTCCCAACGTAACATCCCCTGGTCAACTTTCATTTTTGAACACGTTTTCAACCATGACTAGACATCGAGAAAAGACCGCCACCTGACGGTTAGTCAACTCTGAAATCAGGAATTTTAATCAAATAAACATTAGAAAACTCCTGTTTGCTTTATTTCCCTGAATGAGTCATGTTCACTTTCCATAGTTGCTCAAAATTTAAAACTGGCCGCTCACACCCGACCTGCCCCGCCCTGCAATTTGAGAACCAGTGCTCTAACAGCTCCTGCACACTTGGCACAGTTTTCACCCTCTCTTTAAAGTACGCAATACGTTCACCCTCATTTGTGCTGTCATTTGGGGATTGGAAATGATGCATGTCTCTAAAACAGATCACAACAAGAAGTCACGTTACCTCATCATCGAATACGCTGACCTTAAATTTAAATCAGAAATAGTAAACTAAAAAAATGTAACTTTAAAAATTCAATTTTCAAAATTCTGTCACTTGAATAAAAAATACAGAAGAGAGAATCTTTCATGTGTATTTCTTTATGTTCTAATATGCCATTTGGTGTTTACTCTAATCCAAAAGGCTGAGCACCAGAGTGAGTGAACAGATTTTTTGACATGGGTGGCCTTAGTGGAGCTGACTGAGTTGGGGGGATTTAGGGCGAAAAAAAGTCTGAATGTAGATTGGGGGACAAGAAGCTCCTCAACAGGACTGCGCTGTCAGGTGACAAATGGTGCCCCGGGCCAGTCGAGTGCCAAGAATGGCCTCTTAATCAATCAGAGGTCAGCGTGCAGGCTGAGTCCAGACTGCCTCCGCCCCGAGTGGCAGCCATCTGATGGAACACTTAATGCCAAGCCAAGAAGCACACGGCTCTTTCTTCTGGTCAGAATCACTGCTGCTGCCATGCTCATCACTTCAGAAAACATGAGAGCTCAGTGCAGAGATGTCTTCATCCTTCAGTTTATGGTTTATTATTACAACAGAACAAAGTTGAAATAGTTGAATTAAAGATTCAATCCTTGAACTTTTATTGTGTACCTATTATTTTAAACATGTCGCATTCATGTTCTCATTTTTTATTTTTAAGGTCCTGGAGAACAATCGCATGTTGCATTAAAAGATTGGCCTCAGCTCCCGCTAAACCCTGCAGCCTCTATCCTTGTCACATTGCCATCTGTACCAGTGTTTCAGGCAGTAAATAAGGGCATGGAGGGTAGTGCACCTCTCTTGTAGGCCCAGCCTAAGGCCAGGGGTGCACATTCTCCTCTGCACCCTGAGGCCCACCCACCAACACTCCCTGAGGCTGACCTACACACTGCAAGGTCCCCAAGGGAACATGTCTAAATTTAAGAGGAAGGCAGGCCTTCTGTCTTCTGTCCACCCCACCCACTTCTCCACATATTACTACTCTCTCCCGCCGTCCATCTCTCCATCTTCCATCAAACAGTCCATTCATCTGACCATTCCCACTATCAATCCAATTCAAACATACTCCCAAAATTTAAAGATCTTTGTCATTCACCCATCTGCTCCACTTTCATTACTGACGGTGTCATTGTGTTTCCATTAAATCATTCATTCTCCTGTGGCTCAAAGAATTGTCTCGTCCAAAACAATAGAAAAAGCCAAGATTTAGCAGGTCAATCAAAGTTTTAATGCTCCTTTTTCTAACTCAGTTGGAAAGAGTCATAAAGCCTGCAAGGAATTTTTTTAAAAATCTGACTGCGCTGGTAAAAATTAATCTGAATTTGCAGAAAATATTAAAGAAACTATGAGGAAAAAGCTGACTGTGATGGCTAACAGTCTCGCATCAAAAGCCATCGAATTCTCCTGAAATGGTGTCACATAGTCATTACGCTATCAATAAAACTGCCAATTCACAGGAAAAAGGACCAATCAATAGGCCCACCAATCACCACACACTGACAAATCCATATATCTATTCATCCACCATGACACTCAAGACCTGCATCTGGCAACCCTTAGACACATTGATCAATCCATCTTGTGTCTCTCTCACGTAGAACCTCGTGCTGATTCAGTCCCCACAGGACACGGGGACTGCTAACAGAAGTAACCCAGAGCAGAAATTGAGGCGTGAGAGACAAGAAGAAGGGGAATGAAAGTCACGTAAATAACAAATGTGTTTCAGCTGAAATAACACTGATTAGATTGGGCAAAAACTGCAGAATGCCTGAAGACAAAAAAGGAAAGAAAAAAAAATTCCATGGAATCAAAGGTCCCAATACTGAGGAACAATATTTCTACAGAAACAGGTAGAGCGAGTGAGAGACAAGCACGGACAAAGACGCACAACGAGAGCCAAAGTGCAGGATCGGGCATATCAGAAGTGCAAAGTAGTGTTTCCTACACAAGTATTGAGATGCAGATCAAACTTTCGCAACATAATAGGGCCTGTCAGGACTCTGTGTGTGTGTGTGTGTGTGTGTGTGTGTGTGTGTGTGTGTGTGTGTGTGTGTGTGTGTGTGTGTGTGTGCTATCGTGGGTGAGGATGTTCATGTGGAAATGATCCTCACACATCTGCCAACCTGCTTTTCTAATGGGGTGAAAAAGAGCCTCTTCTGTGCGGGTTTGCAAACCTGGCCAGAATGACTTCTCACATTTATGTCAAGTTTGGGGAAGACGCTCACGGTGATATTTGCATATGCACATACAGAAAAGAAAAGATACTTTAACATCACTACAGAGCTGCTGTGCATGCAGCAAGGCTCCCTGTTTATTTTCTCTACAAGAATAATGCTCATGCAAAACTTGAACTGGCTGCGTTGCATGCATTTGCACAGGAGTAAAACTTTTATGCTACTTTGCAAAATATTGTAATCTTTAATGATTAAAAACCATGAGTTTCACCATGCCCTGCTGAATTAAACACAGATTTGAGCTAAATCTCTTCCTCAAATCCAAACATGGCTAAAGCTGTGTTTTACTAAGCAGTCCACTTGCCACAACTCAGCTGTAAAGATTTTAACTAGAGGCTCTTGCTGACTTGGAGTTGGGGGATGGGGTTTTAACAGAAGAGAGAAGGGGGGGGGCGAATATGGGGTCACACAGGAGGAGAAATGGAAGAGGGAGGAGGGTCGCTGTTTTCTTTCTCTATGCTTTAGGAAAAGAAAGGAAGGAAGCCCTAGCAAGGAAGAGAAGCCTGAACCAAGTGAGGAGAGATGGATGATTGGGGGAGGGACTGGAGGAAGAGCGCTGTTCATTGGTAGGCTCAGGGTCGAATTACACCATTTGCCGTGCATTAGTTTGTTTTTCTCCCAGCCTGGAGAAGTTGATTCACTGAGACGCGCAGAATCTTTTTTGGGGGGAGATTACGGCAACGCGAAAGGATACAAAATAATCATTTCCGATGAGGTGAGTTCCTTGCAGCTATGTGGACACAGGCTTCTTTGTTGCGTCCGTATTTTGCAGTGAAAGTCGAGGGGGGGAAAAAAAACTAGAGAGGAGAAGTCTTTGCTGGGAAACAAAATATTTCTTCTGACCACGTCGCTATGCTGCTCTGCAAAACCGATGGTTGCAGGACAGAAATAGTTGAGGTCCGGACTATTTTTACTAGTGCTTCCGTGCAGCACACTATTCATTCATTCCTTACAGGGCTGGCAAAATGAATCCGTCCAGCTCCAAAGCTTTCCACTCCCAGTAAAGCGGGGGAAATTGTAGTTGTTACAGTTCCTCCTCCGATCTTTTAAAACTGTCTATGAAACCGGTGATTTCAAACTTCTGCGATCCATATCTGTATTTATTTATTTTTTTAAAAAAGAAGAAGAATCACAGAGGATAGTTTTGCGTAAATCCCACATGCGTTATCTAGCTCTCCGCGCACCCTCTGTTGTTTTAGATCAGTTAAGTCAGAGAGAGGCGTAGTAAGGATAGCGCATCGTTAATGTTTATGTCTTTTCCCTCTGGTTTCCAAAGTTAATCGTAGTGAAAAAGGGGCTGGTGTAACAGTGTATGAGGGAGGAGGAGGGGGGCTGGTGCGGTCGTGGCAAAGCTTTGAAGCTCACTCATCAGAGCGCAGGGGCCCGGGGACGGAGAGAGACTCATCAGAGGCAAGAGTCACAATAATGTGTGGCGAGCGGAGCTGAAATCTGTGCGCAACTGGATAAAAGAGAAAAGTGGGGTCCGGATGGAGCGCAAAATAACAGGAATATTACATGCTGGGGGTTTTCTCGCAAATGGATTACCAAAGGAATATGACATTCTGCTGGACTGCCCCGTTCATGTGTGAAATCGGATACTTGAGGTAGGTGTGCCCAGTGTTTTGTTTTTGCAATTAAACCATGGATAAAGCGCATCTTTTTTCGTTTTTTAGAAAAAAACTACGTGTTTTTTGTTTGTTTGTTTTTTCATTTTGGTATTAATATTATTGGATTGAATAAAGGGCATAGCCTATTACTACTGGCCACTCTATCCGGAGCGCTATACTTAGTCACTATAATCTATAAAAGAGTATCAAGTACGTTTCCGAGTAAAACGTCCCGCTTATCGAATGCACGAGTGCAAATAGGTTACTGATTATAATCATGCTGATAGAAATATAATTAGAGCCACGCAAACGTTTTCGTTTAACCTTTCGTGCAGGCGAGTGTCCCTGTTTTATTACAATTTCAGTCCCAATAACAAAGCGTTTCTAGTCTGAACTGTTAAACTGTTCAGAGCAGGAATAAAAGTGTTTTCTGGCATTTTGACTTTACAAAAAAATCAACTTGGGATCAAAGGGAATCTGCGCAGACCAGCGAAAACAAACGGCTGTTAAACAATTAGAGGCAAACAGGACGAGCAGTGGAAAATGAAGGTCGTTTGTTGATGTCTTTAAAACATATAATACATCCCCTGATCCATTACCGAAGTCACATATTGGATAATAAATTGCAAAAGCGCTCGTAACCTTTCTGGAGGCAGAGTGGCACGGAAGCCCTGCCCTGTGAATGGATTAAGTGCTATGGAGGCAGTTAAACGAAGCCCCATCACTGTTGTCACTTCACAGATGTCCCCCGCGTCTTTGTTGTCTTTTGTATGAGTTGTGCATGTGGACTAAAAGGGGTCTGAAATGATTTACCACGGACCAAACTTGAATGCCTTTATGCTCCAGTCCATATAATGCATGCATTCGAGCCCGGGCTGCTGCGTGGACTGTGTGCGTAAAACAGGAGGAGAAGATCCTAAGGCAAAACTTGAAAAACAGAAAATGAAACGGAGGAAAAATGATGCAAGCAAGGGAGTCTGGGTAGTTCTTTTGTTTCATAAGGAGCTATCCAGGCGTGATGAGTTTAATTATTTGTGTCTTAAGGTTTAGGAACATGTGGCTACATTAAGTAAAAGAGCAAAAGGGGCTTATTTTGTAGTTGTTGCCATACTAACCTGCTCTACTCATATATATATATTTTTTTATTGGCAGAACTGTTCACTCATTTTTAACTATGGTTGGTTTGTGGTCAAAATGTTGCTGCTATAAATTCTCCCAAAGGCTTTAAGTTTTTATAGAAATAAGGGATAAAGGTGGATGTTCGCATTTCCCTGGAAACTTTCAGCTGGCTGAGCCGTGTCTCAGAGATCAGAGAGCTCGGCCTAGCTGCTGAAATGACAAACTTGAGATATCGGCAAGGCCATCAGACTGTGGCCGGGTCAGACATCAGAACCAAGCCATGGGTTTGTTGACAGCACAGCTGGCTTGTGTGTCTCACTTCGCCTCACTTTCCAGAGGGTTAGAACTCAGTGACCAGAACGATCACCGTTGACCTCCTCTACAGCCGGCCGTAACCCCGGAACAACCACCATTAAACCATACAGTGATCAGTATTAACCCTTTGTAGCCTTATGGTTTCCTAAACTGCTGTTCACAAATCAAATTGTTCCATACTTAATTGGCTGAGAGATGAAAGTTAGACCCTATGTGACGTGTTCAGAGTGGGCACGTTTTTATGCTTTGCTTTGTTCCCTCTTAGTCCCTTTCGCAGCCTCGAAACAGCTCTTCGGAACATGGGTCCATGGACCGGGGGTGGGGCTCTATTGTGTTGAGTTGCCCAGAGCCCCTTTTGTTTCTTGGTCACACCTGCAGCACAGGCTCTTTGTGCTCTACAATAGTAGAACTACTGCTGAGAACAGCCTTTCTCCTGTTTCACTCCTCCTCTCGCCAAGGTAGAGAACAAAAGGGAGGGAAGCACGGTTTAGGGTGGCACAGCCTTCTCCTTCAGCCAGATCTCTGAAGCAACAAGTCCAACCAAGCCCCTCAGAAGGGATCCTTAGGTAAACAGCCTGTGATTAGGGGGTGCTTGTTATTACTCAAGTAGGGAAAAGGAGTATTAATCATTTGTGGGCATGTCTGGTAGCTGCTCTAATCATCTGGCTGGCTCAATCTCCTGTGTGGCTGCATCTTGATTACTTTCCAAGGGCCACAGTTGAGAGTTTTAACAGCCGTGTCACTGGACGCAGCTGGGTTTTAAACAGACAGTCATACATGGACAGGTGATGGTGCAGAAATACAGGTTAGATCACGATAGGAGCCAATCATTAGCCAACTGACACGGCAAAGATGATATAATGCTAGGTAATCAACTATGGCATGATATTAAAGTTATACGAAGGAGAAAAACACCCTTGTAAAGACAAAAATCACTGTGGGTAATAAGTGTGTGTGTGTGTGTGTGTGTGTGTGTGTGTGTGTGTGTGTGTGTGTGTGTGTGTTTTCATCAGGATTCAAATTTATGGCGTCCAATTAGCCAAATAGCTCTCCTTCCATCTCTGTCCACCATTTTCTGTCTGTAAGTTTCGTCACCACCCTGAGTCAGTTCACTTAATTTTACTTCAGCCTCATTCATTGATAAGTGCCAACACGAGGAGTCATGAAGTAGTCACTCTGGAAGGTCAATTGGCCATTCAAAGTGGCCGCAATTGCCAACAGCGCCTCGATAAATCAATCACAAGAGGAATCAAAGCCATATTTAGCAGCACAAAATTTTGTTCCACCCCTGTTTAGACAAACATAATTAAATAATTTAACTTTGTTATAAAAAATAAAAAATGTAAAAAAAAAAAAAGAACTCCCGGGTCATCCGATTTCCCGTTGTGCAAGATGACAAGTCAGGCAGCCTCAAGCAGCAGCAGCAGCCTTTTGTTCTGCTGGGATTACATCCGCCCTTCACATTCACACGCAATTACAAAATCCTCACGCACTACTGTTGTTTGCTATCCTTTTATTATCCCCAAATTCTCCCAATAGGACCTCCCTGCAAAAACACATTCATCCAGTGCTGCAATTGAGGAGATTTTATGGCTTACGTACTGTATGCCAACGAAAGCACAGCTAAGAGGAGGGTATGTGTTAATCTGTCATTTTAAGCTTGGAGCACTAAAGCGTCTCCTGTAACTACCAGAATTGGGCTACAGACCCCTACACCCACCATCAGCAGAAATAGCGGTCCACCCGATCCCCCATGTTTAACACCATGGGTTTGAGCCAAAAACATCAGCAGGGAAAGTGCGTGGTTGTAGGACACTGCAAAGCCTGTAATAACAGAGGTAGAGTAAGGCAAGACTGAATGGCAGTGAGATGCGTGACAAGCCCAGCGTCTCCAGGCTTGTTGAGGCCTATATGTGTGCATACACACACACACACATGCACACACAGGAGGGCAGGAGCCAGAGAGTGTAAAGGAATAGTCAATAGAAAACATGCTGGGCTCGCTAGAGATTGAGAAGTAATTTTAGATCACTGACCTCTGAATGTCTTCTGTTTCTGTTTTACATTAAAGTTTCTGAGGGAAGCCTTTGCCTTCCACAGCAAGGCTATTACCATGCAAGGAATCATGGGAGATTGGCACTGAGCTTTTCGCCTTTCCTTAGTGTTTTTTTTCCCCTTCTTTTCATCTGAATTGTTTAGTGGGGGAGAATGGTAAAGGGGAAAAAGTGGCATGAATGTGAGTGCTTCTGAAGAGCTCGTGTTAAGCAGGAGTGTAAAATTCTGACAGGTAAGGAAACCATTTACCTGTGAATACAGCCAGGTTTTTGGCCACAGGTACAGCCTGCAGTGTGTACGATAGCGCTATAGAATTGAAACACGGAGCTCGGTTTATTTACTTTCACAGGGCCTCTATTTTTCAGCCGTCGAGTATTTGGTATCTATT
Source organism: Oreochromis aureus (assembly GCF_013358895.1). Lineage (NCBI taxonomy): Eukaryota > Metazoa > Chordata > Actinopteri > Cichliformes > Cichlidae > Oreochromis > Oreochromis aureus. The sequence continues at coordinate 14,116,739 of NC_052942.1, read as the reverse complement.
TCTGTCTCCGGCTTCTAGAAATTCAGCTATTTATTGCCTGCGTTTTAACGCAGCAGATTTCTTGGTGTGAGAGGCGTCTGAATGAGGAAGTAAAAAAGAAAAAAAATCTGTGATGCTTTTAAGGATTTTCAGAGTAGCGTCATCAGTCCTCGTTAGGATCAAGTTTCTTACATTTGCTGCTCTGCACAGATCGGGGAAACTGCATCCATAGATCTGTGGATGGGTTCTGCCCAGTGATTCATTTGTGACTACATTAGAATTAGTGCCTGCTTTAGCATTATTGATGTTTGTAGTTATAGAGAGAGCAAACAACCCTTTTGGTCCTCATAAAATCTTCCCTTTTCCCCCTTTTTTTGCCAAAACATCAAACCCATAATTTAACCACTAAGTGGACTAATTGAGATTAAGCGTTGTCTCATCCATGCCTCACATTACCCAGTCATAATGACATTGCTCTTTCAAAGGCCTCAGTATCCCACAGAGTCCTGAATAGCCATGATTACACACTGGTGATGATTAAAACATGTTGGCATTACCCCGATTCCATCTCACCACTACTTTCATTCTTTTTAGTGACATGCCATCACACAGTAGCTGTTTAGACCAAAATTGGATTATTAATGCCTGGAAAAAAATAAAACACGCACACACACAGCGTACTTTACATCAATATGCTGGCACAAAGGTTGTGCAACAAATTAGTTATGCCATCTACATTCTAACAAAAAGATGACATGCCGATTGTTGCTGTCAGGTAAACACCTCGCGGCGGCTCATTTTCTACTTGACAGCCATGTGTGTTTATAATTAATTCACTTAACAGCCATATGCGTTGTAGTTTATTTAGTGTTTTTAAACTAAGCTTCTGGACATTTTTTCATAAGCTTGAGGCTCTTCAAAAAATATCAAGATGAAAGTGGCTCGATTTATAGTTACAAAGCACTCGTGGCTACAGTGATATGGCGAAGTCCGTGGATTGCCTTCTCTGGCTGCTGATCTGCCATGTTTCCTGTGTGGATCAATCAAAGCACTAATGGCTTGGCAGGCAGGGCTCACAGACAGCACTGGAGCAGGTGTGCTTTGGGGCTAATTGAAAAATGAGTCAATATTGTGTGTGTGCGCGCTCGCGCGCGCGTGTGTGTGCATTTGCGTGCAACACACACATCAGTCTTTGCATTACACCATTTGAAAGAGTGATTATGTATGTGCAGCCGCGTGTGTGCGCATCCATGTGCGCTCCTGGCTAATCCATCCCTCTGCCTGTGTGACGTCTCCCAGTAAATTGTTTATATCCGTTCAGGCTTTGCCTGCATGAATAATTTGTTTGCCTTATAAATATTTGAATGTACACCGATCATTAATATGCACAGACACAGTCTGTCTCTAAAGTACTCCTTCAGACACTAACATACACACTAAACCCCTGCCACTCCCACAATAAATTATTGCCAAAGTAACTGCTGGTGTATCATGTCTACAATCAGATCCTGTACAAGCTTTTATCCACAAAAATTACTACAATGTCAAAACAGCTGTACATGAGTAGGAACTCATAATACAAATATGAGTGAATCACTGCGCTGCAATAAAGCACACCGACCCCAAGGAAAAGCTCGAGCAATAACCACAACTAGAGCGCTGATAGAGGTGTGCTAAGGTTAGAGCAGAGGCTACACTTGTGATGATGATGATGAAGTTGCAATGTGCTGATTAGTGTTGAGCCTGGCCCAGTACAAACCAATCAGAGCACAGATGTACCGAGACAGCAGGCCTGCCACGTTTCTAACAGAGTCGACTTCCGCTCTTTCCAACACACACCGAGACACCCCACCGGTCAGTTGGCTGACCTTCGCTTAGACAACAGATGCAGGAAAAGGTAGAGGGGAAGTGCCAAGCGCTGCCACTGAGAGCTCAGTCATCAATAAACACGAGAGTGTTTTACTGTATGTTTGCATCACAAAAGCTTGAAAAAGAGACAGTTGTTGCTCCGAGTTTAACAAAGGGTTTGGACGTGGTTCACGGAGTTCACAGCGGTACAAAAGATTATTTTTAGCACGTCAAGTAATGAGAGCATGTCATTTTTTTGTGTGTTTCCAGGTAACATCTCCGCCAGTGTGAAACAGGAAGTGTCGTCTGTGAGCAGACATGGGCCAGAAAGCTGCGCTTCTGCTCAGTGAGCTGCTGCTGCTGTTGCTGACAGTCTCGCACACTCTCCTCGCAGTCAGCTTCCCGGAGGACATCGTACCCCTCGATGTCGTCGACGCGCACTGTGAGTACACCCGTAAATGAGCTCAACAGAGAATAAAATAACGACAATCCCCATGTAAACCTTTTACTTGCTTCACTCAGAATATTGTCACAAAGACTTAAGACAAACACTAGCACCTCCTCCCTCTCATTGGGTCCATACTTTAGATGCTAGCATCCCATATCCACTGTAATAAAATCAATCTGCTGTGATGTAATGGAATAACAGAGTGGTATGCTGGCATAGGCAGCCGTTATCAAACACACAGAAACATTGCAATGACGCACAGGTCCGATTGGAGAGACTGTAGAGAATATACAGTATTCTAGTTGAGTCTACGTACACATAATTCCCATATCTAACTATATGTTTATTCAGAACAACAGGGTGGTTTATCAGCGTATCACTGTCTGCTTTTACCATTAGCCTCCCGTTAATAGCACATGTTTGTTGTCACTGCAGTTTCACGGCGGTACCCTGTATTCAGAGGCAGGCCCTCTGGCAACGAGTCCCAGCATCGCCTTGACTTTCAGCTGATGACCACGATACAGGACACTCTGTTCATCGCTGGCAGGTAAATCCAACACACACACATACTGTCTTTTTCACACACACACACCTCTCCGCCTCACCAATATACTCAGTCACTCCTTGGCAGGTAAACAGTGGCATAAAGGGGTGGGATGCGGGGAGGGTGAGCTCTTAGCGTTATTGGATCTCTGGCTTCTGGTCGTGCATCTGATGTATATGGCTGGTATTGATCCAGTAAAGGCGTCTATCTTCCCGGCCTGACGCGCTGTCAGGGATTTCTTGGCATCTTTACATTTCTTTTTGCTATTTATGGGCAGTGGGATTAATCTGACCACTAGCACTACTGTAATATTGTAGCAGGAAATCACTTCGACATCTAACAGTATAACACCTCCCCCCTCTGGAGCCCTTGTAATCACCACCACATGTATCTGTGTTGTCAGATGGTATGCTGGAAATGTGCATGTTTTTACTGAAAGTGAAGCGAAATTGTGTTGTGTATTTGTTGATTAAAAATGTAAAATTTCATTATTATTCATTTATTTATTCTATAGTAAATGAGGCCTTCTAATGATAAGGACACTAAATTTTCTCATAATTGGGAGAATAATAAAATACTTTGATTAATATACACACACAAAGACTCAGAAAGTAAGCATATATTCCCTGTTGTCACTGAGCTGCATGTTTTGTTGTTTGTCTGCAGAGATCAGGTGTACCTAGTCAGCCTGAGAGAATCCTACAGGAATGAGATCATTCCTTACCGGGTAAGATTCTCGCCACAAGCTGCTCTCTCAATCCACAAATACTGAAAGGGCTTCATAGAAAATACTGAGCCATTCATCACAAAGTGGACAGGTGGTAAAATGAGAGAGTGGAAAAAGTGTGTGCCTGTGTGTTATGTCGCACGCATGTGTCTGATACCTCATGTTGTTGTTGTTGTTTTTTTTCTTTTTTTTTTTACAGAAACTAACATGGCGATCGGGCCAAGCTGACAGAGAGATGTGTGCTGTGAAGGGAAAACACAGAGTACGTGGGGGGGGGAATCATTAACCCACACACTTTTTGTTTGGTCACCCATGACACGAACAGAAAGTTAAACTGTGAACCTCTGAAAACACGATTTAATGTTGTGCATTTTCCTCCAGGACGAGTGCCACAACTTCATCAAAGTTCTGGTTCCAAGAAATGATGATCTGGTGTTCATCTGTGGTACTAATGGCTTCAACCCAATGTGCAGATACTACAGGGTCAGTATTCAGGGTCAGAGCCTGTGATTCATTGGGCAAAGCTCATGCATGCTGTGTACAACAGCATACACCAAATGTGGACTGTTGCTAGATAAATAGCAATGCTTTACTTCCTGTACTTTCTTTTTTAAATAAATTTGACTAGATTCCTTTCAGTGATTTATGTATGCACAGGTGCTTCTGTGTGTGATTGTTTGCACCGTGCCTCTTGAGAAAGCTCTTTTTAATGTGTGGGTGATCGCTCCGTTCCCTTCAGCTGGATAACCTAGAGTTTGATGGGGAAGAGATCAATGGACTGGCACGGTGCCCATTTGACTCCAAGCAAACCAACGTTGCCCTTTTCGCTGGTAAGGGTCAAGCACACACCCGCCCACGCACGCAGTTCATCTCGCCAAAGAACAACTAATGTGTTCCTACTTACGCTCTCATTATCACCTCTGTGTCTTTGCCACGGTAAAACTGCGCCTGCAGCGCTAGCAACTCGGCCAATTAAGCTCTATAAAAGAAGACAAAACAACAAAGGATCCAAGAGCAGCGCATCCTACTTTTTGGTGACTGTGTTCCTTCTTGTTTTTGTTCTTAGAAGGGAAGCTGTATTCTGCAACTGTTGCTGACTTCCAGGCCAGCGATTCTGTCATCTATCGGAGTATGGGTGATGGATCAGCCTTGAGAACCATCAAGTATGACTCCAAATGGCTGAAAGGTAATCCTTGTTTCTCTCTCCTCTTACTTCACTTGAGATACATGTGTCTACCTGCCAGCTAGCTCGATGCTCATGGTGCCTTTGCGTGGTATATGTATGTGCGCCGGCTGTCAGGGCTGTTTTTGGAGTGATAGAGAGCTCCCCTGCCTTGCCAAGCTCCAGGAGGATATGGCCTGTTCTCTCACAGGCAATCTAGGTCACCCCCAGTCATATACAGCCTTGTACAAATCCCTGAAATATTCAACATGCACAGTGGTGGTGACAGTGCAGAAATACACTTCAACTCTCTGCCTCTGTCTCTCTTTCAGAACCTCATTTCCTGCATGCTGCAGAGTATGGGAATTATGTGTACTTTTTCTACCGGGAGATCGCGGTGGAGCACAGCAATCTGGGAAAGGTAAGACAGTGCACCTGCCGTTTATAATGCATCACATATTCCACACAGACAGCATATGCAGGCCTTTATCCAAGACTACAGCTTTACGCCTCCCTCAGTGCCTGCGTTTCTGCCACAAATGGGCCCGGTGGTAATGGGGGCCCATTCAGGCGCTGACACTACATCACATTAGAATACCCGAGAAATTTCACGACAAGTGTTTGGTGGGGATATTCTACTAACGTAAAACCATTACACAGTGGAGAGGATTTGTCTCACAGAGATTGCACGCTTTTGTGTACGCCTCTCCCTGTGAGACACACACACACGCAGATGGCATTATAAATGTCCCGTGTTTGAAGCCAACCTCAGATTTGACCATGCCTCATCCTGAGCTGGCCGGGCCACAGGAAGCCGGCATCCTCCATCAGCCACCAGCTTATGAATATTTCAACCCAACTAATGCTGGGGTGACACCTGGGCTCTGATGGAGGTTTGCACTGGTAAATAATTAAAGCTATCCAAGCCAACTGCTTTATGTACTTCATTTATGCTTTAAGCCTTGGCAGTATGTGCAGTGTAACACACTTACACATGGCCCAGCTTTAAGTCAGTATAGGCCCATTGCATGTGTTTTTTTTTCTTTCTTTTTTTTCTTTAAATATTTGCTCCAGTCAGAGTGAGCAAGTTAAATATGAGAGAGTCTGTTTGTTAAGTCATCTGTGCTGAGTTGCTACAGGATGGGGAGATGCATTATTCAGCATGTTGAAGTGTTTTTAGTGGCATTCACTGAGATGCCCTCCTCATCCACACGCCTCAGCCCTCTCTGGGAAAAAAACAAACAAAAAAACCTCTGCACCTCACAGGTTGTGTATTCCCGCGTGGCCCGAATCTGTAAAAATGACGTGGGTGGGTCACAGAGGGTGCTGGAGAAGCACTGGACCTCCTTCGTGAAGGCAAGGCTGAACTGCTCCGTGCCGGGGGAGTCTTTCTTCTACTTTGATGTGCTCCAGTCCATCACCGACATCATCGACATCAACGGGGTTCCCTCTGTGGTGGGTGTGTTCACCACGCAGATGAACAGGTGAGCCGTAGCTGCTGCTGCTGCGGGATGAATTAAGAGTTAAAACAAACAGGGAATTTTATCTAGATATTTTTCCTTTTCTGCAGTATTCCAGGGTCAGCGGTGTGTGCCTTCTCCATGGCTGATATAGAAAAAGTATTCTTGGGCCGGTTCAAGGAGCAGAAGACTCCTGACTCCGTGTGGACTCCGTTCCCAGAGGAGAAGTTACCCAAACCTCGGTAACAGTTCATCTTTTCTCTTCCTCAGAATAATATCCCAATTCCGAACCTTGCTAGGCATGTGGAGCCAAGAAACTAAACTACGAGGGTGGTGTCCAAAAGATGTTTTTTAGATTTTAAACGTGGCACGTCTTCGAGCAGGTGTGGTGCTGGACTCATCAGCTGTTTACCTCCTGTCATTTTTCACCCTTCTTTGTCCAGGTTAAACCCAGTGAAATGAAATCTTTTGCACCAGGTTATTAGTTTTGACCCAGCACACACATTTACCATCTGCTGACGATTAAATAATTAATTTAGTATAATTAGATGCGCTGCATATTTAACCTGTTTACAGTCAGCGCCTATATTTGCAGCCCTGCCCTGCGTACAAAACACAGAGTCCACGAAGCACGTAATTACCCCAGTAAATCATTTATGGGAGGATAACCATGCATATGTATATTTTATGCCTCCAGCTGAGGTCTTTTTGTGGTCCTAATAAGCACCTGCTACTCTCCCCCACCCTCTCATGGCACTTTTCCATCCATCTCAGAACACATTATTATTACTCCCTGGTGTGCGATCATATAGGCTGATCTTTGACCTTTTGCCCTGCGTGCAATGGCACTCTCTATCCTAGACCCGGGAGCTGTGCAGGTCACGGTCCAGCTGCGTCCTTTAAGAGCTCCGTCGAGTTCCCGGACGATACCCTGCAGTTCATCAAGTCCCACCCCCTCATGGACACAGCTGTGCCTTCTATAGGAGATGAGCCTTGGTTCACCAAGACACGGGTCAGGTAAACACATGAAGAGCATATATCTTACATTTGAAACTTGTGATTTCAGATCATACCTTTATTGGAAGGATACCCATTTAAAGTCTTCCTAAAAATAAAAAGTAATCAAAAATCTTGCCAAGGTCTTTCACGACCCAGATCTATATGATAAAATTGGTAAATAGTATCCATAGACGACACAAAGATGATATAAACAGGCCATGTTGATCAGTGAGCCTTGGGAATTTGTGTATTCAAATAGTCTTTCCTATTTTGCATGAAATAACCCCTGCTGTGAGTAACACATGCCTTCTGCTACGTATAAAGGTACAGGCTGACAGCGCTGGCTGTGGACAGTGAAGCAGGACCCCACAAGAACTACACAGTGGTGTTCATCGGGGCTGAGTCGGGGGTCGTCCTCAAGGTTTTAGCCAAGACCTCCACCGTGTCTCTGAATGACAGCCTGCTCCTGGAGGAAATAGACATCTTCAACAGGGCCAAGTAGGCACACATGCACTTTTCACCCTCTCTCTGTCTGCTCCCTCTTCTCTTTTCCTCTTCCCCTTCTGTCTTTTGGCTGTGGAGTCAGCAACTCTTACAGTGATGATTCCTGGCACAGATGGCAGTGTCTGTCAGCTCCGTGCTCATGTGCATGTGTGCGTGTTTTTGTTTTGCTGTGTTTTTGTGTTTTTTGAGTCTGGTGTGTGTGTGATTTGTGGAAGCTAAAATGCACACTGCCAGGAGTCAGGGGTTAAATTCTTGTTAAACTGTAAGAAGAAGCTTCTGTGAGTCGTCAACCTAACAAGTGATTAAATCTTCCGAGACTGAAACAGGAGACAGACGGATCTGATAGACCCCTGATTAGGTTTCTCTCCACCCTGTCCAGGTGCCTGTCTAACCGCGAGGATGACAAGCGTGTCCTCTCACTGCATGTGGACAAAGACGCACACAGCCTTTATGTCGCCTTTTCAAGCTGTGTCATCCGTATTCCCCTGAGCCGCTGTGAAAGGCATTCCTCCTGCCACAAGTAAGTGATGCACTACTGCACATGTAGGAGGTTAAATAAAAATGTCCTTTGTACAGGCAGTCATAGCTTTATTGTTTTGTTCTTCGGCTAAATGTCATAAAGGCAACGATAACAGCTTTACCTTGTGCCTTGTGGTTAATGTTCAGTCAGTCACAAGTGATTATAGCGTTCTTTCCAGAATGATTAAACCCAGCGTTCTGGTGTGTGTGTGTGTGTGTGTGTGTGTGTGTGTGTGTGTGTGTGTGTGTGTGTGTGTGTGTGTGTGTGTGTGTGTGTGTGTGTGTGTGTGTGTGTGTGTGTGTGTGTGTGTGTGTGTGTGTGTGTGTGTGTGTGTGTGTGTGTGTGTGTGTGTGTGTGTGTGTGTGTGTGTGTGTGTGTGTGTGTGTGTGTGTGTGTGTGTGTGTGTGTTTTTGCCATACCAGGTCCTGCATTGCATCAAGGGATCCTTATTGTGGCTGGAAGCCTCACGGAGCCTGTGAGAGGATACAGCCGGGTGTTTTGTGAGTTCACAGCCCACCTGCAATATGAAGCGCAAATATTACAGATGAGAAAATGACAAGAATATTTATTTATTTTTTGTTGTTGCTGCTATTTTGGATTAATATCTGTTTCTATCTATGTCTTTCCCTCTCTCTCTTTTCAGGACTGGATATGAGCAGGATGTTGAATTTGGAAACACGGCCCACCTCGGTGACTGTCAAGGTATCGATCTCATCTCCATGCCATGCTATTTGTCCTCAGACATATACACACACGCACACGCACACGCACACACACACACACACACACACACACGCGCACACACACAGCTATACACACACTGTACACAAACTCATCTCTGCATACACCATGAGCCTGCACACTCACATCAGTAACCACTCCAGTAACTTGCCCCTACATTAGTCTTACGTGCAGTATTAACACACATATCTACATAGAGTACATGGCCACCTGTAACTAATACCGCCCGTGAGGCGGAAACATGGACATGTACAATTATGGGTCATGTTCAGCCGGTGCAAATGACAGAGGTCTTGTGATATGTCACAGCTAGAAAATGGACATTGACTGATTTCACTGCACCTGTCCCTTCATATGTATCAGCTAAACATGACCCAAGGCTGAACCACAGTATTGATCAGAACCAGAGGGCCTCCAGTAAGAAAATGACACTGCTGGCCGAGTGCTTTATATACTTCCTGTTAAAATCTAAACTAAACTGCACTCTTAGTGTCTCTCAGGAGTTTTATTTTTCTTTTCTTTTAATTTTCAGAGTTTCCTTATAATGATTTCTTGTCCTTTTTAATTCTTTTAGCATTTTTGGGCACTACTTCAGCGCCAGATTACAAATCATTTGGCGACCCTACCTCTGGTTAGTTTGATCTTTTACTCAAATGGTTTCTTTCCTTGAGTTCAGCATCTCCTGCCTTTTTCTTTCAACCCCTGCTTCCTTTCATCTTTTCGTATCAAACACCTCTCGAATGCTAATATTCCCTGTGTTCATTTTCATCACCATCAATAACCGAACCACCAGGCAACATCAGCACTCTAACTGGGCGACGATTGACTTCCTCCTTTTCACTCATCACCTCCTGTTCTGATCCATCCTCCCTCTTGCATGCCTACCCCACTATACCTTGGCAACCTTCCTGTTGTGTACCAACTCCTCTTTTAACATCACTTATTTCCTTTTTAAATTGTGTTCAAAATGTACATTTATTGGTATTTGACGGTAAAACACAGTCATTTAAACTGTGATAAAGTTTACTCTTTTGTTTTTCCATACACTCTACCGATGCCTACTAACTGGGATGATAACAGTATGCTTTTCACTCGTCTGCACAGTTTAACAGTTTGTTTGTCACCACAGACATGGAGTTTTCATCAGCGCCAGTCACTATCCAGCCCAGTGGGCCCATACACCCCCCAGTACTCATACCCAGTCAGAGCCCCAGCTCTGGGCCTGATCCAGAGCTCTACGGCTCACGCTTTGTGCTGCAGGATGACCCAGCCACCTCCCGTTCTTTAGACTCTATCCCAGGGGGCCAAGAGGGTAAGGCCCACAGGGAGGCAGCCAGCATGCTGCATTGAGCCTGTTCTGATAGCTGCCAAGAAATGTCACTAAGCCACGCTCATGTGAAAGTACACATATATGCAAACACACTGTGGTTGCTAATACGGTTTTCCCTTAGATAGCATGGCAGATATTAGTCTTTTCATTAAACATTTATATTATGATTAATATTTTATTTTCATAATAACTTTTTTCTTTACTTAAATGGTAATTTCCTTCATCTTCTTTCTTTCTTTTACGCAACACTGCTCTAATGTAGTTTCTTTAAAAGCTCTTGTTAGGAATGGCCTCTTGCAGGTTAGACTTTCTAACCCTAGTTCTAGTAATAGATTACCCTGGCTGGTAAATCATTGACTGGACCAGCTCTGCCACATCATGGCCGCACGGTGGATGACTAACTCTTTCAATGTCTGTGGTTACTAACAAACTTTCTGTAGAGCAGCAGCTATCTGAACACCTGGATGGCAAACACTTTCCTCTGATCAATTTCCTGCTGGTTGATCTCCTGCGGGAAGAGATTGATTTGGCTCTCTACCTGAGATTAGAGTGCACTCCTAACCCTTTAGTGCTGGATGCATGACAAAAAGTCTCTTGGAACGTGGGTCAAGGCCACACTTTGAGTCTTCCCGGCTGAACTAACATAACGTTTCCTCTTAAAGAAGGACAAATTGGGTGTGGGTACATAACAGCTTCTTCACCATATTTCTTCTTCATCTTAGATTAGGATGAATGTAACAATATTTGTGGCTAACTACGTTGTATGGTGGAGGTCGAAAAGCAGAAGCTTAAGCATGGCTGTGTTCACACAATACTATATCATTTCTGCTGTGGGTACACGTCACGGAGTCCTTTCGCCAGAGGGTTAACTGATGCCTCACTGTTTTGTAGGTGTGTGGGATATACAAGCTGGTGAGACCAACCAGATGGTCCACATGAACATCCTGATCACCTGCGTGTTTGCTGCTTTTCTCATGGGTGCCCTACTGGCGGGTTTAATTGTGTTCTGCTACCGAGACTCATTCCTCCGTAAACCAAGACATGTCCACAAGGATGCAGAGTCTGCACCATCTTGCTCTGATTCCACTGGAAGCTTTGTCAAGCTCAATGGCCTCTTCGATAGCCCTGTAAAGGTACAGCCAAACTACAAACTAAAAAGCAGCTTCAATCATACCGCTTTTGTGGAGAAGAGTGATTGAACAAGATGTGAAACTGTCTAATCTTACTCTTGGTTTTATTATCACATTCTTAGGAGTACCAAACCAACAATGATTCTCCGAAGTTGTACACCAATCTTCTCAGCACTGGCAAAGACCTGAACACGCCCAACGGTGACACTAAAACGGTCATCCTGCGGGATGGATGTCAGCCCCCCGAGTTGGCTGCTCTGCCCACACCAGAGTCTACCCCTGTGCTTCAGCAGAAAGGTCTACAGCCCATTAAAAACCAGTGGGAGAGGGCACATGGGAAGGTCAGTGGGTCCCGTAAGGAGTCCAACTCATCCGCCAAGAGTCCTCAGTTCCTTCCTTCTTCTCCTACTCCTGCTAACTCTAGCTCCCACCACCCTCACCTCGCCCTGGGACACTCGCACATCCCAAGCGCTGTGGTCTTGCCCAACGCTACACATGACCACCCCAGCCATGACAATGGGGAAGATACACTACCACATTCATCTGAAAAGAAGCTTAAGAACCCAGATTCTAAGGGAACTAAGAAAGACCAGAAGAGGTCTGTGGATGCCAGAAATACCCTTAATGACCTTTTAAAACACCTCAATGACTCTGTGGCCAACCCCAAGGCCATTCTTCAAGAGGGATCAGGGCCCCGCCCGAGGCAGCACCTCACACTAGAGCCCATGGAGGAACTGACTGAAATACCTCCCAAGGTGCCCAGTCGAGAAGCTTCCTTGTACTCTCCCTCCTCCTCCCTGCCGAGGCACAGCCCCACCAAGAGGGTTGATGTGCCCATGCCCACTACACCAACAGGAAGCCTGAGCATGGGGGGCACCCTGGAGAGGCAAAGAGGGGGGTACCAACTCCAGCGGAGTGCATCTCACAGGCACTCCTTATCCACCTCACCAAATGGGGTAACCATGGGGGTGTCTGTGTCTCGCCAACACAGTATGAACAGGGGGGGTTACATGCCTCCGACACCCCCCTCCAGACTTGATTCACATGGTGGAGTTATGGCACCAGGAATGCATTCAGCCCACCCACCCTCAGTATCCAGACAGAGCAGCTACAGTGGGCATGGCTCACTTCCTCGCACCGGGCTTAAACGGACCCCTTCAATAAAGCCAGATGTGCCGCCTAAACCCAATGGGTTTTCACCACAGACTCCACAAATGCGAGTAGTCAACAAGTACAGCTATTAAAAGACCATGGACACTTCAAAGTGAGTTCTTGGCCTTGACTGTAGAGCTTTGAGCCCTGAGGGCTTGGGGGGAGGGAGTACAGATGGGATAAGGCCTAGTGTGTGTTTGTGTATCAACTTGAGGTGCATTTCCCCTTTAAATGATATGCACATTCACTCACACTAAAAACAGAAAGTCATACATATGGCCAAAGATACTCGTTGGGGCCTCTTTGCCCCCTGCAAGCCAACCTCCCTCCCTTGCCACAGTAGCCACAGGATATGATCAGTGGACAGTGGTGAATCTGCTGCTGCCCAGTGTATCTGGGCTTAGGTCTCACCCGTTACCACATTTGGAGCGAGGTTTAGGACACCAGCAGAGGCCACGATGGTGTATGTGGGACCAGGTCAAAAAAAACAGTGGAATACTTGAAGAATGGGTCTCATTTGTCACTCCCCTTGAGCACTGTCTTCCCACTAATGTGAAGTGAACAGAGAGAAGCCAGAGGCCATAGCTTTGGCTGTAAGATGGCATATGGCAGATGGAGGGGAAGATCAAAACGTATAGCGCGTGTGTTGTTTTAAGATACACGTGGCCGTAAACAGCTGATCAAAACTGTAAGAAAAGAGAAAGTGTGTGTGTGTGTGTGTGTGTGTGTGTGTGTGTGTGTGTGTGTGTGTGTGTGTGTGTGTGTGTGTGTGTGTGTGTGTGTGTGTGTGTGTGTGTGTGAGTGTGTGTGTGTGCTGGCTGACAGGAAAGCAGATTTGTGTAAATGCAGCAAATATATTAGTGCCACTTGCCCAAGAATGCACCTTAAGACATTTAAGACCTAAGTCACTGTCTTTCATTAAAACAACATTATATTTTCTTTGATCTTCTTTAAACCTCCCTGGACAGAGCTTAGGTCATACCTCTGTGTCACAATGTTGTGTACCTAGTAATTAGATTAGGTTGTGGTGAATTGGTCATGCTGGCTTGTACACAGAAATGGCCAACTCAAATTTTGCCTACTGGTTTGTGCTATTGATTTCAGATATAGGAGTTTGTCCCTGATGCATTTATTCCCCCTACCAGTCGAGGATAGCCTGTGACATGGGTGTGCACATCTGCTTATGTGTGTCTGAGTGTGTGTGTGTGTGTTGCAGACAGAGGCCAAGGAGTAGTTTTAAGCAACCAAACGCACTGATACATGAAATAAGATGTGTCTCTCTGGGACTGAAACTTCCTCTAACCTCCACTGCCCCTTTGTAAGAATTCAACAGTGGTTCAAGAGTCTTCTGTCTTTATGTAGCAATGCTATTAAAAGAAAATGCATTTTTCATCTCATTCTGTAACTGGGTTTCCAACAAAATGACTTGCTTTTATAATCTTTTACTATTTTATTTAAAGAATTTACCATTTTGAAACTAAAGCAACACCAATGGTTTAGCCCATATATTTGAATTCACCATTTCAAGGCAGGTTTATTCTGTAAATGTCTGTGTGTGCGTGTCCCCTGATAGAAGAATGCTAGTTTTTTCCTCCCACTTTAAATCCTATTTACGACATATTTAACTGAACCTAGAACAATACGTGGATGTACCATCTTTGTCATCTGTCCGGTTCTGCAGCCCATGTTCCCTGTTCAGTTTTTCCTGCGAGTGGCCCCATGTACAATCAACACTACATTTATCAATGTGTCCAAATGAGTCATGCTGGGAATGACAAGATACTGTATATACTAAAAAATACTATAAATAAGGAGTATAAATATTTTTAGGCAAGTGAACCCGAATCTGTGCGTTGTGTGCCTTATTCACGAATACAGTATATAATATTGGCAACGTCAATTGGTCCTCTGTATGTTATGTCATATGCTCGCTATATGAGTGATTTTTACGTAAGCAAATTGAAATTTTAGCAGGATGCGCGTCGGAAATCCAAACTGAAGCGATACTGAAAACACACTGACAAACATTCCATTTGTGGATGCGAGTCACGCAAAGGGAAAGCAAAAACACCTACTGGGATATAAATCAGTTCGTTCCTCCTTTACTGCCGGTGTTGAAATGAGTGGCGTTAATCCACCAGGTAAAGGTGCCATGCAGTGAATGTATTTTTCTTGAACGTGGGATGTAGGGTGGTGAGACCTTGCACTGTGGAGCAGTCAGCTCGACGCAGCATATCCTGCCCACAGCCGATGTATTAACACAGTGTTCACACGAAAGCCGTCTTTTGGCATGGCCGCGCGGAATCTGTAATTCCCCCAGGATTGCAGGACAGGAGTTGTTTCTATTGGCCAGCAGTGACGACCAAGGGATCATTTCTCGTAGCAGTGGGTACTTATTTTTCTTTTTTTCTTTTGTGAGGGCAGGGGGGGGGGAGATTCTGCAATCTTATTCGAGCGTCAGTTGCCTGTTCAAGCCCAAAGCCACATTTTGTTTACAAGTGATGATTGTATGTAAAGACTTTCTGCCTGTCATCGAACCAGAGTCTGGGCTGTCTCTTTTCTACTCGACACATGCACACTGACATCACAGACACACACTCAGCATACACTGTTCAACTGCCTTGTACATTGCAATATGAACTGGGTCTTTCAGTTGCAATCTAAATTGAAGCCTTTATATTTCAGTCTGGTGTACGTGCAGATGAACCAGATTTTGTCATGTAATTCTAATTTAAATACTGTGCAACGTGGCGATGAGAGGCCAGCTGATCTCCAGAGTATTTGAGCGTGTAGATATGTTGTAAAATTGTACTGTGAATGTGTAAATAATAATGATGGTCTTTGTTTCATGATATTTTTTGTTGTTGTTTTTTCTTTTCTTTTTTTAACACGGCATGTATAGTTGAAATAAAACATTACTGCACAGAAACGGTGGCATTGTGGTGTTTTTCACAACAAACTGCTGATGAACTCAGCAGAGCTGGGTTTCGTAAGCCATCTCTTTGTTTATCGTGTTTCTGGACAACTGAGGAAGGTTCAGATTTGACAGATAGGGCCTTGTGAATCTGGTGGGGAAATGTAGTAGGTAGTTGCAACATGACTGGGAAGGAAGTAGCTAGCTGGGTTCTGGGAGCAGACTGTAGAATGATTAAGACTATTTTTAGATGTCTGGGGCCGGCACAGAGTCAGCCACACCAGATAGCATGTGGGAAAGTTTCCAAACTAGTATGTTCTTGTAGACACCGAACATCTGGACTAACTGCTCCCCGGGGGATAAGATCTAAGCCACCAATGAGCTGTGGTGGAATGCACACAAAAGTAGCACCCGCATACATTTGGATGCATGTAGCGCAAACATCTAGTTTATGTTATGCACTGATAAAGCTGTGGGTAACATCAACAAAGAATAAACAAGTGGTAGTTGGATAAGAGGCGATCACGGGTTCATGTTATCCAGGTTGTTGAACTGTAAAAAAAAATGTGATTGCCATTTAAGGCAGGATTATTCATTCACCTTTAAAGGATGTAATATATGAAACAAATGCAGATATAATAACAAAGTCTAGAACTGCAAAATTAACACAATAAAAATACAAAAAGATTTATAAATAAAAAATGTTGTCATTGGATTTAGTGTTGAAATATGACAGCATGGATGCAGGGGAATCTATTGCAGCTGTTAGATGTCACAATCCAACTCGTATCACGAAACGCCAGCATCCCCGGTTTGAATCCAGCCGGGCAAAAACGCTCTCTAAACCAGGGGTGTCACGCTTATTTTACATCATGGGCCTCATACAGCCTACTTTGATCTTAAATGGGCCAGATCAGCAAAATTTCCCCTTCTGTTAGTGTAAAGAAGTTTAACTACACATTAAAGTCCTGAGATATCTTAATATAAGAGAATTAACTTGAATTCCAACATTACGTCTCAGTTTATCTGCTTAATAAAGAAATGCTGCTGTAGCAAAGAAGTCTGTCAGCACAGTTCTTTGGGTTTAAATTATAATAAATAAATGTGAACATTTTCTGCTAGCTCATTGCCCAGTCCTGTAATTATAAAACACACAGAAAATATCCTACTTTTTTCCTGCTGTAAGAACAGAAATATCTATAGTTGATAGATGATAGATTAAAAAAACAGGAACTTTTCTGTCATATAAATCTTTACCCATTACTTAAATACTCAAGTGTGGCATGAATGGCCATGAGGGAGTTGTTTTTCAGCAGGAAAAGCTGTGAAACAAAAATGTCCAAAATGTATGCCCTTCTTCACTTGTTCCAAAGCCATCCAGCCATCCAACGCCCGGGGGCGTTCTTTGCTCTTCTATTCTAATTTCTTTCTTTTTTTAAACACATACAGTAATGTAATATCAGTTATACATACAACCACGATTTCAAGTGTTAACTTCCTACTAAAGCTCAAATCAATAACCGGAATCATCTGAAGCCAACTCATCTTACTAATCTGCATATAAAGAAGCTGTGTAGGAGGGCTCTAAGAGCGCGGGCCCTGCTTTTTTTGCAGAGAGGTGATGAGGCCCTTTGGATGTTTGGCTAGGAGGCATTGTGGCTCATCACTGCCAGCAGAATGTTGACACAAGTACTCCTTCATTGGCTTTCTGCAGGACCTCCAGAAAACTCACACCTCCTAGCAACCCCCACCCACCCTTTCTCTCCCACATACACACACACAAGGGAAACATTCTCCCCTCTGGGTGTTCTAGCGGGGGTTGGGGTGTGATTTGGTTAGGAATGGGGAACAACAAAGAGGCACCTCTTGCTATTCTGATGTACATCCCATCCTCTCAATTTATCAGATGGTCTCTTTGAATTAGTGGAGGCAAATCAAACACAGCCAATGATTCTGTAGCCGTTTCATTCATTTGTCCGTCCGCCTGGCCACACTTAGTCTCATTACAGACAGCGACTGTTCTCGGACAAAAAGCGAGCGTTTGTTGTCATACTGACGCGTCTGTGTGCATGTGTGTGTTTATTCTATCTCTCGTGGGATGGGGAAGCGAATGGTAGAAAAAAAAAACAAGAAAAATACATCTTGGATAAGTCTAAGTGGAACACAGCGAGGCCACTCATCTAGATGCAGGCAGATGAATGTAAATTGCTAGAGCTGAAGGTACAGATGAAAATTTGATTTAAAACAGTAGCAGCGTGTACAGAGACACACACTAACGCAGAGTGATTTGGCCCATTTTCTGCTTTTTGGCTTTCTCTGCAGCATCTCTTTAGAAATTTAAGGATAGTGATTAGACTGAAAATCATCCATCTGTACGCCTTCCTGTCCTCTTTTCCTAAAAGCCTGGAGGTGAAACCAGCAATTCCATTTGCAAGCCTCAGTCATGGAAAAGGTGCTCAGAGGGTTTCTTTGTGGGCTTTAGCGAGTACATGCACTCTCTCTGATGTATTAAAACCTGACCCAGTGTCCAGGAATTGACTAATTTGAAAATGGAACTAAATGACAGGGAGGAAGTTAAAATTTCTCCAAGTTGGATCGAAAAAAGTTTTGACACTTGTACAGCCTCCACATTCGGGAAAAGCCATCAAAATCTAATCTGTGCGCCAAGCGCCCTTACATTGACAGTTGGCTAATGGCACACATTGCTTTGAAAAGTAACTTAAAAGCCAGGCAGGCAAAAGCAGCGAAAGAGCGAGAGGTTGTTAAAATATGAGGAATGGAAGCGCAGATAGGTAAGGACCGGTATTTCCCGCGCCTTTATGAGTAAATACGGGCATTTGGATCATGGATGACTAAAATAGGGTGATGGGTGAAAAACGCATGACTTCCCAGTTCTCCCCCAGTGACCTTCAGCCAACCTCTACAATCAATACCACACTGACACCTCAGAGAAGGACGGTGAGAGCTGTGTGATGAGATGGCAGGAGGAAGAGAACTTGTTGACAGAGCTTTTAGTTCATTGTGTATTATATAATAGTTGCTATGATGTACTTATAGTCCATAGTTATTGCGTTCTCATAAATATCCAGAATGTGCCATGACAGCCTTGTTGTATCTGGACTCCCG
Organism: Oreochromis aureus; assembly: GCF_013358895.1. Taxonomy (NCBI): domain Eukaryota; kingdom Metazoa; phylum Chordata; class Actinopteri; order Cichliformes; family Cichlidae; genus Oreochromis; species Oreochromis aureus. The sequence goes on along the minus strand of NC_052942.1, from coordinate 14,098,155 downwards.
CCTGTGTTTTATTTGGGGGCATATTAATTAGGGAGGAATACTGACTGGGAAACATATGGGAATAATTATTCTGAGGTCCCCAAGTCTTTGTAGAAACATATGCAAAGATGTCCAGAAATTGCTTAATTACTAAAATAGAACTTCACTCATAAGTTTTTGCTTTGTTTTCTTACAGTTCACAGATGCTTTGTTGCCACAGATTGTGAACCATTAATTTAACGAATATCTACCATCTTTTTCTCAGTCTGTTCCTAGCACTGGATGGCTTTTGTTTCAAGTACATCACAGCTGTATAGTGCAATTAGCCATGATATTCAGCGTGACTGATGTGATTATGTTTTATGTCTTTTACTGTAAGTAAAAATCACATTTACACACAACACCGAGCACAAAGGAGACGCATTCAGCAACACAGAGCAGCCAAGTAGGGCCTGTAAGCTTGTTAGCAGCAATACACAATCACAGCTGCTTTTTAGGTTCACATGTTTCAACTGCTTGTTAACACAAACATCTATGGTAGAAACTCACTGCGTTTATTCATGGTCAAGGTCTAACCTGTTCAAACTAAGTACCAGAATAGGGAAGAAAAGTGACTTTTAACTTGGCATGGTTGTTGATTCCAGACAGGCTGGTCTAAATATTTCAGAAATTGGTGATTTACTGGGATTTTCCCACACAGCTGGTTTACAGACAATGGTCTGGAAAAAAGATAATATCCAGTGAGTAACAGTTCTTAAGGCGAAAAATGCCTTGCTGATGTCAGAGGAGACTGGCGAGATTGCTTCAAACTGATATGAGGCATTAAACTCAAATAACCACTTGTTACAATTAATGTATGCAGGTCATGTGATTGTTGGGGTTTTTCTGTATGTATTATTGTAGGGTCTACCATATAATACAAAGCGCCCTGAGGCGACTGTTGTTGTGAATTGGTGCTGTATAAATAAAATAAAATTGAACTGAAGTGAATAGTAGAGCAGCTCTAAATGTGGTTGCCATCCTGGTTGCAGGACACTGCACACTCAGACAACAAATACTGTTCAGTCACAAGGTAGGTACACCTTAAAGCGCACCCTCCTTTATTAATTATGTCACTCTAAATGGAACAATAATTGACAAAAGGGACATCAAGCTGCATTTATTAGGACTTTTTACTTAGCTCATAATACAAGTGAGCAGTAGGATCATTTTCTCATATATTTCTGCATATGCCCTTGTGTACCTCTGATTTCATTTTTGGAACCAAATGAGTTATCACCTGCAGGTCTAATTTACCTGACTTTACTCTTTAGACCCGGAGGACAATCAATCTTTCGGTCTATGACAGAATAATGAACTGTGAAGTAAATAAAAGCTTATAGTATGTAAGTCTGATACATCCACTTAGTTAACAAAATTATGCAATTACAATGTTTGCCACTTGTGCCAATTTATATTACTGAATTACCTTTATAACCCTTATCTACGATGATCCATCATTATGCTAAACTCAGGCAATAAACATGGAAATTGTTGACTGACACTCTGCTCTGAGGTCACAGTGATGTTATGAAGAAAGAAATCAAGCCAAGTTTTTTTATTATTGTGTTACTAGAAAAAAAAATACCAAAGAAGGAATTTATCATTCTTCCCAAGCTACACAAATCTCTGAAATCACCTTCAAAGATACCACCCACTGATAAGCTGCAAAATAAATCTTTGAGATTTATTTCCACTTAAACTTGGTGTAGGAGTATCAGGTGTCGCATTAAGATCACAGAAGGGTTACTGCCACATCTGGGTTGCTTCTCAGTCCCAGATAGTGCAACATGGTACTGAATCTACATTCATGCCATTAGGTATTACCATGCATAGCACCAAGTCAGTAATGCAGGATAGTCTGGGAGAAAGAGTCTAGAGACACAGATATACAACAGTGCTAAGAGCAAAAGGAGAGAGTGAGATGAATATCTGCCCAATGTGGTTCTTTAAGATGCATAGACCCTGCTCCAACACCTGCAAGTAAAGGTGCTTATCTGTCAGATTTAATCTGCTCACCGGGCTGTGTGCTTGTGTGCGGATAAAAGAGTGTGTTTTGGAGAAGAGTTGGGTTGGTGGAGCAAGTTGTAGCAAGCCTATCAAGCGTACATTCACTTACCAAGACTCTAAACACCTGACTGAGTCTAACTCTTGTTGCGTGGATACTGTGTCTTCGGGTTAGGGATTATCACAACAAAGTGTACATCTGGCAACTAAATAACCCTCCACCTGTTTTGCGTAATAACTTCATTTCTCTTCTTCTCTTTCTTCTGTTTTGGATCTTTCCACGGTCTTTATCTGCTCCCCCCACCTTTGAAGCCTGACTCAGACCCTTTTAGAGTGTGGGTGTTCTCATAGCTTTGCTGGTAAAACAGTGGATTAGCGCAATTGCTTTATGACTAAAGCCAAGCCTACTATTACAGCGCTTTGTCATTGGGAAATCGCATCTTCCCAGACACGCACCCATGACACACCCTGGCACCCACCCTATCCCCAAGGGGTGACACGGCACCCAGTGGGACCCTCATCACCTGTGAAGCCCTGAGCCTGGGAAAGCCCCTGATGCTCACACAAAAACAGCCTGCATCTACCCTCAGGCAGATACTTTGTCTGAATAAGCAAAAAGCTATAATAATGATAAATGGCTTGCACCACATGCAGCAATATGTCTTCATATAACAAAGAGCTTCTTAATTACTTTTCACATTAGAAATACAAAATCAGACATAAATAACTGAGCACCTGCTTAAAGAAAAGTCATGACTGACTAAAAAGCACCATAATACGACTCTGTCTCATGGATCAGATTATACAGGGCAGTTGTAAATGCTGCTCCCTGCCTTTGTTACGAGGTTTAATTGAACATAGCTTGGCTCTGACGCTGGCTAACAACATGAAGTTAGCTCCCTCCTGCATTAGTGCCAGAGCAAATTAAGTCTCCCTCCAGATCAATGGGCTTATAGTCTATACACATCAGCACGGAGAGATTTCACAAGCAGGCTGATGTATCAGCTGCCTAATTTTCTCCCTCTCTTCCACAGTCGTCCCCCCGACCAACCTTGTTTATCATTGAAAAGAAATCAGATCAACACACAGAGGCCAACGTGGAGCCAACTTTCTCCTGTTGTCTCCTCTCCTCCGTCTACAGCGTATAGTTACAAACATAAAACTTGCCCTTGCTGCCCTAAACAGATCAATACCTAATGGGCGTCACACTGAGCAGATGAGCTCTCTCTCGTTCTCTCGCACTCTTCCCACCCTGTGTGAACACTGTCTTTTTGTCTTGTTAAGGCACATCTACAGTCTTAGAAGGCGCAGAGGACTGAAGGAAAAGAGGAGTGAGGACAGAGTGTGACGGAGGGGAGAAGATGGCACGAAAATGAGGGAAGAGATGAGTGCCAAGATGTTGCACAACAACCCCTAGTCTTTCCAACAGGCAGAATTATCATTCAGGGCAAAAACACATCAACAAAGATCCAATACCCTGGACGAGCAGGATACAGCTTAGCGCCACCCCCATCCCCAGCAGCACATACCCACACATAACCTTGAAGTTATAGCAGCCCTTATAGGATATGAGGTTATTCCTTTGGCTTTTGGGTTTCCTTGTTTTTTTGTTTTTTTTCCTGGTGGAACTAATCCCTAAGACCATTCCTTACTATTAAGGATCTGCATCTTCTAATAATGTCTAATGTCTCTTTTGAGCAAAAATGGTTCAGTAATATTGCGGGAAAGGCTGTAGCTGTTTGCAAATGTTACTCAAACGTGGAAAAGAAAGCTCACACTCTTGCAGAGTTTTACTATTAAAGTTTTACTATTCAGAAATAATAGAAGTCATCAGGTCCTTAACGGGTTCTAAAATTATTCAGATGAACGACAGCAGTCATTACTTATTTAACCACAACTAAACCAGAATGCAGAAACAGTGTGTGAAACCTAGTCCGTAGCTTTTAGAGCCACCTCTAGCAGCAATAACTTGAAGTGAAAGCGACTTTATCAGTCTCTCTCATCATTATGGAGGAATACTGGCCCAGTTTTGTTTGCAGCGTTGCTTCAGTTCATTGAGGTTTGCTGGCATCAGTTTATACACAGCCCTCTTACAGCCATAAAGCATGGGATCATTGTCCTGTTGCATGACCCAATTTTGGTCAAGCTTTAGCTGACTCTAGAATACTTTGGTATACAGAGGAGTTCATGGTTGAGTTACTGGAAGGCCCCCAGGTCCTGTGGCTTCAAAAGAAACCAAGTCATCACCACTTCACCACTGTGTTTGATATTCTATGGTTTTCACCAAATTTGGTGGTATCTAGTATATGGTATATGGTCAAACATTTCCACTTTAGTCTCATCTGTCCAAAGAACATTGTTCCAGAAGTCTTGTGGCTTGTTCAGATGCAATTTTTCAAACCTTGCAAGCCATGCTGTTCTTTATAGAGAGAAGAGGTTTTTTCCTGTAAGCCCTTCCAAACAAGCCGTATGTTTTCAAGTGTTTTTCTTATCGTATTTATAATTTCATGACCATTAACAACATGCTAACTTAAGTTCGTAGAGTCTCAGATGGAACTCTTTTTGTGTTTGGAGCTTCTTTGATTATTACGCAGTTTGACCCTGGGTGAATTTGGTGGGGCATCCACTCCTGGGTAGATAGGAAACTAACTTGAATGTTTTCCACTTGTGAATAATTTTGCTCAATGTAGAATGATTGACTTCAGATTGTGTAGAAAATTGTCTTGTAACCCTTCCCAGACTGATGTGCAGCAACTGATCTAAGATCACTGCTGAAGTCTTTCATCACTGACATTACGCTAACACACACCTGAATGCCAGCAAACGAGGACAACTTCTCCTTTATAGAGGTTTTCACGCTTCCTGATAATCAGTTAAATAAATACATTTAATTAAGAGTACTGTAACATTCTCAAGAACCAGACGTTTTGATCTCAGTTTGTCCGTTTATTCGGTGACACAGGCAAACTGGCCGTTAACTCCGGGGAGAGTGCTCTCGTACAACACCTCACTTCAGCCCCGCACAGTCACACAACAACAAGGACCCCCCTCCCCTTCCTGCACACATTAACTCCCTTTTTCCTGCAGCACAACCAAACATGTATCTTAAAGAAACAACAGCATGCAGAGATAACCAACCTGTCACTGTAACATAACATTTAACCATCGTTACAGTACATTTGACTACATTTCTTTCTTAAAAGAAATGTAGTCAAAATGACTTCCAAACCCTAATCTATAATCATATCAAAAAAATCAATATAGACTTTTTGTTGTAACAAATGTCTATATAGAGCTAATATATTTAAGTACCTCAACTATTCTGAAAAAAAAAAAAAAAAATTCAGATGTGGTGATTTTCTTTTCTTTTAGTACATACAGCCTGAAATCCATTTAGCACAGAGAATCTTCATCCATTTGGAACAACCTGCTTTCACATTACTTTTTCATGTAAATCCTCATGCATCAAGTGCTTTTAAAATCGACATCATGTGGGGAAAATGGCCAAAACCCTTTAGTCCTCATCGGTCTGCCCTTGAGAGCAGCTCTTATAATACTGGCTAGTTAGAGTAGTAGCTTTAGCTTAGCGGTTGCACCTCTGCATGATTTTGGAAAGTAAAAAGGCGTCGTCTGGCCTTAGGAGCACTTCAAAAGGCCCATAGCAGTGTGAGCGGCAGCACAAGTGACAGACGCACACAGGGGGTCAATGGCTTGTGTGCGTTTGTGTGTGTAAGTGCGTTGTGTACATGTGTGTTGCTGCATAGGTGCACGCGTGTTTGCGTGTGCTTGTGCATTTGTGTTTATCTGTGTGCGCGTGGGTGTGTGCGAAGGGAGGGGAGGCCTATTAAAAAGCTGCCTGAGGAGAGGGCTTTCAGTTGGGAATCTATGGGGGGCAGAGAGGATGGCAGGGCCATTGTGTGTCATAGTTCCATCCTGAGAGCTGGAATTAGAGGCTTTCTCCTCTGCTCGACTGGAAGACTCTGTACCACCACCGACCCCATGTTTAATTAGAGCAGCTCTAGAGAGACAGCCTGGAGAGGGAAGAACACGAGCAATGAATATAAGAAAGAGTCAGATTTAACTCTGAAAAAAAAAACATAACTGTGGGTGAAAGAGGGGGAAAGGAAAGAAAATTGGATTCACACCGTTTGGCAATGCTGTGCAAGTCTGATTGGAAGCGTAATGAGGTACACGATAGCAACATGATGTGAAATATGATAAAGATTAGCCTGGTAGAATTATGAGAATCTCTATGGCATGGCACTGATTGGAAATAGAAGCTAATACGAGTAACTTTCCCAGAGTGCATTTGACTTTCAAATCAATAATCTTCCACTCTTTCAGGACTCCTCACACAAACGGGCATGATGTGCCTTTGTGGAGGTTATAGTCCAATCAAATTAGGCAAACAAACATTAATGGATGATAATGAATGTGAGCATTATCTCCAAATAAAGTGGCCATTAATATTGATGATTGTTTTCATCCCAACGCATTACAAACCGAAGCAACATCAATATTTGTCAGAGCAAATGAGAGCGAGAATGTACGTTTATCAGTGATTGGGTAGCTAAATGGATATATGGAGGAGATAAACACGGGCTGTTATCTCCTCTGCTGATGATCTATCCGTTTAAGCTTGTAAGGTTCATTAATGTTAAATGGGTTGATTGTTATGGGAGGTAAACAACGTGTCAAGTCTTATTCCAGAACGACTCATTCTGCTTAACAGAATGAGTAGTCGGAGCCATTAAGGCCCGCTAGTGAAATGGTTCGTCTTTGAAATACTTGCTTGTTTGTTAAGTGGAAGGGTGATCAAAAGGATGTCATTTTAAATGCTGCTGCTGATTGATTGTGTGCCTTTATACGCTCACCTGACTAGGCTTTGCACAAAGAAAAATGATTTAGCGAAGTAGGAAAAGGATTTTTTTTCCAGACACCCATGGCATAATAGTGTAAAAAAACTAATAAAAAAACACTTATGGGACATCATAGCACTACTGACACACACACATTTAAGGTGCGCCTTGATCCTGACTTTATTTGAGCTCTTTCTCTCTCCGCTGTGTTTAATCCTGCTGTCTGGCATGTTCCACCTGATTAATCTGATCATTCACTTCTGACAAGCCCATTTCTTAACCCCACCACCCACACACGCAAACAAGCGCCTACACAAGTGAAATGATACAAACGCATGATGCATGTCACACACACACACACACACACACATGCATCCAATCTGACTTGAAGGGCAAAGAAAAGAAAAAAACACAGAGAGCGAGATTGGTGTGTTGGTTCGGTCACTCACCAGGAAAATGTCCCATCATAGCCTGCAGTTACCAGTGTCACACATCACTTCGCATGACCAGATATAAACACTGGTCCATTTAATGTTAGATTTACACACACACACAGATATATACATATACAGTATACTGTATATGTACACATAATTCGATCTAATCAAGCTAAATCCAGGAAAAGTTTTTCCTGTAAATAATGATCCACATATATGCTCCTAGGGGATTTCAGTGCAGAGCCATAGAGCGCTATGAACTCAGCAGGAAAGAAACAAATGCAAATGTGAGGTACAGCTGTGGGGTTGAAGCTAGGTTCCCCATACAATGCCTGAACAATATTGTCCTTCACCTGCTGAGATCTAAAGGAGTAATCAAAAGGCATGGAGAGTTGTGGCGACTGATTCTGTGCAGGGGACCTCACTAACTCTGACTGACGCCCTCAGACTACAGATAAGACTAAGAAGAGTGTGTGTGCGTGTATGTGCGCACGCGCGTGTGTGTATATCTTCACGCATGTAACTAAAGGAAGCATATCCCTCCCTGTGTTGAGCAATATCTTTGCTCTCACTGCTGCGTCCCCTCTCATTGATCCTGTATTCCAAACAGTTCCTCGATGACCAACCTGCTGTTAGAGTTCTTCTTGTCGAGGTTGATTTAGCTGAGCCTGGCCGGGCCTAAAACTCTGAGGGGAATTTTGTCTCAGCGGCTGTAAATTACATTTATTTACAAGAGGGAGAAAAATGTGGGGGTGTTTTATCTATGTTCACATTGCATCTGTCTAAACCCAGCCGGTAACTCTTTCTAATAAGTTGCTTTATAAAGAGTATGAAAGTTGGAGCTATAGACCATTAATGGAAAAACTTTGTGGTTTCCAACGTATGAAAACCATCTGCTGATGTTTAATTTTTGCTCATATTAAACTTACTTTGTCAGAAATAGTAATAATGTGAGAGAGTTAGCCAGGTGCGTGGATTAGCAGTTTTGTTCCATTCTGCATACAGCAATTAGTCTGCACAGGGTCTTTTATTTTGAAAAGTCACTGGAAACTCTATGGTGTTTCGGTGTCTGACTTCCTGCCCTCCTCATCTGCTCTATACAGCTTGAAGAAGGTTCTGTGAAAAACAGATTTGGTGATCATTTAAGCCATGTGGAGAAGAGAGCTGCTTGTAAAAGGCGCTGCAGCATGTGGAACGGTAAGGTGGAGCATCCGTGGGACCTCTGTGCAGCTGTAAAGAGAAACACCCTTCAAGCATGTTATTAGTGTTGATGTTGTATAGCTTGTCCACCAGAGCGCACTCTGTAACTTCCCTGTTGGCAAAACACGACAACCAGCAGATCCAATACAGTCAGACGTGAATAAGTAAATGAATAACGACACATAACAAAAAGAAATATCAGCTGATATATCAGAACATCAGATTGTTAAATCAACAAATGTAGGTATCTTAAAAGTACTTTTTACATAATGCTGTAATCTTATCCCCTGAAGATTCTTTTCAATATCAGACATTATGACATTGTCATAATGGCCCATCTTTCCTAGACTCAAGAACTGAGCAACCAAGCTTGGCACACAGGTGCATCTCAGGCCCCTGAAGATTATTATCTATATCACATATTATGACATAATGATGTCAATTTGTAGTATTTATAGTATTTATGCACCTATATCATGTTAAAAAAACATTATAGCAAGGTTGTTCCTTCCAGCTGCTGTCACACCAGCACTAAACCCCATGTATTAATTCACACATGTATACACATATGCACACAGTGGGGTCCAGCGTGGAATAGTTTTCAATTAGTCTGTGCAGTGCTCTGTCTGGCTATTGATATTCATCAACTGCACTTTGCCATATTCTGCTTCCATATTTTAGCCACTCAGCATCAGAAAACATCTCACTATTTGTGTCATATGTACATATACATATTTACTTGTATATAAATTAGAATTTAAATTATATTTGTATAACACATAATTATTACACAGGGTATATTTTTCTTCTCGTTGTAAAGTATTGTTGTTATTGGATACAGTTTATGCTTTAAAATTCCTTACAATAACTAAAACAATATCTAATTTATATCCATAATTAGGATCAAAGCATATCTATTGAATTAGACATGATAATATTATGAACTTATTACTTGACACGTCATCATTTTGTCCAGCATTTTAGAGTAAATAAGTAATGCACTATTGTGATGAAATATTAGTTATGAAAGTTTTGTTTGTTTGTTTTTGTAAACCTACATTTCTTGCTGATGAGGACAATACTGAAACCATGACTTATTAACCATTATTAAATTCATTTGTGAAGAATTTATGTGCCACAAACACTGAATGATGTCTTTTGAGAAAACGTTGACACCAGGAGAATTTTTTTTTTTTTGTTTGCATCTCAGCTTCTCCTAAGCCACAAATCCCAGCTCTTTCTAGACCACACAGCAAACTCTCACAAAGAGCTTTGCCTGCGGTTTGGAGAAGGTGAATGCAAACTTTGCCAAGCGATTCCCTCTTTCTCTCTCATCAGTGTAACAATCCTTTTCCAGCCTGAGGCCAAGATCCTCTTTGTTTATGTAACATCACATGATGTCCTAGATGACCCTACCTGAAGCTAGGGGCTCGTATCCATTTCCCAGCTCCGGCTCTGCAACCCTCCCCCTGCTCAGGCCTCGGCTTAGCCACAGGCCAGCTATCCCACTGCTTGGACAAAGGGAGCTTCACGGGGATGTAACTCATGCTTGCACATACAGTCAGAACAAAGCCTTCAACTCTCCTCTAGCAACAACAGCGCCTCTTGTCTTGAAAACTACAAGATTCCAAATACACCATGAATAATATTTTAATTTATTTCTTTTAATAGCCTTCTGTTATTTTAGCTGGCATAAAAACTTAAAACAGTAGTTAAATCACTCAGGTACACTCTTAAGTCATCCTGTGAATGTTTCTTTTAACAGCGTGACAGAAGAAGAAGTCATTGTCCAAATTATACAATTAGGATCATATCACAGACTTTAGTTTTCTGCTTGCTACTTATCGGATGGAGTCCTAACGTCTGTATTGCACCACAAAAACAGTCACAAGGAAGCAGTATGATGATAACGTTGTTTCCATAAACAAGATAAGGGCTTATGAAACAGAGACATTTTAAAGAAACAAACCCACTAAACAACCATGGTTCATCCACACCAGCCAGGACCAGTTGTGTGTAGTATTGAAATGAAATTTAGATTTAAGCAATTATTTTGCAGGTTTTCTATGACAAAAGTTCTTAAGAAGTAACAGTCCTTTTTTATCTTTTCTATTTTTTATACGTGACACTTTACTGATAACACATACTTGTTATACTGAGGCTTTGCAGATGCGTGATCGTTATCTATGTGGCATTAACCTGTCTGCTATTTTGGATGTGACAATGTAAGATCAAGTGTCATATGGGCCTAGATAGTGGTTAGTGGCCTTGCAACCATCAGTTGCTGGGGAGAAATGCATATTCACGTTGTTCGCATGCAAGTTCCCACTGTTGTTTGTGGAGCATGCTAAATTGTCTACAAACACTTGTCCACTACTTTCAGAAATGTGAAAATGGAAACGGACACTGTTGCTTTCAAAGTAGAGCTTTCTTCCTTTAAGTTGCGTTGTCTGCGATGCTGAGGCTCACTGCGTGCTTTGAAGGCAAACATTCCTGGTTTCCATTTTCCATTGTGCTCTTTTTAAGTTTGACTGATATTCGGTTTGTAGTTAGATAGTTAGTAGTTTGCAGGCACAACGGCATCTTCAATAAAATCTACAAGCAACCGTAGCAATCCGCTAGCGACCAAAGCAAATGCAAGAAGATTTTTGAAGCAGCACCCTGTTTGCAATCAATTTCACCTACCGACAACCGGGAACTCATTTAGGGCAGCGGTCCCCAACCTTTTTTGCTCCACGGACCGGTTTATGTCCGACAATATTTTCACGGATTTATTTATTATTATAGATTTATTCATAACACACGTGAAAAGGCCCAGGGAAACTGAGTTAACAATAAAAACGATTAAAGAATGACGTTAAAAACCCATAAAAACCCTGAGAACCATCAATTTCACACTCGAGCCTCAACTCTCGCGTCCTGGTACCAAACGACTCACGGACCGCTAGCAGTCGTTGGCCCGGGGGTTGGGGACCGCTGATTTAGGGAACACATTTCCCCCTTGTTTTTCCCAGTGTGTCACGCCAACTGAGTTGACATAATGTCAAGTCATAAAAGTAGATGCAGGCTGTAATAATCTGGAGAAAAAGCTCAATTCTGCACAGTCGTTTTCATAAAAATATTTTATTTGGGCTTCAGTATATCAGCCTTTGAACTTGATACACTTTTCTACTTTTGTTCAAGCTAGTTCCAAATAACGTTGGGCGGTAACATTTTTCCAACCGACAATCGTCAGTCCAATAACCGATGATAGGCGATATATTCACACAGCTTTTTGATGGCGGAGCAAAGTAATCATACACCTTGACTGCTTCTCTTAGGTTCAACCAACATTATTAGCAAACTTACTCATGGGCAAATAAATATGTAATTAAATCGCTCTGATCTGCAAAAGGCTCAGCCTATTACCAATGGTCGATAAATTCATCGATAAGTTCTAAAGCCCTCTCTCATTCCCCCACTATTACCAGATCAGCCAATCCGAGCTCTCTCACTTTTCTATTATTTCTCAATGTGAAAGCATCTGCTGTATATATATATAGACGGACGCCAATGGACAGAACACACACTGGCATGGAGACTTTGCATGAATATAAATGGTTGTAGTGTTGCTGTAAGAAACACATGGTGGACACAGAGCACACAGGCAGCAGGGAATGCAGATGAACTGGAAAACAGAGTAGAAGGCTGTATCACACCAACCTCTACACGCTGTCGTAATGAAATAGAGTTTAAGAGTTTATCCTTTCTTTATCTTCATGATAAGGAAAGATAAACATCACTTCTTGTGAGTCAGATTTGCTCTCATTTCATCAAACATCTCTTGCAAAATCCGACTGAAATTGAGCCATGTCCAAGCATTGACCCTTCGCATTTAAAAATTGGGACAAACCTCTTCCAGTGACTTTTATTGGTAAACCAAATGGCAGCCACAGCTTGTGGACAAACTGTTGAGGGAAGCCCAGGCAGGCCTGTAACAGATGGTCGGAGTGAACGGGTGACTGTTGACAATGTGTGCTGTGTTTGGGGACAGGGCATGGCAGAAAGAAAAAAAAAAACAGAAGAACCTGAAGTTTCTGTTGTGCTACATTAGACATATCGAAACTCACAATGGATGGAGGCTCACACAGAGACACACACTCAGTATAATACCTTGCTATCACAACAACACAAGCGGCACAGCAAAACAGCGCCCGCTTAACACTAATACCACAAGACTTGCACATACCAGTTCTTTGTTTAATGGCATTACTTTTAGCTTTTCCCTAAGTCTCCTATGCTTTTTCCCTTACTCCCAAATCCAAACCAAACATCCTGCCCCTCCCATCAATCCCCAAGTAAAGGCTCTTTTGCATTTCTCTTTGTCCTGCTTACTCTTTGCAATTAAGCAAATGGGTCATTAGTTAAACGCCACGGGCAACAGGACACACGAGGAGTTAATCAGAGTGGATTGATGGACCACTTGCAAGGAGCACGGCGCACAGGCGCATGTATCCGCTCACAGAAGCACATGCCCGCTTTCACAAGCTATTGACATTTCTGAAGAGTTAGCCTCCAGTAAGAAGCGCATACATAAAATTACAGAAAATGGCAGCAGCTGATGAAAAGCGGCCTGATCATTGATTCGTGTTGTCAAACTGTGCTGAGTGGCAGTTTCTTCAAGAGGAAACGTTGGTTGAATCCTTGCCTCGGGCCATCAACATTCAGACGGAGACAAGAGGATATTTTTCCAGCAAGTGATGGTGCGCGGCTCAATCACCGAGGTCGAAGACTGCTGACAAATCATTTTCATGAAGTATTTACAAATACAACTATTGATGGGCAAACCACATCGGATTTGCGGAGGCTTGATTCGCACCGGGCAAATTGATACGATGAGTACGCGGCCCGTATCCAGACAGGTGTGAGCTCAGTGTTAAGCGGTCACTTAGGCGTCGGAGACAGAGGCTGATTGTGAATGCAGACGTGTTTCTCAGCCCTTTTCTACTTTAAACGCTGGTTTCTCTGGAGGCACGCAAACCATCTCTTTTTATCTGTTTATCTGGCACTCTGGTAATAACATGCACAACTGCAGGATTTTGTTTTTGGAATATGCAAAAGAGAAGAATATGCATAGGCGGGGTCACAGATGTTTTGCAATAGCATGCACACATCCTATGAAGAGCTACTTTTTCTGTGAGTGACTTTTTTGAATTTGTGCAGCACATTCCCGGCAGAGCAGCAGATGTTTAAATCTACCACCAGATAATGCTTCAGCCTGCACGAAGCTCTGCTGGAGGAGCTGCTTAGCATGTTAACTTTGCAACACAATACATATGCAGACATATCTGTAATAACATAAAAGCTGTTAATTCTTCAAATTCACATGGTGGAAGAAGAGGAAGCTACTTTTGGCCGCTCCTTTATTCACAGGAGGTCGCCACTGCGAGCAGATCCGCATGTTTGACTTGGCAGAGTTTTTATGCCGGATACCCTTCCTGATGCATCCCTGAAGGGATTTCTGTCTCCTCCCAGGAATGAACTGGGGATCTTTTGCTTGTTAAGCGAACATGTACACCCTGATACTTTTTTAGTGTTTAAAGAGTTGCAATCTTACTTAATTTTGCAACTTTAAAAAGGTGAACCTGACAAATGTTTGGTATTAGTGCTTTTAAAATTCTGCACACTCTCTTAATTAAAAAAAACTATTAACAACCATAATGCATTAACACATATATCAAGAAATCAAAAAGCACAGCTTCTCCAGAATCTCATGAATGACAAAGATTCCCCTGATTTCTCAGCTACTGAACATAATGTTGGATTAATATTTCTCCACTAGATGGCAGGCTTGCGGTCCCTTCAGTCTTTCAACGCTGAACCAGACTGAGCAGGTAAAATGATAAGTCAAAGTCAAAGCTTAAAAGACTGATGCAATCCATAGATCAGATGAGTTGTTTGTTCCTGGTGTAATACGGTCAGAAAATAGTGTGACATTACTTTCTTCCGTTGAGTCAGAGGGAAAGAAATGTTTCCCAGTCACATGTGATCTCTCTTCCTTTGACCTTGCATGTCTGCCCTTTTGCTGCGAGCAGGAAAAAGAGAGCGACTAATGGCGAGCCAGCCGACATGTCGGACAGGAAGGACATGTCAGAGAAGTAACAATGCCACAGCATGGGATTTGTTTAGTCGGGCGCACTCAGCATTATCTGATCTACCAGAGGGACAACAAGAGGAAGGAAGGCCTGACAACATCGAGCAGCAGCTACAACTCACACCTGGACAAACCTGAAACAGTGCGGCTGGGGTGGGGAGGATAGATATATGCACAACACGATAAGTAGCCAGACATGAGCCACATCAGTCACCAGTAAAATATCAAGTAGCTTTTACTGAACAAAAGAGTCTTCTTAATACTTTGAGCATAAACCTGCAGAGAAGAGCTGTGACTAGCATTCTCAATATTTTCACTTCATCATGGAGCCAGTGAGATGTGAAGAAGGGGGCCTTGTGATTTATTTGTCTGTGTAAGCACAACATAAAAAATGTTTTATGTTGTACTTCCCTCGCTAAATTGATTCATTTGTTTCTTAGTGCGCTTTTGTAATCAAATTTCTCTCGTTCATTAAGATAATTACTCAGACAGTCTGGGACAAGAGAGCCATGGACAACCACCAAGTAGTGTAATTCGATTAAAGAGACTTTCTTTTGCTCCACTGAAGCCTCTTAATAGACAGACCACAGAGTGGGATGGATAGATAGATAGATAGATAGATAGATAGATAGATAGATAGATCTAGTTTAAGGTCAATCCAACATGCTAGCGTTTGAACTTGTGTGTATGTTTGGCATATCAATGCCTCAATAAGCGGACAAGCAGAACTCCTCAACTGGGCCATTAAAGTACACTGCCACGTAAGCGCTCTATTTCATTATGACAGGATTTACTACTCTGTATGTTCCACTCAAGCAGGAAATTGTCCTGAAGTACCTGAAGATCAAATATGAAAGGGTGGAACCGTGCAGTTTTACCTTCTCTGGAAGGCAATTTAAAGTCACTGCAAGCATTGACTGTGTCCACCAGGTGGTGCTGCAGGACGACACTAATGTTCACAAGGAAGACTGAGACTTACAGAGAAGCACTGTTCGTGCCTGAACACAAAGCAGTGTGTTCTTGTTTAATTGCGACAAACAGCAGGCCAGAACACCTTCCACTGTCTCGTCCAGCTGCAGGCCTCCAGCCAAGTGTACTTGGTGCCATAGAAAAACATGAGATGTTTACTGTGATTAGGCTGTGCAGGAGACGATAAGCTATCGGGCCACTACGGTAGTTAATTCCATTGTTTGATTCCTATCTGGAACTGAAGGTCAAGTGTGGAACCAGGGTATAGCCACCGACTAGTGTGCCATTAAATGAAAACCTTCTGACTCAATTTTCTCAGAACAACTACAATAAATCAGAAGAGCACCGCCGCTGAGCAGAGCATGCCTCTAACCCAAAGCCTGCCAGTTGTTCCCAACACGGCCAGTTAGTTCAGTATTGATTCTCTGTCGTGCTGTTATACCACTATAACCATCTGACCTATGAAAGCTGAGCTCACAGCACTGGCCTGAAATCCAGCACACACTGCCCTCCAAGGGGAGAGGGAGCGCCATGTGAGGAAACACTTAGGTCACCCTCTGGGCTTAGGACTGCCGGACTTTCACCGAAAACGCTTGCCCTTGGCTCATGCCCTGTTAGTATCGCCGCTTTAGTCTCTGTGCTTCTAACCATGCCTGCCTTGCACAACTTGACCCCACTCTTACATTAATCTTTTTTTTTTTAAAAACTCCTCTTGTGACAAATCAATCAATTCTTTGATCAATGTGTGGAAATTCTGACACTCTCTGACAATATAATAAAACGGCAAGACGTTAAAGCTCATTTTAGTTTTTATAAGGGTGTGTTATAAGCTAGTTTTACAATGCGCACCTTGACCCTTGCAAGTGGAAAGTATGACATAAACAGATGCTGCTTGCTTGCCTGAGTGAAAAATATGAGCACCAAGGACTAATTACTCACCATGCCGTTTAGGTTAGTGTAGCCTCTGATCATGAGGACTACAAAACAAGGCAAAGCCCAGAGGCACAGAATATTTAAAAAGAAAACTAAAACTTAACATGTGAAATCAAGCAAATAAACACAAAGCAAGCAAGAATGCACGGGAACTCAAATTCATGCTTATATCTTTTTGATTTTGCTTTATTGCCAACTATCGGATACCTTGGGGTTCGAAAATCAAGCAATCTGAGAAGAAAACAAACAAACGGCCACACAGAGGCCACGGTCTGTGGTAAACTTATAAGGTACTAACTGACTGACTGAGTTTCAGGTGTCACACGTGGTCATTACTGGAATTCAGTCGAAAACAAAACCAAAAGATTGGGAATCTCTGCTAAACCGAAAAAGCTCTGTACCAAAACTGGACCAGCCTCGGCTCACTCAGGCTCCAAACCACTGACAGTGAAACCATTTTTATTTTTGCAACTATTTAGCTTGTAATACAGTATTAAGTAGTAAATGCTACTTTGGGTCCACTTTGATAACCTATTAACATTATTTATTAGCTAAACAGACTGATTATCAGCATGTTGTTTGTTTTGAGCAAAAAAATATATGACACATCTTCCCAGAGCTTCAGTTTTGTTTACATGTTTTGGATTTTTCCAACTCATCACCTCCTCAGGTGATTCACTGTGATCACCTGAGGAGTAGACGAGCTTGCTCGGCTTGTTCGTTCAAGCCCGTATACTTCTGTGGTATGATGATTATCCCACTGAAGCTTAAGGTGTGCATGTGTGTATCAGCTCCCACCTATGCAGGAGTAATTACAATTTCACTTCTCTCCTACAGTTATCCCTGTAGAGACACATCTCTGAAAGTGAGAGGTTCCTTTACCATACTTTTTAAAAGTAGAGTAGTCCACCTACACATTCATACGCGTTCGTGTTCATGCATGCGTCACTCCCACACACACAAACAAACACCACTTCACAAGTATGTGTCCTCGTTAAGTTGGCCTCATTTTGAGGGATTTATTTCATTCTAAAAAGCATCAATGTGATTTAATACAGAAAGTAATATTCATTTTTTACAGTGCAATTTAAGACTCCTGGAATCTGTAAAACAGCCGTGAAAATGATTCGATATAAAATCTTTTTAGTACCATGATCGGCACATCCCGCCAGAAAACAAAGAAGTGAAATAATTCTTTAGCTTTATCCTTTATGGAGGGACACACTTTGAATCGTGGAAGAATCTCAAACACGTTCCTATATTTAACCGTGTGATAGATCAGAGGTAGAGCACAGGCGAAACCTGGAAGACATGTTCATCAATAACAATTTATGTCTGCAAATGAAAATCAGCGGTACTTTCCATAGTGTGTTACCTTTATATTAACAGGTAAAGTTGATTGAGTGATAAGCCAATCTCAGTGTATTACTTAAAAAGATAGCACACACAATAATTCCACGATAATTACACAGTAATTCCCCCATCCAGCAGCCAAGAAAACATCTTTGGAAGAAAATTATCTACAATGCCAATGGCTGTTTTATACATATATATATATAGATAGATAGATAGAGAAATAGGTAGATATGTCTATTGCAACATGACTGCATTACATTTCACTTCGGGTTGTGATCTGACCGAACATGAAAATTCTTATTTCAGCACATTGTCATGCTATGAGCCTCTGGCCCTCAGGTGTTTTATTTACTCATGCCAGAGAAATGCATGCCATGCAGTGTTTCCAGACAAAGGTGTGTTCCTGAGGGTGAGTTTGCAAATCCAGAATGACAACCCAGATGCAAATGGAAAAAAAACCACTCAGAAAAAGAACGTACAGTCATTAGGACAAAGTGGATTATGAGAAATATTTGTATTGCAGTTTAAAGGAAAAGGAAACGTTTGTTGTATATTACTGCGAGCAGTCCAATATTGAGCCTTTTATTGGAAGAAATATGGCCCAACTTTCTGATATTTACTTTCCTTCCTAACCAACATCGACTGCTTTGTTGCTTATGCAAAACAGCAACCTGACAATGGTGTCGCTCCATGACTGCTCAATTCTATTCTAATGAACACACCCACTGTTTACAGACTTACACCAGAACAGAAAACAAAGAAGAAGCACTGACATTTAAGTTAATGACACACATCCGTTGACATTTTAAATCCTTGGGTTCTTTTTAAAATCATTTTTTCATGTCCACATTGCAAGATGAACATTGTCTCCTCTGTTGATAGATTAAACTTTGATTCCACTGGATCACTGTGTGCCAGAAAAATATGTCTTTCAAACAGGGAATTTGACTGAGTCCTGATTTGTGCTTTGTTTTGTTTCCACTGTTGCTGCTCATCCCCTTGCAGCCTCTGAGTCTTCCTCGAAGGCCCTGTTGTCATAGCGATGCTGCTGTCTCTCCGGGTCGAGGCTCCCTGGGTCAGTGAGTGGGACTTCATACAGGGTGTCTCCTGTCACTGTGATCACAGTGACATCTGGCGGTGACTCAGCAGAGAAGCTCTCTTTTCTGTCGTCCTCAACGCCCAGGGCCTTCAAGATGTCGCACTTACACATAGGGCAGGTTCGCCTCTCCAGCAGCCAGGGCTCGATGCAGGTTTTGTGGAAGATGTGATCACACGTCAGCACGGTCACCACATCGCCTACCTTGTAGGATTCGATACAAACGGCACACATCGAGGAGTCCGAACTGGTTTCCCCGTCCCCTCTGTTGAGCGTGCGTACCTGCAAACGCTTAATTGCCTTCTTGGCCTCGGATTTCAGTCTATTCTCATTGCGCTTGCTCCTGCTCATATTGTAGAGACGGTTTGCGGAGATGAACACAAAGTAGGCGATGGAGGCTGCGGTCACAATGAAAAAGGCAATGGACAGAAAGTAAAGCCAGTAGGTGTCCATCCAGGGCCCGTGAGCCATGCCTTCACTAATTATCATTTGAACATCGATCCCGTTTTTCAGCAGCCTGACAATCTCCATGCCCTGAGTGTTACCAATCATGATCGCCACAATATCGCCTGCATCTGAGTGTGCCATGTGTGTAGTGCTGTTTCCACTGCCGTCCACATTATACACAACAACAGCAGCTGCTCAGAGGCGTTTGGCAGCATTGATCTTCTCACCAAAGGTGCAGTTGCCCCTCTTCACCAGGGCTATCCACGGTGGTGAGGTTGTGTTGCGGCCGTACACAGGATCTGGGCCACAGCCTTTGGGGTCTCCCACGGGAAGTGTAACGATGCCCGAAGCGTTTCTAACGGGAGAGTTACGGCCATACAACCCACACTCACAGTATTTCTCCTCAGTCTCATTGTAGTTGCTCACAAAGCTTATTTCCACGTTGGCAGTCCAAAATACAAAGGTAGCTGAACAGTGAACAAGCCCTGACAAAAACAGCAAAAGCAGCAGACGTGGTTGTGTCTTCTCACCCATGGTAACACTGTTCTTGAACAAGAGGAAGTCAGGCTTATTTAGCCTCTTCAAAACTTCTTTTTTTTAAAAAGAAAAAAGTCCCAGTTCCTGGTCTGTTCAAGTCTCAGCAGTCTCAATCCGGCGATAGTTTCACCAAGCCTGCTGTCTTCAGTAATATGACACGAGCCTTTGGTAACATAAAACAAGCTACGCGTCAGCCACTCACCTCTCGTTATCTTCCTGAACCTTGAACACTGAACACTCCCCGCAGAGGGCAGGGTGTTGCTATTCAACAAGTTGAAGTACACAAAACGCACAGACCTATGCTGTTTCCAGAGCCAAGGAACAACATTCGAGAAGGAAAGACATGATAAGCAAACGATAAGAAGGCTTTCATAAGGCAGGACTGTGACAGCAGTAAAAACTGCTGCGTTCTCCTTGTGTAATGATGACAAAAGCAACTCAGCCAGTTTTTCTAGTCTGACTAGTTTCCTTCCTCTTTTTTCTGTGGCTGCGATCATTGTTTTGTTAAGGTGACAGGCAGGTTTTGCCCCTCTGCCTTGCGGCTATTGTCTCTAATATACAAATATAGTCTTGTGCATATTATGCTGCAGTAGACTAATGTTGCTGAATATTTTTACAGGCTTATAGAAAAAAACAGAGTGAAGAGGATAAGACGTTTGCGCACAAGAGTAATGTTTTTTCCATTGTGTTGATACTGTAACTAGAGACTCATCCACCACTGCAGGCATACCAGTGACAACTGAAATAGAACGAGGCACTGTCAAGTTTCCGCTGTATCTTCTTACACACAAGTGAAAGCACACAAACACTAAGAGACAAAAAGGCTTCAAATGACAAATTAGATGGTGAGGTTGCTGTCCAGCTTGATATTTTACCTGATTGGATTGGATTGAGATCTGCTCTATTGGACTGAGCCATTTTTACCTTAGTTCACACACACACACACAAAGAATGTGTACACAATGCGCTATTAAATAATCCATTTGACTGGGGCTAGCTCTGTAAATAAAAGACTGTGAGATATTTCCTTTTAGCACAGCTAGAAGTCACAGTTTCTGATAACAGGAACAATGGTTCTGCTCTGACCCATAAATTCCAGAAATATTACAGTGTCAAGCTATGAACACGCGCTCCAAAAAGATCATGTCTTGTTCAAGTTAATAAAAACAGACATTCCTCTGTACAGGTGAAGTTTGGCGTTAGATTCTAAAGGTATCCTGAGACTTTCTGATCTAATACTGGCATCTGCTGGCTGGTTAGTGGTGTGGTCAAAGGCAATGACAAACCTCCACCAAGCTAGGTGAGTCAGATAGACGTGCAAACTGTCAGCACTGGACATATGTGCGCATTTGCTTATATTTTAATCCAAGAAAAGAATAGTGATTTCAATAGTATTCAGCGATGTTAGTTTGATGATGAACTTAAACTCACTTATTTTAAAAAAAAAAAAAAAATTAAAGAATAAAAAAAATTAAATTGTAGAGAAATTAATGCAAGCAGTACAGGGGAAATGAATTTGTACTAATTCACTCCTAAAAGGTTCATTAAATAATAAAAGATTAAACAGTATTCAGTTGTTATTCCAATAAATGAACAGAGTCATTAAAAGAGATACTTATCAACCACTTTATTAGGCACACTTTGCTGGCACTGAGTTGGACCTCCTTTTGCCTCCAGAACTATTGTAATTCTTCGTAGCACATTCAACAAGGTGCTGGAAAAATGTCTCAGAGATTTTGGTCCATATTGACATGACTGCATCACACAGTTGCTGCAGATATGTTGGCTGGCTTCATGTGCCACCACATCTCAAAGGTGCTCTACTGTATTGAGATCTGGTGACTGTGGAGGCCATTTGACAGCAATGAACATGCTGTCACTGCGGTCATAAAGGGATGGCTATGGTCAGCAACAACACTCGGGTAGGCTGAGGTGTTTTAATGGCACTCAGTTTTTATTACACCACTATCAGCCTGAACCGCTGATACCAGGCTGGATGGATGCACGCTTTCAGGTTTTTATGCTATATGCTGACCCTAGCATTCAGCTGTGTCAGCAGAAATTGAGACTTTACAGACCAGGCAATATTTTTCAAATCTTCTCTTGGAGCATTTTGGTGAGCCTGTGTGAACTGTAAACTCAGTTTCCTGTTCTTAGCTGACAGGACCCGGGGTGGTCTTCTGTAGCTGTAGCTCCTGTATTTCAAGGTTTGACATGTTGCATGCTCAGAGATGCTCTCCTCTTTTGGTTGTAATAAGCAGTTACCTAAGTTACTGTTGCCTTCCTATCAGCTGGAAGGAGTCTGGCCATTCTCCTCTGACCTCTGACACCAACAAGGAATTTTCTCCCAGAGAAATACTGCACACAGCAGTTTCGGAAATACTTAGTTCAGCAAGTCTGGTACTAACAACCACGTTCAAAGTCACTTAAATCACCTTTCTTGCCTGTTCTGATGCTCAGTTTGAACTTCAGCAGTAACTGTTGTGTGATTGGTTGATTAGATATTTGCTTTAAGGAGCTGTTGAACAGGTGTGGTCTATGAGTTTAAATGAAATGATAAAAAAATAAAACTTAAAAAAATGGTGGTACTT
Source organism: Oreochromis aureus (assembly GCF_013358895.1). Taxonomy (NCBI): domain Eukaryota; kingdom Metazoa; phylum Chordata; class Actinopteri; order Cichliformes; family Cichlidae; genus Oreochromis; species Oreochromis aureus. Next base: position 14,075,572 of record NC_052942.1, on the reverse strand, counting down.
CCTAAATGTATTCATCTCTTCCAAAACATACCCATCTCTCTCACATCATCGTTTTTTTTTTTTAACTATTGACTCTATCATTATGTCTTTCATCTGGGCAAATAAACCCCACAGAATTACAAAGTCACACTTGCAGAAACCCTCCTCTGAGGGCGGACTAGTCCTCCCAGTTTTCTGGAACAGTGTTTCAGCTGTTCCTGCTGTTCAGAAGGGATGCCGTCCTTCCTAGCCTTTTATAGAGGCGCACAACGCTAAATCCATTTTTGGTGCGTCAGTTGATGCTATTCTGTTTTCTAAGCCAAACATACCTACCAAACTTCTTAGCAAAGATTTTGTCCCATGTCATTCTCTTAGGAGCTTAAAGCAAGTTAGGGGTGCTTGGTCCATTTTTGCCCCCATAACTCAAAACCTTTCTTTTTTACCTGGCTTGATGGACCCTGTGTATAAGCATTGGTCGGAATTGGGTCTTCACACTATTAAGGACGTCTACATCGACAATTGTTTTGCTTCATTTGCTCAGTTGCAATCAACATTTATACTTCCCTCTGCTCATTTAGTTCGATAGTTACAAATGAGGTATTTTGTCAAACACTCTTGATCCCATCTGGATCAGCCACCTGCTCATAGTGACTTCTATGATTATTTGATTGAAATCCCACTTCCAAACACCTAATCAGCCAGTTTACTACACTTTTTACACTTAAACCACCACATCAAGGATGCTTGGGTTAAGGACATGGAAGTAGACATATCGGACGCTTTGTGGGCCAATGGGTTGAAGAAGATTAAAAAATGCCAGATTACAATTTACACAGTTCAAAGTCCTTCATCATTTGCATTTCTCTAAAACAAAGCTAGGCAGCATTTTTCCGTCTATTTCCTCATTGTGTGATAAATGCAAAGCAATGGAAGGAAGCATTGGCCACCTTTTCTGGTCTTGCCCTACACTCAGGAGTTTCTGGGCAGATATATTTAATATATATAACCGGATTTATGGTTTAAAATGAAAGCCGGATTGTATACTTGCAGTGCTAGGCTGCTCCCTAACCTCCCTAAGTCCTCTTCAGAAACCCTTAATGTTTGGCATGTTTGTAGCTAAAAGCTATTGTAGCTATTCTTAGAGCCTGGAAATCACCATCTCCTACCTTGTTTAGGTTTTGGCTACGCGAGAGGATTGTATGTTTGTATATTGAAGAGGTTTGTTATCGTCTGGCTGATACTCACTTTAAATTTGTCAAAATCTGGGGCCCTTTTGTCAATCATATTAACGGGGATTTAACATAAATTTTAACCCATTTGACTGCACTTTGTGTTTGTGTGAAACCGCATCTCTGCCGGACCCTGATTCCTTCCTGGACTTGTTCCCCACATCTTTTGGACTTGGAGAACTCTCTGTTGCCCTGTCTAACCCTGTCTTCATACAGAAGATCATCTTCGGACACTAGCATTTCTCTTGAACTTTTGATTTGGACTGGCTAACCGGTTTGTTTTATTTGTTTTTTTTCTCTTCTTTTATTGTTTTCCTGTTCTGTTTTTTTTTTGTTTGTTTGTTTGTTTTTGTCTTACTTTCTGTGCTTGGATGTCATTGTTTTTATTTGATTTTATGTAATTTTTTATATTAAAAATATATCCAAACATACCCTCTATTTACCAGAATACATGTGTTGGTTTTTGGTTTGGTTTGGTTTCTTTAACATTGCCTTATTTCTTGTTTCATGACTTCCAGGCTAGGCCCTTATCAGTCTACACAGGATGACCAGCAAACCACAAACCCAGTCAAAACCACACAGGGGCGCCAATAACTCACAGCTAGGCTCAGCATCATTCATCACAATTAGCACAACAAAACAAGCAAGTTCAGCTTCATTCGGCTAGTGTGCACTGCTCACTGGTGCAACAGAAATGTCAGACTGATGATTTAAGCATTTGTCAACCTTAAAAGTTGCTTTCATAATGATTAATCTTCTGCTTAATGAAATACGTGCAATAGACACAGAGCAGCTTCTCAGAAAACCAGTAATTGAATTGACTCACCTTTTTTCAAATCATCTTATTTGGACTCAGGATAAACTATCCATCATTTTAACATCCATTCATTTTCATGTCTTTGGAGCACGAAGGCGATCCACACAGAGAGCACTCCTGACTGACGCTCTGTGGCTCTAGGGGAAACTTTGGGGCATGTCCAAACAAGCCCCGGCATCCCGTCCCTCCACATACTCACACCCCCTTTTTTCCTCACATGTGAGTAGTATGAGTATCAGTCTACAGTGTAAATAAAACTACACTAAATCCTGTTTATGGTGATGTTCTGTCTACAATTACGAGTCAGATATGCGCAAAGGCCTAGTTGAGTGGCCTGCATGTACGCCCACAGTGCCACTGTTTGACGTGAAGATGATCATCTCCAAATTCAGCAAGTGTGTTGCTTAAATATGTATTTAATCAAGAAAACATTACATTTCCACTTGTAAAGCTGTATTGCAACTGTGTTTAAAGAAATCTGGATTTCACCCCCGCTGCGCCTCAGGCTGGAGTGTGTTCAAATCGACTGGAATGACTCGCAACTCGTGATCCCCCATTCTTAGTAGCACCAGACTTTAAAATGTCCCCCCTCCCAGTAATCTCTCTTTGCAGCTTGCAGCCGTATGTAGTGTTAGATGCAGCGCTCACAAGCAATTTCAGTCCTTAGTACATTTGTGCAAGCTTGTTAGAGTAAAGACACACATGCGTCCTTGGACTAATCGCTAATTTTGTATTTATTTTTTGTTATATTTAATTTTCAAATGACTATGGGTACTGCTGTAGCTGTGCAGAAAAAGAAGAGAAAAGATTTTATACCTTACTTTCTGGGATTTGTAATATTTTTGTATTGCACGGTCAGTCTCCTTTCAGTAACAGCAAAAACAGCACAGGGAAGTCACTCTGTCAGGGTGCGTCGGGCCGTGGGTAAGCATATCTGAAACACCGTATGCAAGTGCGTGCAGGATTTTTGGGTTACTTTGTAACATTTTAGAACTGCCACAATAATCCGAGGGTGCTTTGTTTCATAGTGACAATCTGTTCAGTGTGTCATGAGTTATGTCACGGCAATAATGTGTGCGCAATCATGTGGCATAGCAACTGTGGCAATGTTTGCTCTACTAATCGTCGTATCTTATCGACATGAAAGACCGTGTAACTGCCATGAAAAGAGATCTAACCATCTTGGCTTCTTGGGGCGACAATTTGTGTGTATGAGTTGTTAAGAGTCGTTATTAGAGTCCTGTCAGGTTAGTTTTTACATTTAACGATGATTAGTTTTCGGTGCTTATGTATTTTATTTGATAATATTCTCGCGTGTATTTGTCAGGGGCGAGATTAAAGTTGAAAGAAGGTATTATCACACAAACGTTACTGGAGGCAACTGATTCATCCTCATCCCAGTCTCCATAAAGGCATTCTTCCTCAGGCTTTTCCGTAGTGACGCATTCGACCAAAATGGCCAAACTGAAACTTTTCTGTGTAATTAAATTTTAGTTGACTTTACTAAAATGTTCTAAAATGTTTTTCTTTCTTATTTTTGCATTACTTTACTATGATAACCTTGATCTGAACGTGTGTGTGTGTGTGTGTGTGTGTGTGTGTGTGTGTGTGTGTGTGTTGTTCCTGCCGTTTTAGAGAATGAGACCGAATGCATCCCGCCACAGTCCTCCGAGTTTCCTGAAGGCTTCTTCACAGTGCAGGAGAGGAAGGATGGAGGGCTCATCATTTATTTTATGCTTATTTTCTACATGCTTTTGGCTGTCGCTATAGTCTGCGACGATTACTTTCTGCCATCATTAGAAGTAATCAGTGAACGTAAGTTCTACATAACACACACGTTTCCAATAGGACGTGTGTGTGAGGTGCAGGCTTGGGTGGAAGTTCTCATTGTATTTTTGCACTGTATGATTATCAGAGCAATTTATTTATAACAGCAAATTCTAACATCATTTCTTGATTAGTCATTGACTGACTAAATAAGCCCACAGTGGGCAGATATGTCAAAGTCAAAGTCAAAGTCAACTTTATTTGTCAATTCTACCACATGTACAGGACATACAGAGAATAGAAATTTCGTTACTCTCAAACCCTCAATGAATAGCAAATGAACACTTGGATATAAGAGAGTGGTTAAAAAAGAATGCAAGTAAAATAATTAAAAAAAGTAAAAATTTAAATAGATACAATACAGTTTTCCGTATAACAAGAAAGCTATGCAATATACAATATACAATATTCAAGTAAGGGTAAATGACATTAAGTGTAAACCAGGCAGAGTAGTGCAAATAGGCAACTAGTGCAAATTTTTAATAATGTACGGTAAGAGATAATGTAACAACAAAGACTTATGAGATAATGGCAGTCCAATGCTCCACAAGGTGACTGGTACAGGCCAGTGAGTGAGTCAGAGAGTGTGTGTGTGTGTGTGTGTGTGTGTGTGTGTGTGTGTGTGTGTGTGTGTGTGTGTGTGACAGAATTCAGTGAAACCGTGGAGGAGAAGAGGGGAGAGGGGGCAGAGTCGGGAGGGAGTTAAGCTTCCTGACAGCCTGATGGATGAAGCTGTCCTTCAGTCTGCTGGTCCTGGCCTGGAGACTCCGCAGTCTCCTCCCTGACGGCAGCAGCTTGAAGAAGCTTTGCATTGGATGCGTGGGATCAGCCGCTATGCAAAGGGCTTTTTTAGTAAGACGGGTGCTGTAAATGTCCTGGAGGGAAGGGAGAGAGACACCAATGATCCTCTCTGCAGCTCTCACTATGCGTTGGAGGGTTCTATGACAGGACGCATTGCAGGCTCCGAACCACACAGTGATGCAGCTCGACAGGATGCTCTCGATGGTGCCTCTGTAAAAAGTGTACATGATGGGGGCTGGTGCTCCTGCTCTTCTTAGTTTGCGGAGAAAGAAGAGACGCTGCTGTGATTTCTTGGCCAGTGCTGTGGTGTTGTACGTCCAGGAGAGATCCTCTGTGATGTGCACACCCAAGAACTTAGTGCTGCTCACTCTCTCCACAGACACTCCGTCAATGGTCAGAGGGGCATGTTTGGTGTGCATTCTCCTGAAGTCCACAACAATCTCCTTCGTCTTCTCCACATTCAAAGAGAGATTGTTGTCAACACACCACGTGGCCAGGCGTCTCACCTCGCTTCTGTAGTCGGTCTCATCCCTGTTACTAATGAGACCCACCACCGTTGTGTCATCCGCAAACTTGATGAAGAGGTTGGAGCTGTATAATGGAGTGCAGTCATGGGTCAGCAGAGTGAAGAGGAGGGGCTCAACACACACATCCCTCAAGGGGCCCCGTGTTTAAAATGATGGTACTGGATGTATTACTGCCGACCCGCACTGCCTGAGGTCTTCCGGTGAGGAAATCTAACAGCCAGTTGCACAGTGAGGTGTTGAACCCCAACTGGACCAGCTTTTGAGTGAGCTGTTGGGGGATTATAGTGTTGAATGCTGAACTAAAATCTAAGAACAGCATTCGAACATATGAGTCTTTTTTGTCCAGGTGTGTGAGTGCTGAGTGGAGTGCAGTGGAAATGGCATCATCGGTTGAGCGGTTGGGCCGATACGCAAACTGGAAGGGATCCAGGGAGGGGGGCAGGACAGTCTTGATGTGTTGCATGACTAGTCGTTCGAAGCACTTCATCAGGATGGGAGTGAGTGCAACAGGACGGTAGTCATTAAAGCAATGTAATGTAATATCAGAGACAAATCCTTAAAAATATATATATCATTCTGTTTTTAATGGGCCATTTGAGGAGGGATTGTGCTATTGTTGAACAAAACTGTGCATTATAATTTTTTTGTGTGTGTTATTTTGGACCTCTCTCAGGTCTGGGATTGTCACAGGACGTAGCAGGAGCCACATTTATGGCAGCTGGAAGTTCTGCACCTGAACTTGTCACAGCCTTCCTAGGTAATCACCCATTGAGTAAAAACCTAATTATGATAATGATGACCCCAGCATGATCATCTGTGTCTTTGTGGCGTTCCCCAGCCTGACACAGTGACTTTACCATATGGGAACAAAAAGGAAAAGTGTCCTTGAATTAGGCTATTTTAACTTTCAGCTCTTTATTTCTTTTCCCTGTCATGCTTCCTCATTGCTCCTGGCTTCAAAGCTAAAATGTGCTCTTTACTGTCAGGTGTGTTTGTGACAAAAGGGGACATTGGGGTCAGCACCATTGTGGGATCGGCTGTCTACAACCTGCTAGGAATCTGTGGTGCCTGTGGACTTTTAGCCTCTATGGTACATTCTGACACGATAACACATAAGATACAGACAAACATTACACTTCTGCTAACTACTTGTGTGTAGCAGTTCCACTTTTGCTCAGCCAAAACAGAAGGATGGTTGTGTTTTATGAGCCTTAAACCACTTATTTTGTTTCCTTTATCAGGCTGGGCGTCTCACCTGTTGGCCACTATTCAGGGACTGCCTGGCATATGGGATCAGTGTCGCTGCTGTCATTGGCATTATTTCAGATAACAAGGTTTACTGGTGAGTGTATTTGTGTGTACTGACTCATCATTACATGAATCATCTTAAGACCTTTCACCACATACAAACAGGGGTTGAATTTGGGTTGTAAAAGACTTTGTCCTTTTATAAGAGACTATTTTATAACCCAAAGGGTGGTAACAAGATACAAAGTCATTTACAGCTTTTTATTGCCTCTTGTGATGTAGACAAAAACAAATTAAAAGAGATCACAAAACAATTTGTACAGTGCAGGTATTTACAGGGTTTTTTTTTTCTTTTTGTTTTTTTATGGTACTGTCGTAACTATATCCATGGCTAAAAAAAAGTAACAACAATTTGGAGAATTACAGATGGAAAAAATGTTGAAATAATCCAATGGTCAAAAGCCACTGAAAAGTATGTTTTCTGACCTTAATTGAGGGAAGTGAGACCTGCAGTGTTTTAGATGTTGATCTGGGTTCTTTTGCGACCTCCTGGGTGAGTCGTTGAAGAACTCTTGAAGTATTTTCGGTAGGCCGGTCACTCTGGTGAAGTTTCACCACTGTTCCAAGTTTTCTCCATTTTTGGATAATGGCTCTCACCGTGGTTCATCACTGCTGTTACTTACACATACATAATAAGTGAAAAGTGCATTTTGTATTTACTCAGGTTATCTTTGTCTAATATTAAAATTTGTTTATGTTCTGAAACATCTAAGTCTGACAAATATGCAAAAAAACGAAAAACTCAGGAAGGGGACAAATGCTTTTTCACAGCATTGTATGTTTTATTGACAATTTTTTTTATTTACAGTATGTCAATGAACTATTAATGCTCAAACTGTGTATTTTGTTGACAGGTATGATGCTGCCTGTCTCCTGCTGGTCTATGGCGTTTACATTGTGGTTCTGTGCTTTGACCTTCGCATCAGTGAGTTTGTCTTGAGGAAGCTGAGTCCTTGCTGCACGTGTCTGGGTTCAGGTTCTGGTGAAAAGATTGAGACACAGCGTCTGCTGGGCTGGAATGACGACACCAGCTTGCGAGTCCACAGTCGCTCCAGAACAGACAGTGGGATCTTCCACGACGAGTCGGGATACTCTCACCTGTCCCTCAGCCTACACGGACTCAATGAGATTCCTGAAGGTAAGGCGCACTTCTTGGTGGCACAGTAAAACTCCTTTTTCACCACCACTTTGAGTCATTCGCCTTCATGTTTGATCTACGAGAGATATATGATGTATATTCTCTCATACCAGCAGAGCATAAAAGTGTCTTTGCCGTCCCGGAGAGCGACCTGAAAAGGATTCTCTGGGTACTGTCCCTGCCTATCATCACTCTGCTTTTCCTCACCATCCCTGACTGCAGGAGAAGGTTCTGGAAGCAGTGGTTCATGATCACTTTCCTCATGTCAGCAGTCTGGATCTCAGCTTTTACATATGTGCTGGTGTGGATGGTCACTGTAGTCGGTAAGATGGCTGTTTTAACTCTGAAGTCTGTAATAAAATTCTGTAGTTCTCATTAAACTTTTGCAGATTAGCTGCAGGTGTAAATTAGCTCATCACCCACTGAGCCACGGCAGATCACAAGTGTTGAAACTTGTGAGAAAAACATTTGATTTGCAGAGTACAGTCACATGTTGGTCTGCTGGTTAATTCCTGGGATGCCATTGTCTGAGCAGGTTCAGAGGGGGCCTATTGTAGCTCCAGTGGGCCATGTGCCTAGCCGGCCACAGCAATTAACAGGGGGCTCACCCCTGAGGAAACACAGTCATGTGAGGACTGGGTGTATACAGAACTTGGCAGGGCTGCAAGAACCCCTCCACCTTCCATCTACAAAAGAATGAACTATAAAACTGATGTACGTTCAGGGTAAAAAGGCAAAATCATCATGTGACAGTGGCAGGTCTACTTAATGTATAATGAGATTATTATCCAGTAGTTCTCAGAAAGGCTCACATGCACATACAAGGAAAGTTGAGTCTTACGAAATACCAGGCATGTAGGCTCTGTACCGAATTGGACAGTACAGAGAACTCAGTCACAGTTCACAGGCAGGATTGTAAGGATTCATTTAAGGTGGTGATTAATATTGGTGAGTTGTTTTCTGGATCACTTTGCCTGAAATTTATTTATTTTCCTCTGATGAATGTGGATTCTGGATAATGGACAATGTCTAATAATGGATTGGATTTTCAAAAAGCGAATAGGAGCAGATGTGCTGTTTACTTAACTTGATAATAGGATTTCACATTTCTGTGGAAGATCCACAGTACTATGTACTTTTGAGCGACGCCTCATTTCTTGAGAAATATTTCCATCAGGTTTTCTACCTGACCTTTTACAGGGGAATGTTTCTGTTGAGCAACTTAACACTGACCTATGAGTCATTCAAGCATAAAAAACCAAAAAAAAATTACCTAAGGGAAGAACCAGTGTTGTGTCTACACATTACAGACGACTTAGCAGAGAACCAATTTAATTTGTATCTTTAGGCACTTTGTTACTAGCATCTTGTCGCAAAACATAATTTGTTCGCATTTTTCACCGACTTGACCACAGAAGTGGTATCTCTTTAGTTGATAATGCCTGTCAAGAAGCATCAGCCATCTGTAAAACAGTGCAGGCTCCATCATGGTTTGGAGCTTCATTTCAGTCAGTGGTGTTAGACACAGAAATTGCACTAACTCAGTTTTTGCTTTATATACTGTAATTCCATTAATCTCTGCACCCATTTCCCTAGCAAAATACAACGAAATGAGGAGTAGTTCAATATTTTTGCACAACATTGTATCTTGAAGTTATTGGTAGGGTAATCTGACCTTGCGTTGGCATTGTGTTTATGCAGGTGAGACCCTTGCTATTCCTGATACTATTATGGGACTTACTTTGCTTGCTGCTGGAACCAGTATACCTGACACCGTGGCCAGTGTGATGGTGGCCAGAGAAGGTAACACTAATATCCAGTTTCATTAACTCCATTTAAAATTCCTAAACACTTGCTTGCTGAACATTTAAACTTCCACAGCTTGTTCACTCAAAACACGGGAAAATTAAATTCTTTAAAATTTCAATGTACACTTTTTTTTTTTTCTTAAGGGAAAGCTGATATGGCCATGTCCAACATTGTGGGCTCTAACGTGTTTGACATGCTGTGCCTGGGTTTGCCTTGGTTCATCAAAACTGCCTTTGTGGACACAAACAACCCTGTAGAGGTCAACAGCACCGGACTGGTCTTCATTTCCTCCACACTTCTCCTTTCAATCGCCTTCCTTTTTCGTAGCCGTGCACATCAACGGATGGAAGTTGGATTGGAAGTTGGGAATCGTTTCGCTCATATGCTACATCCTCTTTGCCACTCTGTCCATCCTTTATGAGCTGGGAATTATTGGGAATAATCCCCTAAGACTGTGCAGCGACTGAGATCTGACCTTCTCAGGACTAAAGCCATATTTTCTGAGACAAAACAAAAACGTTAAGCTTTTAAAAATTTACAAATATCAAGTTTCTTCAAGCACATACCTGATGGTCACATCTCAGTGAACTATTGGTAATATAATTACCAAAGGTGGCAGTGTTCCTAGGATCCATGGGCGTGTTCACCAAGATCCAGACAAGACCAGTATCATCACAAGGCCCATCTTCACATTCCAAGACATTCCCTGTCTTACATAAGGTCATGAACAAAAAGCTACTGCTCCCACAGGTTTACTGCAGATTTCCAATAAGAAAAGAAATAAAAGGTTTAAACTGAACTCATTTGGCCTTGTCCTTTTTAAGAGGATGACTGAGCTAAGACAAAAAGACTTATTTCTCTGATAAGCTTTTATGAGCGAGAAAGAATGGTAGGAGCCATAAATAGTAAAAAAAAAAGAAAAAAAAGAAAAACTTTCCACTCATCTTCAGTTCCCTAAAACTGTCACGCATTCATTTTTTTTAAAACCACCAAGTCTGCAATGCTTATGTGGACTTCAGACACTAATCTACTCTTACAAGAAACCAACAACGTTGTAGTTCAAACTAAGCACAAAAACCTTCCAAAGACTTCCAAGAAAGGAATTAGTTCAAAACTGTAGCAAACCTAATTCAAATAAAGATACAGTTAAAATCGAGTTTTAATCTGTAGCTTTGATGAAACCTTTTTAACAGCTTGAGGAAGCACTGTTACATATTTTTTCGGGGCGGCTCTGATGTCTTCACCGTTTTGTTAGGTGTCCGTATTGACTTGACTAAAAAAAACAAATTAAAAATTAGTAGAAACTTAAAACAGCTACTTTTGGCTGCTCCCTTATTAACAACAGGTCACCACAGCGGGTAACTTAGTTTGTCAGGATTACACCAAACCCACTCCACAATCTAACTAAAAATACAAAACTTTAAAATCTTTAAATACTTGGAATATCTTTTTGTAATAAATGTTCCAATAAAATAAACTCATACAGAGTTTGATCTGTGGACTATTGTGGTATTTTCCAGATCTGAAGTTGCCAATGTAGAACACTGTTCTTAGGGGGGTGGGGGCAGCACTACAGCAGCAGTTTACACAATGAAGAACAACTTTGAGACTTTGATCTCAGGAGAATTTACAACCACCAAGTTTAAAAATTACAAACTTTATTTGGTCAAATAAACTGTCTCACAAATTAAAAAGGGTTTATAAAACAAAGAAAATAGCTATGTAGTTTACATTAACAAACAAAAAAAGGACGAAAGAAAGAAACAGTGAACACGTGACGATATGAAGTAATTATGTTTTTAAAACAAAACAAAAGATCATTGGCAAGGGGACTGAATGTGTACGTGTTAGCTTCACTTCTACAAAGGATCTAGGCGTTTCGATCAATACGGACGTCCACCTCTCGGCCATTTATCTTGGTTCCATTCATCATCCTGCAGGCCTTCTCGGCACTCTCTGGAGAGTCGAATCTCACCGTTCCGCATCCTTCGACTTTCCATTCTCCATCTTGATTTCTGCAAACATTACCTGACCTGTAGCAGAAAAGAATGAGCAATGGCCGAATGTGAAAGCAGAATCTTTAACAAAGTGCTGATCAAATCTTAAATTTCGCCCTTTGTTTTCAGCGATCAATCGTGGTAAAATGCCAAAAGCGCTCCAGTGGTTCGTGAATTAAACAAAGAATATTTAATTCAGTGGTCTATAATAAGCGAAACACTTACCACAGTGACTGAACTTGTCTTTCAGTTTTTGCCATGTCAAATCATAGGACAGCTATAAAACACAAAAATATACTTAGTCATTACATTTGTCAGCATTAATACATTTACAGCTGGACCTTTGTACAGGAATCAAACATGTCAAAGATGACATTGAACTGATCATAAATCCTCCAAGCAAAAATTAATGACTCATGGAAGCACACCACATATTATTAATAACTTTTATTGGATAGCTGCACAAGCGCACAAAGGCCCAGCAACAATATATTTAATGACGTCTAATGAACGTTTATCACGTTAAAGTTTAACTGATCATGTTAGCACAGCGGACTGATTAAAGAAGCAGTAAATTTAGATACACAAATGTCTTAAGAACATATCTAAACAAAAGAGGAATGATGAGTAAAAAAGCAAGCCATTTTTTATTCTTATTGTCTGCATACAGCAGTGTGCACTACTACCTTGGCTTGCAGAAAAATTGATCAGTTTTGGCATGAGAAATTGTAACACAAGTGGTGTTTGCTAAACCTGGACCTTCGAATGCCCCTTTAACATTTTAAACTTTGAGTGGCAGCATACTATAGTGCAAGCACTATGACTACGATCACTATCAAGACTAACTGTATGGGAAGATAAGGATGTCCACAGATGTAACAGCTCTGCAAATCCGAATAAATGAATGTGTTTTTATTTCTGCTTACATTGCGCACAAATATCTGGCAACCTGCTTTGGACCCTGACCCTCTGTCCGACATGCCTCCACCCATGTGGCCCGGCCCCCCGCCGCCATAGCCACCAAAGCCACGGTTCATGTCCATTCCTGACATTCCCAAACGGTCAAAGCTGGAGCCCATTCGGTCCATCGACATATTCCCCATTCCGCCACCTGAGCACACACACAAACAATTTAACCTAATGCAGTTAAGCTTTAACAGGGTCATGTTTGCAGTTTCCTGCACTGCTGCAGAACTACAAAGTCTCATGACAGATTTATGTGAATTGGGACTTTAAAAACACTTTGCACCGTTTATATTAATAATTTATTAATTATATTAATAAAATGTAACCGAAGTGTATCTAAACACTGCAGAAGAGGATTGATTTTCCTCTTCCAAACTTGCTATCACAGAAGCCAATGTCGCCATGACACTGTTTACACAGTGGGTGCAGACTCTGTACCAGTTTAAATTATTAGTCACCACACTGCACGAAGAATCAATAGGAAAGCTTCATTCTTTTGTGAAAAGAAAATATTTTAACCACTGACAAACCACTATACCCCTTTTTAGTCTCTAACAAACAAAGTAATTGTCCATCTACTATAGCATTTGCTATAGTACAGGCAGCAGTGTTCTGAATACTTTCAGTCTAATATTTTAAACAAGCCCAGGATGAAATGGAAGAATACCATAAGGATGGTCAACCAAAACTTGACAACTCCATGATCATAGATTCTATCTTACAAAGTAACGGTAAAGGTTTTCAGGTTTGTGCGGGTTTTTTGGCATACATGAAACAGAAAGTGCATATTTTCTCTGTGGGTTGCTGTGGTCAGCCAGGCACATGGCGCACTGCTGTTTTTTCTTGGTCTTGAAAATGCATCTCTTTTCTCCAAGTACTTTTCCACAAATATGAGTGACACACACAACGAAACAATTTAATTCTTCTATTTTTTTTAACTTCTCATTGTTTTAGAGTAATTTAATTCATTAAAAAAAACAAACAAACAAACAAACAAACAAAAAAACTGTTATATCTTATTCGTTATGTTACCAAAAATAAAATAGGTGTGGTGACGGTCTGTTGTGACATGAGGATCTGCAAAATACACCGATGTGCATGCTAATAAGTGAAAGATATTAATACACTACTTTCTTAATCTGTGTGACAACCATGACCACAAGTTTCCACACCCACTGCTAAGTGTATGACAGTTCAGGAGATTAAGTCGCTGTAATCAGCCATAAAGATCTAAGCCTCTGTTTCTCTATTCAAATGTTATCCTTCCCTGTAAGAAAGAAAACAGAGCCCCAATTTATGCAATGCTGCAAAGATGATGACTCTATGCTTACCACATCATTGTAAAGCTTACCAGCAAACATTCAGCAACAACAAGGCTACCACTTTAAACAGGTAGGAAGCATTATATGAGAGATGCTATTTTTGTTATAGCAGGAAATCCTGTTAATTTCGTTTCATTCTTTATCTCCAAAAGTTGAATCTGTTCATCTGGACATCTTTAATTTTTCCATGTTTATCAATTTACACTGTTTAAGTAAAAGAGTTATATTTTACAAGAAGTGTCATACTTGAAAAAGAATAAATATTTAAACTACTACAGGGAGTGCAGAATTATTAGGCAAATGAGTATTTTGTCCACATCATCCTCTTCATGCATGTTGTCTTACTCCAAGCTGTATAGGCTCGAAAGCCTACTACCAATTAAGCATATTAGGTGATGTGCATCTCTGTAATGAGAAGGGGTGTGGTCTAATGACATCAACACCCTATATCAGGTGTGCATAATTATTAGGCAACTTCCTTTCCTTTGGCAAAATGGGTCAAAAGAAGGACTTGACAGGCTCAGAAAAGTCAAAAATAGTGAGCTATCTTGCAGAGGATGCAGCAGTCTTAAAATTGCAAAGCTTCTGAAGCGTGATCACCCGAACAATCAAGCGTTTCATTCAAAATAGTCAACAGGGTCGCAAGAAGCGTGTGGAAAAACCAAGGCGCAAAATAACTGCCCATGAACTGAGAAAAGTCAAGCGTGCAGCTGCCAAGATGCCACTTGCCACCAGTTTGGCCATATTTCAGAGCTGCAACATCACTGGAGTGCCCAAAAGCACAAGGTGTGCAATACTCAGAGACATGGCCAAGGTAAGAAAGGCTGAAAGACGACCACCACTGAACAAGACACACAAGCTGAAACGTCAAGACTGGGCCAAGAAATATCTCAAGACTGATTTTTCTAAGGTTTTATGGACTGATGAAATGAGAGTGAGTCTTGATGGGCCAGATGGATGGGCCCGTGGCTGGATTGGTAAAGGGCAGAGAGCTCCAGTCCGACTCAGACGCCAGCAAGGTGGAGGTGGAGTACTGGTTTGGGCTGGTATCATCAAAGATGAGCTTGTGGGGCCTTTTTCGGGTTGAGGATGGAGTCAAGCTCAACTCCCAGTCCTACTGCCAGTTTCTGGAAGACACCTTCTTCAAGCAGTGGTACAGGAAGAAGTCTGCATCCTTCAAGAAAAACATGATTTTCATGCAGGACAATGCTCCATCACACGCGTCCAAGTACTCCACAGCGTGGCTGGCAAGAAAGGGTATAAAAGAAGAAAAACTAATGACATGGCCTCCTTGTTCACCTGATCTGAACCCCATTGAGAACCTGTGGTCCATCATCAAATGTGAGATTTACAAGGAGGGAAAACAGTACACCTCTCTGAACAGTGTCTGGGAGGCTGTGGTTGCTGCTGCATGCAATGTTGATGGTGAACAGATCAAAACACTGACAGAATCCATGGATGGCAGGCTTTTGAGTGTCCTTGCAAAGAAAGGTGGCTATATTGGTCGCTGATTTGTTTTTGTTTTGTTTTTGAATGTCAGAAATGTATATTTGTGAATGTGGAGATGTTATATTGGTTTCACTGGTAAAATAAATAATTGAAATGGGTATATATTTGTTTTTTGTTAAGTTGCCTAATAATTATGCACAGTAATAGTCACCTGCACACACAGATATCCCCCTAAAATAGCTAAAACTAAAAACAAACTAAAAATTACTTCCAAAAACATTCAGCTTTGATATTAATGAGTTTTTTGGGTTCATTGAGAACATGGTTGTTGTTCAATAATAAAATTATTCCTCAAAAATACAACTTGCCTAATAATTCTGCACTCCCTGTATTTCAGTTGAATGGAACTCAGTACTCTTCTTTTAAGATCACAACACAACGTGATGAAAGCATATTGCAGGTATAAAATGTGTATTTTCCACCTGTCAGATTACAGGGTTTTAGTTTTTTGATGTTGTTTTTTTTTTAAATAAAAACTCTTAGTAAAATTAAACAATGAAAAAGCTCACCTTCTCAGCGTCCATTGCAGTGATGACCCACACACAGTGGGCATTGTTCTCATATTGAACAGGGTAGTTGGGAGAAGTTATGACCCCTCTGGGTCCTCTTAGGTTACTGCCACAGGTACGAGCTACAAAGGAAGAGAGCAAAAGAAAGAAGGAGCAACAAAGGGCTTTTAAAAAAAGATTTATAATCTGGTCAAAACTGCGCTTGCAGATTCACCTTTTACTTTAGAAATAGGACAAAATGAAAACAGGGTGAGGTAGTGTCAGAGATCAAAATGTTGAAAAACAGAATGTAAGCATATAATATTTACTATGTTTACACTGACTTTAGGCCTATGTGTGTGGATTTGTGTGAATATAATTTTAATTAATAATAGTAATTTATAACCAAATCAATCCAAATTTCTTCCCTTTATATAGCACTTTTCACAAACAGCAAATGCCCACAGAAATAATATAGTTATTTTCCTAATTCTCCAATTACTTAACATATTTCCTTTTTAATGGTCCAAATTCCCATTGTACCAACTTTTAGTACCACCTTGGCCTCCAGTGCTACAGTGTGGATTAATTTGAAATATTAAACAAACCTCAAAGATTTTTATGGGCAGATTAAAGACAAAAGTAGGAACATCCTGTCTCAAAGGGATGTTGAACAAGTATGTAATGCATTTATGTCTTCTGTTTGGGACTTCTGCAATTCCGTATCTTCCAGTTGTCCTAATAGGTCCTAGAAAAGCTTTAATTTGATCCAAGACATGACTGCAAAAGTCTTAATGGGAGCAGAACTAGAGATTATTCTTCTGTATTAGTTTTTTTTCCTTGGCTCCCCATTAAATCTAGATTTGAATTTAGTATCCTTCTCCTCACTACAAAGCCCTGAAAGAGGAGTCTTTATGTCTTAAAGATCTCACTTCTTTAAAATGTAAAGAAACTAGGATACAGATTGGAACAGGTATATTTTTGAGTATGTCTGAAAGACATCATAACATCTTTTCATTCACAGTGCATGCATCAGCTGCTTAAACATGCTTGTCATGCCAAAGGCCAACCTGTGGTAAATATTTTAAAGAAAGTCAACATGAAATGTTGAACCTTGAGACATCCTTTCATGTCTCAAAGAAATTCATTTTTGGATGAGAAAGACACACACACACACACACACACACACACACACACACACACACACACACACACACAAAATATACATAAACACCCTGTATCTGCAAGAAGAGAGGTCAAGGAATCATCTTAGTCTAAATTTGGGTGTTCCTTTATAATATACTAGCGATGTAGAATATAGAAACTATTAGGACAGTTTGCTATGGAGCAGGTGACCAACGTACCTTGCAACTCCTTGTAGTTATACTAAAATGGCAAAAATAACTTAAATCATATTAGAGGGAAAGAAAGCCTGTGTCACAGGAGCATAAGCAGTTTAAGGAGGTTTTAAATACAGATAAGTTGAGAGACATCAGAGACAGATGTCAGAAAAAGATAGAAAAAGAGTAGAGGGTGAAAAAAATGTAAGAAAGGAAAGGAGGAAGGGCAAGCGGAACGAGAGAGAGAGACGTGGAAAATACAAGGAGAGAAAGGGAGAGAGAGGAGGACCTCAGATGACTGATCTGCCTGTTAATTAGAAAAGAGAGCTGAACCACACAGTGATACACACAGCTACACACTCACACAGAAACACATTCATGGCGATTCATCTCAGAGACCAGGTTCTAATTAACAGTTAAGTCTCAGTAGAGAATGAGAAAGGCTCATGGGTTTGAACCCCAAGAGAGTGATCACACAAAATAATACAATGCACAGGAATTATAGTACAGACATTCTTAACCTCTACTTGCTTGTAACAGACTACAGATCTCGATTTCTTCTTCTTATCTCACTTTGTCCTTCCTGCTTTCATCTGTTCATTTGTATTGATATACCCCTGTAATAACAAATATTTGTGTTTAAAATAAAGTCTGGATTCACAGCTTCTATCTGGTGCCAGTTCATGCAGTCTTGTATTGTTGTGAAATTTCTGTTCTTCAGTTGAGATTTTCCTTATAAAGTACTCTATATTTAATCAAAAGTAAGAAAGAAGGTTGTTCCATATTTTGACATTACTGCAAAAGTCTTTTACGAAACTGCCCCATTTACAGCTTCACTAAATGAATAATAAATATAATGCATATTGAGTAAAACCAACATTCACAGTCAATGTCACTCCACAATTCAACTGAAATGAACTACTAAGAATGCCTTGAGGATAATTTTAAAAGAGATTCTGTGACAACAACAACAAAAAAGAAAAAACTGAGACAACAGTAGTGATCCTCAAAGTGTCAGCCACTGCCCCCTGGTGAGCTATGCAGGTACTATAGGTAAGCTGTTGATGGTTTTCTATAATATCTAAACAATATTTAAAAATGTGAATTTTATAGTTAGATGTCAAAGGTTAAATGTTTACATTTATTTTGGAAACAAAATTTAAAAAGCCATAATTAAAAAAGTAGCAGGGTTTGGTTGTCTCAAAGGCAATCCTAAAAAAATCTGAGTATATCTCATGATTCAGTAGCTTCTAGAACAACCTTTATCAGCAAAATGTGATGTAATTGTTTTCTGTACGATTTTATCAGTCTCTCACATTGTTGTAGAAGAGTTTTGACCCACAGTGTTGCTTCACTTTATTGGCTTCCTTTTATGCACAGTTCTCTGAAAGTTCTGCCACAGCATTTCAGGCTGAGGTCCACAGTTTGACTGGACTATTGTGACACCATGATTTATTTTCTTTCTGTTGTAGTTTTGCTTCTGTGCTTAGGATCATTGTCCATTTGTATCACCTAGGTTCAGCCAAACTCTAGCAATGAGACATATGGCCTCACATTTGGTTAGAATACATTTGTATACATAGTTTATGGTCCACTAAACTGACTGCATGGTGCCCATGTCTAATAGCTACATAACAAGCCCAAATCATCACCAGCAAACTGCTAAAGCATTTGCTTTTGTAGAGGTTGTCATACTTGCTGATGACGAACTAATCAGGGGAATTTTGTTCGCAGCATATGGCTGTAAGGGTGCTTTTTCATAGGTTTGTATAGTTCTGTGAAAGCCTTTTTTAAGTGTCTATTGTAAGTCATCTTTGTTGGAAAGGAGTTAAATTGGAGCATTTGCTATAAGGTTGAAAATTGACCTAACTGCCAAATCATCAGAAAATTCTATTAAAATGAAATGAAGTAAATATATTATCATGGTAATTAGAGTTAATCAAAGTTTTGAAAACCCTGCAGAAAATATCAAAATTTAAAATTGTGCACAGTTTGGGAATGGCTGTACTAGAGTAAATGTGTGTTTGTCAGTAGTATACTGTACTGTGCAATGCGGTTTACAACAAGAACACACTAAGCTCAGAGTGTCCTAAGCATTTGAATTCATATTTTCTATAACTGTGTTTTTATTATTTATTTTGTTATATCACTTGGAGGTTATATTGGTGATGTTCTGAGTAATGTTTAGAGACTTCAGCATGAACAAATGCTTCACCCATGTAGTCACTGAGCTATTTATAAAACATTTTTTGAGTCTCATGTTAATTTATTTGTTTTACATAATGAAAAATGATGTCAAATTCTCTTATTAAGAATACTTTAATGTGTTTTTCCCCCCTAATTGATGATTTATTGTTCATTCGTTCATATTTGAACATTTTCATATTGTTCGAGTATGAATTAAAAATCTTGTAAAATAAGTTATACATAGTATTTATGTAAATATAAATAGTAAAAAGAATATTCCAGATAAGCTTTTCAAGAAACCCCTACTGTTTCTAACCATCAGAAATAGCCAGTATCATGATTCCAGGCAGGTTCCTGCAGCCACAGACAGACATGTAGTCACAAATTACACATTCACACATGTGCACATAACCCCACACATCTAAACTTTAACACAATGTGACAGGGACCCTACAGTCTGTGTCTGAGCGCTGGGACTGTCTGCCCATCAAACACACACACAGCTCAAGGCAAATATTGCAGCAACTATGAGCTGTGTGACATTGTCCACTGGACACTAGCTGCAAGTGCAAGTGTGTTTGTAAGTGTATTTGCGCACACACTTGGGTGTCTATGTTAACTGTCTCCCTTTTTATTGTAAAATAATAAGCCCAACAGGATACTGTCGGTAAACATGCGGGCAGCAAGATCCCCTGCATCATTGCGCCGCCACTCATACATTTATTTATTTAGTCACTCAGTCAGAAAGTGAATCATAATTTTTACACATTAACAAATAATAAAACATAATCCGAGCTAACATTATTTATGATATGTCCATAATAATATAGATTTAGCATCTGCAAATACCCCAAAACAACATAACTATTCAAAGCTTGTGAAAATCATGAGACAATATCTTTATGTAAGATATTATTACAAATAGGGAATACACTGGATTATCGCTCAGCTGCCAATGTCAGTCATTATGGAAGCTCTGGTAGTGATTGCTAGGAACAACTCATTTTTTTCATGCTAAGCTGGTTTAAGAGGTGTTATTTTGTTAACCTGACTTACAATTCCTGGCACCATTTTTATGGCTCTGACACACACAAACAAGATGAAGTGCCTATGCCTAATCCTACATGCAAAGTTAATATTGACTAACAGAAACAGCAATCAGTGCAACACCATACCATTTTAATTGCTGACAAAATTAGAGATCTGGAGACAGATTCAGAGGTATGGGACCAGGATTAACTATTGCATGGCTTTAGAGGAGTATTATAAAAGATCTGCTTAAAGATCTCCTCATTTTCATCAACAATCTGACACTCCGAGGAACAAATAATTAGTGTGACCATAGCTGTGCCTGTGTGGCCTTATCCTAATAATGCTAACACATCACCGCCATGCAATTCCCGTGCGATTCCACTGTTATCCAAAAACTATTAAAAACACATTAGGATTACTGACTTCTGCTTTTGCTAATGATGAAAATGTAATCCTAGTTTCATTGCTACAGTGCCTACAGTGGTGGTGCTGCTGATTAAAGACAGGTCATATTTTTGAATGCAGACCTCTGGGGCGATAATAGTTGGTAAAACTTAACCTCTAGTTCACCCAAAGTGCACACAAAAGTGTCATTGAACATATCACTGAATCTGAGGTAATCAGGTTCACACTTCCCCTGCACCTCCAGCTCTTTACATCATACTCAGGTCCAAGGTTAATATTAACTACCATGTGATTTTTGAACACATTAGTCAGCATTAGAGCTTCCTGACTTTAACCCTCTAAGAAAATGCAAAACTTGGGAAACTTGGCTGTTATTTACCTTTTTAATCTTGTTGCTTCATTCACTTTCATTTATTAATTTGAAAAATAATTATGTATCCTCTATCTGTATAAAGTGTATTGTTGATATTAACTGATTAAAGTAAAATGATAGTGTAAGCCTCTTTTAACAAGTTATGTTGCTGTTTTATTCCAGGTATATTTAAGCTTATTTTAAAGTAAAAACAGCCACACTTTTCAAAATTACCATAGACAAGATGATATGATTACAGCTATATTCACAAGTGAAACGATCACTGTGGAAATGAGAAGCGAAACATCTCTTTTATTTGTCGTCACACAGTGTTCAGCCTCCATTTAGGTGCTCACTTTTTGAATGGTACATATGGTTCATTTTGATCATTTTATCCCATTAGACACTTGCTTAAAAACTGGTATGAATATTGGTGAAAAACTGTTTTTTAATGATATCAATATTTTGACCATAGGAAATCTAATCCGATCTAAATATTTGTGACAAATCTGAAGACATTTCTTAATGCATTCATTGACATACTGTTGTTTAAACGAGGTAGTAACTGTTAACAAATTATGCTTAAAAAGGGTTTAAGGGTTGCTAAAAATCTTTTATTAATCTAAATTACTAATTAAACAATAATGATCAAATGGCAACGCATAACCATTATCTTATTTAACAGATTCACTTTGTAAAACATATACCATATGAGCTGTTATTATAATGATGATGATAAGAGCTACTATGATTATATAAGCTATTTGTTTGAATAGCTACATGATTTGGTTTGAGTTGAATGGCAGGTGGGACTTACTTCTGCAGATGGGTCTGTGGTCACTCCAGGCTGCCAGTGTGTCAGTGACTCGTTGACAGGTGATACTTTTGGATCCCTGTAGTACGTAGCTGTCATCACAACTGAACTGGACGCTGGAGCCAACTCTATTTAAAGGGACACAAAATTAAAAACGCTTGTCAAAAAAAGTAAGAAGAGGTACTCTGAGTCCAGTTCTGACTGATACCCCAAAATCATTGTCAGTTAAAAGTGTAAAAACTTGAGAAAAACGCCCTTAAATCACCAGAAAAATGGACTCTTTCAGTTCAAATGATGTACGAATGCTATTCATGGTATAGAAGATGAGGTGGCTGTTAGATCCCTGACAAATAGGGCATCATCATTCTAGATCAGTGGTCGGGCTCTGTAACTCCTCTCTTCCTGTAAGATGCTTTTGTAACTGTATTGTAACATGTTTTTCCTCTGTCATCTGCTTTCTTTTGCTCTCTTTTGCTTCTCTGTTCTCAGCTTGTCATGTCTTCTCTCTATCCTCTCTTATCATTTGTTCTGATGATTCTTGTTTTTCGCATTTTCTCCAACACCCTGCTGTCTAACATGAGAGAGGGACATCGAGCCATCTAAGTGGAAATCTGCATGGTGTCTTGTCTGTAAAGCTTAATGTCTCCTCCCTGCTGACACACACCACAGTCTACCACCTGGCCAAACATTCACAACATGGAGTTTTGGATGTTCATTGGCTCAGCCCTGTTGTTAAACACTGTAGAGTCGTACAGCCAGGCCAAATCTTTCTGTTTACTGTCTTTGTTACATTGAGTTAGGCCATTCACTTCTGCCACAGCTTTCACCAGTTTCGTGATGCTTTGATGGATATGACTTTTATATTGACGCTCACTATTTACCTTGAAAAAAACTAAAATCTTCCTCTCATAGTTACATATTGTTTTTCTATTAAACAAAACATCCCAAACATGCTAAGTGACAGCGAACTTGTACGTCCCCAGAAATTTAAAATCCCATTCTACAGTATGTTGTCCTATTAGCCCTGTTTCACTTCACCAAACCACAATTCAGTTCCACCTCATGTAGCTCAGTGCTTAATGATGATTAGATAAAAACACCAAAGACATCCTTGCCAACAAGCATGCACACACTTGCACATAAATGCTTAGAGAGACACACGCAGGAGGTGGTAATGCTATTTCACTAACTCAAACAACTCCATTAATGGCAAGAGAGTTAGTGAAGTCATACTATCTACCAGCAAAGAAGACCAGCAGGAATCAGAGATTAAAAGATGATTATCATTTCAATTTTTGGGCCTAAAAGAGTTTCAGAAAATGGTGAAAATTGAGCACGTTACATTTCACCTGCCACTGATGGTAAGTGGATGAGTCCCAGGGAGAGATCATAATTTTATAATAGCTCACTCCTGATTAAACAGAATGATGTGTCCCTTTGTACTGATTAGTGTAGGTGACTGACACCATTGAGTGAATAATTTAAAAATCCCCGTATCCACTGAGTCCTTGTTTACTGGTCAAGACTTGAAAATTTCCTTGCCAGTCTGTCCTAGAAGTGGGGCACGCAGTGCAAGCAAGCTTGGAGCTTGTCGCAGGGATGCTGTGCAGTACAATCTAACGACATCTAAAAAGACTACATCAAATGCAGTCACACTGACAGGATGGATAGTGATTTTTTCTAGGATTTCTAGTTAAGTTGATCAACAACCCACAAGACCAAAGTGAAATTTTTGCAAATGTAAATCAGATTGGGATAAAAAATGTCCTAACGCAGCATATTTAGGTGGCTTGACCTAGACACTTGCATAGAAAGCCGCACCCCCATCACTGTCTCTGACGCATGGTCACAGCGAAATGTAAACTCTTATTAATATGTCAGGGTCATTCACTTCAGAGCAGATTATTTTCAAGGACCTCTGTGAATTCTGTGTTTGTTATCAGACCAGAGAAACGTTTAATAATTGTGCACAGAGACCTTTAAAAGAAGTTTGCCAAACTGAAATGAAACCCTTATGTCCTTTTTACTCAAAGTGGCTTTTGTCTAACTACTCCAACATAAATGCCTCATCGATTGAGTGTTTATGCAATGGTTTTCCTGCAATAGATTCTCACATGTTCCCCTGACCAATGACCTTCCCCCTCGTGTTACTCCATTTGTTCATATACTCAACAATAGGAAAAATCAAGGTGGTTTTACATTTTTCCTATTTCAAGAATCTTAATGGCAGTCTTCTCATGGCAGCACTGTAGGTTTGGGAAATGACTTCATCTTCTAAATTATTTTACTACATTTCATGCTTACATATGCCTTCAGACTGCAATAACTCTTACACTTATTTAGCTACACCTAAGCTAGCTAAAAGGTATTTCTTATCTATTTTAGATGCATTCTTTTTGCTATCTGTTTCCATATTCAACCCTTTACACTTCATTAAATATTAGTCTTGTTCAAAGCTGTTTTTTGCTAACATCATTCAACACATATCTGCCAAAAAGGTTTGATACTTTGGTAAATGAGTGATTCTGCCTTGTCATTTCACGTTATTGAGCATAAATTCACAGAATTCACAAAATTGTTCCAGTGGCAATAGAATATCTCAAACAAAAAACATTTTTAGAAACAAAATATTTATCTAGCCGTACATATCAGAGCTATTATTGTTCATTCAATACAAACATATCCTTTACTTCAAAGAAAAACTGAAGAATACTCCACATGTTTACTTCCCCTCCTTACCATTTGTTCTCTATTAGTACGAGGAACATCTTCAGATCTCTGTCTCTCTCCTGCAGCCAGCTCAACAGCCTAACATTTTCTGCATTTAGGGGCATCACTCTTCAGTGCTTTCAAGCTTTCTCCTGCCCACTGTTCTCTCAGTATACTCTCTTTGTTACATTTTGCAGTACTTTCCCGAATCTTCTCTGTGCTGTTACATTATTTACATAATCTCTGGATGCATTAAAGCAACACCTAAGAAGGATGAAAAATTAAAAGCCCAATAATTTTTTAGCAGTTTTGCAATTTCTATTTTTTATCCTACTTTACCCCTACTGTACTACTCCTTCATGCCTTTAATTACTCTGATTAGAATAGTCTAAAGCATAGCCTGTATTGTATGAAATAAACTTGAGAGAAAACTTGTGCAACTTTCTATATCTTGCACAAGACTGCTGTTACATAAAAATGTTTTTATAGGACAGAATGTAAGCTATGCCATATACAGTATTTTGCAATCATATAACTCCTTCATTAAAGCCATAAAGAAATAGTGTAGTGGTCACAAAATAAGACAAAAAATTGTCTATTAGGTCAAAAAGGAACTGCAAAGTGTGTCAACATGTGTCCTAACTCTTGGAAAAACTCCAGTATAAATAATACTACAGAAGTAGCTAAACCAGCCTTTAATTGAGCTGAAAACAGGGCTACATTTGAACAACAGAGTGAAATTAATGAGGTTTACATTATTTTCTTGAATAAAGGGGCAGCACATTATAAACTAGTGTGATACACATTTATCAAAGGATAGAGCTATATGAGATATATCTGTTACATTTCTTATATTCCTCAAATGAGAATATAAGGCCAATAGCAAGACATTGAAGAATATGCCTTATATTAACTGACTCATTAGGGTCATTGGGAAATAATAAGGCAGTCTTTCATTATGCTGTTAAATGTAGATGTGTTCATTAATTCACTTTTCTGCAAGGAGACTTGAGTTTGAATAACATAAGCTGCACTCATGAAATGAGAGAAGCTGAAAAGCCACAGCCATCGTGACATATATGTGGCATTGCTGATTGCTGAACTTACTGTATTCAAATATAAAGACTGTACTATAAGTCTAAATCTCTGTGTAACAGCTGAATTTTATGTATTGTGTACATCAGACAAAGGAAATAAAGGTTCATTCAAAAAGAGGAAGATTTCTATGCCCTTCCTCTCACCTACAAAGCTGTTCCAAACACTGAAGGTTACCAGCTAATGACTGAGGTGAGGGTAAAGACACAGCAGCATGTTCAAAGAGCCTTAAAAAAAAAGTTAAACTTCGCAAGCATTAGCATGAAATACTGGGAATTTCATGCTCCATCTTGCTTATGTATTTACAGATTTTACAAAAAGAATTGAAAACAAAATTGAAAGAACATTTCAAAAAATATATATATATATATATATATGTGTGTGTGTGTGTGTGTGTGGAAACGATTCTAATACGTCTATATTCTATCCCTTCAAACGCCTACGTCCATATGTTTTTGGATAATAGTGCAATTTTGTAGTTTTCCCCTACAAAGAAAAAAAAATGCGGTCATTGACAGCCTGAAGTCCAGAACCCATGAACAACAACATATTCTGTATTTGAGATGCAATGCAATTTAGATATTCTGTTAGTCCTTTACTCCAGCCACCTTCAGTTTGGTCTTCAGAAACTAAAAATCACCTGTTGGTTTGAGATTAGGTCGCTGACTTGGCAATGGAAGAATATCCAATTTCTTTGCCTCAAGAAACTCTTGGGTCACTCTTGCAGTATGCTTTGGGTCATCATTCATGTGCACTATGAACACTGTCCAATCAGTTTCACAGTATTTGTCTGAATCTGAGCAGAGAGTATAGTCCTATACACTTCAGAATTCGTCCTGCTACTTCTATCGACAGTCACGTCATCAATAAACACTAATGGCCAGATTCCACTGGCAGCCATAAAATGCCAAAAAACTGAACCATGTTTGATAGATAATGCTTTGGATGATTTCTTTCCTTCTCCACACTTTTATCTTGGTTTCTAAGTCTAATCTGATATTCAGGTTCTTGATTGTTTGGACCTTGATGTTAACCGAAGGTGATGTGATTAAAAAATATTGACTGTAGACTTTAACACCCACTTCCTTGAAAGCGCTTTGACAGGGCTAAATGTTGTGAGAATGTTTTTCATACAGCAGTTCAGCTGTAGAACAAGTGAACCTGAACTCTAATCAATACTGTAGAGAATTATGTACAGTATGGAGTGCATAATGTTGAAGTTCCAGTAGTGAGGGTGAGGTGTCTATGACGTGTTCAGCAGTCTGATGGCCTGATGGAAAAAGCTGTCTCTCAGTCTGCTGGTACGGGACCGGATGCTGCAGAACCTCCTTCCTGATGGAAGTAGTCTGAACAGTTTGTGGCTGGGGTGACTGGAGTCTAGGGCTGCCACGATTAGTCGACTAGTCACGATTACGTCGACTATCAAAATCGTCGACGACTAATTTAATAGTCGACGCGTCGTTTGAAGCTTTGTAAGATCCCAAAAGATGCAGGAATAAGTAGTAGGATTTAAGAGTGTAATAACGGACTGAAACAGAAGATGGCAGCACTGCATGTACAAGGATGCCAGCTGCCGTTAAACCCCGAAGAAGAAGAAACTGTCCCAGAATTCATAGCGCAGCTCAGCTCAGTTTCCAACAATGGCGGCAGCTAGTTAGTTTTAATGTTACTGTTATTATTCTTTCTGGGTCACAAAATAAACGTTTAACATATTTTCAGGCGAGAATGTAACTGTGTAAACTTCAAATATCTGCTCAGTTTATCAAGACACCACATATTTGCAAAAGCGCTCCGACGTTTTCGGAGACGTCTGTTACCCACTAGCTCGATAGCTAGCCGGGGGCAAGGCTCACTAGAGCCGGTGAGAACACCGGACTCCCGGCAAATCTTTCGCTACTCAGGTTAAACATGATATATAAGCCACTTAGATAACTTAAAAATGTTATTGTTTGGCTTTTTCAGTATTTTATTTGTTCATGAGTAAATCGGTTTGGCTGAAAGTTATAGTTTTACACAGCTGAATAAACGTCAAGCAGACACCTGATTATCAGAAGTGTGAGATGCTCCAGAATATACTCCGGTGTCCTGTTATATTTTAGATAGCAAGGAGCAGACGGCTGCGTTTATTAAACTCCACCAAAACAATCTGCAAATTTCATTTAAATTTAATAAACTATCATCTTGTCTTCATTTTTAGTTAGCACATACCTTAAACACTTAAAGTTGTAAGCTAATGATAGTTATATAAGAGCAGATGCATGCTGGTGCAATAAGCTGTACGTTTTACGTTCAATGGATGCATGATCTGATTAGTCGACTAATCGCAAAAATAATCGGTGACTAGTCGACTATCAAAATAATCGTTTGTGGCAGCCCTACTGGAGTCCTTGATGATCCTCCCCGCTTTCCTCAGGCACCGCTTCCTGTAGATGTCCTGGAGGGACGGAAGCTCACCTCCAATTATCCGTTCAGCACACCGCACTACTCTCTGGAGAGCTTTGCGGTTGTAAGCGGTGCTGTTGCCGTACCAGGTGGTGATGCATCCAGTGAGGATGCTCTCAATGGCACAGCGATAGAAGGTCCTGAGGATGCGGGGGCTCATGCCGAATCTTTTCAGTCTCCTGAGAAAGAAGAGGCGCTGCTGCGCCTTCTTCACTGTTTTGTTTATGTGTACTGACCACGTAAGATCCTCAGCCAGATGTACACCAAGGAAGCGGAAGCTGCTCACTCTCTCCACAGCGGCGCCGTTGATGGTGATGGGGGTGTGTACTCCTCTGCACCGCCGGAAGTCCACTATCAACTCCTTTGTCTTTGCGACGTTGAGGGTGAGATGGTTGTCTTGACACCAGTGGGTCAGGGCGCTGACCTCCTCCCTGTAGGCCGTCTCATCACCGTTGGTGATAAGGCCCACCACTGTAGTGTCGTCCGCAAACTTCACAATGATGTTGGAGTTTCTAGTGGCCGTGCAGTCGTATATACATCTACTTAAATCAAATTCAAGTCAAATGGTTAAAAAAAGAGCTACAAAATTCACCACATTGGGAAGGGTGAAGACAACTGGGTTGCCCGGCCCTGGCCACGAGGTGTCCCTTATGTATTTTTCAGGGAGTTGGCAACCCTATCTGTGACTAAACGGGCTAGCATTAGCGTTAGCATCTGTGCACCGCGCAGCCAGGCTCGGTCATCGTTTCTGCACACATCAGCTCCGTCTGACTCACCTGTCTAAGTCGCGCGACAAGAACACTCTTCACACCAAAGGTGTCCAAATTTCTTCGCTTGAGCTCCGATTTAAGATCAACAACTCTTAATTCCGATATCTTCTTGCACTCGGTTGAAACGGCACTCGACGCCATTTTACCTCAAGATTACGGAATGGTTGCGCGCGCAGACACGTTCCCCTGCGTCTTCTTCGTTGGTTTTCAGTAGTTATTGATTAAATGCTTCGCCGTCATCTATTGTTAAGGCGAATACTTCTTATTTTGGATGCTCCTTTATGAATAGCCACAGCGGATCATCCCTTTCACCCTATCACTAACATTCTCTTCTGTCACATCCATGAACCTCCCTCTGTGGTCTTTCTCCTTTCCGGCTCCTTATTCAGCATCCTTTGTCATATATACACACACACATATATACATATATATATATATATACATATATATATATATACACACACATACACACACACACACATATATATATATATATATATATATAGAGAGAGAGAGAGAGAGAGAGATTAGAAATATATATATATACACACACACACACACATATTTCTAATCTTAACCATTCTGGTCACTTGTAGTGAAAATCTTAATATCTTAATTTTTTTTTTTGTCAACGCTGCTGGCTCCAAACCATACATCATATTGGGTCTCAGTTCCATGTCGTAAATATTCCCTTTATTTCCTTCTGCTCTCCTTCTGTCACAAATCACCCCTGACAGTATTTTCCACATGCTCCACCCTGCCTTCACATAGATGTGTATTTGTTTCATCACTTTGACAAGTAGGAGGTTATAAAACCTTTCCATAACAAGTGACACAGTTTTTACTTGAAGGGTGTACATATACTGCCACAAAGTAATTACTAAGTAAGACAGCTCCTTGTAGTGTTCCTCAGCTGAAGATGAAACAGTATTCCACCAATTTACAAAACCTTTGACTGCCCTGTGGAAAAATTACTTACAGTATATTTTTATGTTACATTACATTATTAAAAGCAGCCCTCTTTAAACAGGAACAACCCCTGGTTTCTTTCTAGCGCTGTGGCCAGGCTTACAGGGAGTCACCACTCTCCTGAGCCTTGTATGGCCTTAGCTCTGAGTAGTAATAGCTAAATGATTTTCTCTACAAATACAATTTTAACTATTAGAAAAAAATTATTAATAACAGCCCAATCACTGAGAGGACCAACTTTAATAAGTGCTATTTATTCAGATTGCTTCTCTCTTTTTTGAGGTCTCTGAACTAATTACTTCTCATGCTTAAAATAATGCCACCATCTCACTCTGAACCTGTCACATCGGTCCCTTTGAGTTTTAAACAGCTGTGCTCTTTTTCTCTGCAGCATGTTGTGGGATATTTTTGTGTGAGATAAGCTCAACATCTAGATCACAAAAAGAGGGCTGTTAACATTACCACAGATTAATCCATCATCACGATTAACGCGATTAAAATTTGTAACGCACTTAACCCATCTGGAGCACAAAGTGACTCAGAATCCCTGAAATGTCTCTGTCAACACATTTCGGGCAGTTTGTCCAAAGTTTGTCCAATCTGCGTTCTGGATAAATGCGTAAAATTTTACTCGCACTAATCGTGATGATGCATTAACGTGTTAACGTTCTGCTGTTTTCCTGTCTTCCTCCTCCACTTCATAACCACCCACTGCACCCACTTCTAACTCATCAGCTTACACTAATTTCATTATTCAGCACATTCAACACTTCAATAACATCAACTTTATTTTCTTCTTCCTATACTCGGTCCCAAGGGAAAGTCTTTTGTCATACACATGCTCAATGCAGCAATAGAGACAGAGGAATAAGATATATATTATATACAATAGAATAGTGCATACAGTAATATGCAGTAGGATAGTACAAAATATAATATCAAATAACCCCAACGAAGTAACAATGTAACTATATCCTGAAAAATAAAATAACTTAACTATCAGTGCAGGTGACTCTAAAAGTGACATAGTATTATGCAACTAAATAAAAGAGAGTAGCAGCATATGATGGGGAGATGAAACAAACATTCAATAAAATACTGTTGGGTGATATTGCACGGTCTAAATGGGAACAG
Organism: Oreochromis aureus; assembly: GCF_013358895.1. Taxonomy (NCBI): domain Eukaryota; kingdom Metazoa; phylum Chordata; class Actinopteri; order Cichliformes; family Cichlidae; genus Oreochromis; species Oreochromis aureus. Next base: position 14,044,606 of record NC_052942.1, on the reverse strand, counting down.
AATAACGTTGGTAGTAATCCTCAGGAAAATCCCCTACAGAGCGAGGAAGAGTTGTACAGTCTTATTGCCACTGGCATGAAGGATTTCCTGTGGCGGTCAGTTCTGCATTTCGGGCGATTAGTCTTTTGCTGCGTGTGCTCGATGGTCCATCACGGAGGCATGCATGGGATGGCAGAGGTTGTCCATAACACAAAGAAGCTTCTTTAGCATTCTCCTCTCGGACACCTCCAGGTTCTCCAGTCTGACACCCAGGATAGAACCAGCCTTTTAGATCAGCTTGTTCAGCCTGTTGGCATCAGCTGTCTTCACCCCACTGCCCCAGCACACAGCTGCAAAGAACGCTTTCTACCACAGCGTGATAGAACATGGTCAGCATTTTCCTACCAACATTGAAGAACCTGAGCCACCTCATTAGGAAAAGCCAACTCTGCCCTTTTTGAAGACAGCAGTTGTCGTGGTCCTGAGTCTGTGGACCCAGTGGTGGACTTTTAGGTTTTGATTATTATCTTATGTTTTAGGTTCATTCTTGTTGGGAATTTCTTGTTCTCAGGTTTTGTTTCTGTTTTGTATTTCAAGCTCCTTTTGTTCTGTGTCCCTGTGCCTGCCCTGGTCCCACGTCTTTATGTTCCCTCCCTGTCGCCATGTCTTGTGTTAAGTTCATGTCTGTGCAAACCTGTTGTATTTCCTGTTTTATTCTTAAGGTCTCCGTCTCATGTGAGTGTTCTCAGCTTTACGTCTGTGTCTCGTCGGCCCTGACTTCTCCCTCCTGTCTCCCAACCCATGATTACTCCTGTGTGTGTATTTAAGCCCTGTGTGTTCTCCTGCCTGTTGCTGATTTGTCTGTGATGTCTTCCCAGAGTCTCCGCTGTGGTCCTACCTGTGTTCCTTTGCATGTCACTCTGTGAGTTTTGGTTTTAATTTCATGTATTTAGGTTTTCCCAGTTTAGTTATTTCTTAGTTCCTGTCCTCACCATCTCCACCTTGAATAAAGCTCCACATCAGCCCCTCTGATGGTGACAGGGGTAGGAGGAGAAGCATGCTTCCTGAAGTCCATGATCAGTTCCTTTGTCTTTGTGATGTTAAGCTCTAGATGGTTTAACTCACACCACTCAACAAAGCTGTCCACCACACTCCTGCACTCCTCCTGTCCATCCCTGATACAGCCCACAATGGCAGAGTCATCAGAGAATTTCTGCAGATGACATCACTGAGACTTGTACCTGAAGTCAGATGTGTAGAGGGTGAAGAGGAAGGGTAATAGGACAGTCACCTGCGGCGCCTCTGTTATCCGGCGGCAGCTCTTCAGCCGAACATGCTGTGGTCGACTTGTTAAATAGTCAGTGATCCAAGCAACCAGTGGGGCATCCACCTGCATTTTCCTGCTCAGCATAGAGAGAGTACCTGTAGTCTGACTCTCCACGTCTAAATGGGACTTGAATAGGTTACATTGTGCAACACCAAATAAAATGCTTGCAATGCTTTAGTGAGTGTTTTTCATGGTTGGAGGCGAAATGGGGTTTGTGACGATATTTGAGCGTTTAATGCTATAAACACACAGACTTCCCTCCCTCTGGCATATGGATGGCTCCCAGGGACGCTTTGCATGTAAATATTCATAGTGTGATGGGATGGGCGATTAATTATTAAGTAAAGCATAGAACTGTAGTAATTGAATTTTTTTTTTATTTTCTGCACCTGAGGATGAAAATTGAAGAAAGGCTGTTGAGAAATAGGGAGCAATAATTATCAAGCAGAACATTCTATTGGTTCAACTACACTCACCATGCATGAGGACCCCCTTATTTTGATGGCGATCTTTGAGGGAGACAAGAGCACAAATACAGTTTGTTAGCAAGACAATTAAGCAAAACCTTTGGTAGTCAAATAAGCCTTTGATCAACACCTGCAGAGAGTAAGGCAAGTTCAAATAACTTTAATTGTATTTATACTGCGCCAAATCACAACAACAGTTGCCTCAAGGTGCTTTAAACTGTAAGTTAAAGACTACAATAATACAGAGAAAACGGAAAACGCTCCAACAATTAGATGACCCCCTATGAGCAAGCGCTTTCACAACTTGACAAATCTTGTTAAATCTGTTCTACCAAATCTTGAGGAGTCTTCTTGAATTGATAATCACTAAGCTAAGACACAGCTAAGAAAACTGGCATATATATAGCAGTGGTGGACAAGTAGAGGAAGAAGTGACAGATATAGCTACAGTGGCTTGCAAAAGTATTCGGCCCCCTTGAACTTTTCCACATTTTGTCACATTACAGCCACAAACATGAATCAATTTTATTGGAATTCCACGTGAAAGAGCAATACAAAGTGGTGTACACGTGAGAAGTGGAACAAAAATCATACATGATTCCAAACATTTTTTACAAATAAATAAAGTGGGGTGTGCGTAATTATTCAGCCCCCTTTGGTCTGAGTGCAGTCAGTTGCCCATAGACATTGCCTGATGAGTGCTAATGACTAAATAGAGTGCACCTGTGTGTAATCTAATGTCAGTACAAATACAGCTGCTCTGTGACGGCCTCAGAGGCTGTCTAAGAGAATATTGGGAGCAACAACACCATGAAGTCCAAAGAACACACCAGACAGGTCAGGGATAAAGTTATTGAGAAATTTAAAGCAGGCTTAGGCTACAAAAGATTTCCCAAGCCTTGAACATCCCACGGAGCACTGTTCAAGCCATCATTCAGAAATGGAAGGAGTATGGCACAACTGTAAACCTACCAAGACAAGGCCGTCCACCTAAACTCACAGGCCGAACAAGGAGAGCGCTGATCAGAAATGCAGCCAAGAAGGCCCATGGTGACTCTGGACAAGCTGCAAAGATCTACAGCTAAGGTGGGGGAATCTGTCCACACTGCACATCACTCTGAACACACCATCCCCACTGTCAAATATGGTGGTGGCAGCATCATGCTCTGGGGGTGCTTCTCTTCAGCAGGGACAGGGAAGCTGGTCAGAGTTGATGGGAAGATGGATGGAGCCAAATACAGGGCAATCTTGGAAGAAAACCTCTTGGGGTCTGCAAAAGACTTGAGACTGGGGCGGAGGTTCACCTTCCAGCAGGACAACGACCCTGAACATAAAGCCAGGGCAACAATGGAATGGTTTAAAACAAAACATGTCCATGTGTTAGAATGGCCCAGTCAAAGTCCAGATCTAAATCCAATCGAGAATCTGTGGCAACATCTGAAAACTGCTGTTCACAAACGCTGTCCATCTAATCTGACTCAGCTGGAGCTGTTTTGCAAAGAAGAATGGGCAAGGATTTCAGTCTCTAGATGTGCAAAGCTTGTAGAGACATACCTTAAAAGACTGTCAGCTGTAATTGCAGCAAAAGGTAGTTCTACAAAGTATTGACTCAGGGGCTGAATAATTACGCACACCCCACTTTATTTATTTGTAAAAAATGTTTGGAATCATGTATGATTTTCGTTCCACTTCTCAAGTCTACACCACTTTGTATTGGTCTTTCACGTGGAATTCCAATAAAATTGATTCATGTTTGTGGCTTTAATGTGACAAAATGTGGAAAAGTTCAAGGGGGCCGAATACTTTTGCAAGCCACTGTATACCAAGTGATCGCAACATCACTCGAGAAGCTCAAGAAGGGTGAGGATTCAAGATTCTTAATCTTGAATCTTAAAAAGAATACTTAAGTAGTCAAGAGCTTCGTGAAGTTAGCTCACTAGTTTCCACCTAAACATGATATACCACGGTCTGAGAGATTTCTGAAAAAAATTAAAACGCATGGGCTCTACTTATCACTTCCAACATAAATGAAGACAGAAAACTGCATCAAAACAGCAATGCAATACAAAATACCATTATGCTGAAAATCTGGGTGCTACTACTGCATAGGTACTTACTTTGGCTGGGGGTTTCCAGCTTTGTTTCTAAACAAACAAACAAAACAGCAGATTAAGAAATAAATGGAAGGTTTATATATATTTATATATATATATATATATATATATATATATATATATATATATATATATATATATATATATATATATATAAAAAAAAAAAAACCCTGGAGAAATACTTACAGGCACACGCCCATTTATGAGCTCCTCCTGAAAAAACACATTAAAAAAAACCCACATAAGTACTTCCAACAAACATTGCTGCCCAGGACAATGAAACTGATGGTGTAATAACTTCTTTTCTCATCCCACACACCCGGACATGGGCCTTGACCGCCCGCCGGTCACCTTCACCAAGGCGGGGCTGTAGCGCCCAGAGCTGGCGGTACCTCTGGTGTCTGCAGACATGAGAAAAACAGTGAGCAAACATGTAACTATCACATCAATGTGAATCTGATGGGTGTGATTTCTCCAGACTGACGGAACTGCAAACAGAATGTTACAGAACTGTTATACAGCATGAGGGTAATCAATTCAAATTACTGTCCTTTATTTGGCATAATTACTGTCTAACTGACAGAAGTTACAGGAAGTACTGCAAGTTAAATTAAGCTGACAAAAACCTTTTAGTGCTGAATAGATACAAGCTCCACATTCAAGAACAATCTGAGCACACTGTCATTAGTTATCATCAGTGGGTAACTCTAGTTATGTATGAAATAGAGCTGGGTCTCATCACTGATTCACTGAGGTCGGAGAGTGATGAAACCTATCAAGAGCCTCTAGAATCATATTTCCACATTATTTCCAGCGTGAGTCTCAAACAGAAGTTGTAGTCCTTTTAATTTTTGATCGTCTGCATTTAACTTACCTGATTGTACTCTCCAGCCAGTAGAGCCGGGGAGCAGCTCGCCTTTTTTCTGAAATGAAAATTCACATGAGAGATTATCTAAAGTTTAAATCTTTATATTGGTGTTGTGGTTTATTATTGACTTTTTATTCTTAGCAACTTTGAAGAGAGTAGCAAAGTCTGTGTTAATACATGTTTTATTCCTGCATTGGAAATGGAAATTTTATATCAAGAAATCTAACACTTTGAAAAATGTTTTCATACAAATGGACTGACAACTCAGGTGTAAATTATTATTCAAAGCTGCATGTTTCATGGCTAAAGGCCCAGAAACATGCAGCTCATTTCTGAGCCTTTGACCAAAGAGCAAAAAGGTTTTTTTTTTTAAAATGCGAGTTCAGTTATAGTAAAGCTTAAAAAATCTTCATTTGACTAATTTTACACAGTAAAATTATCTTTGTCAACACAAAAGTAAAGATTATTACTTATTTTTTAGAACAATAAACCTTAAAGCAGATGATGAGAGTCCATAAAAGTCCATAAAAAGTCCATAAAAAAGGCCAGAAAGGACTACAGGGACAAAATGGAGTCCAGCTACCACAGCTTTGACACCAGGCGACTGTGGAATGGACTGCGCTGCATCACTGACTACAAGAAGGTCAACACAGTCAGTGTTCAGCCCACTGCATCTCTCGCAGACGAGCCATCGCCCTGGCAACACACACCACCCTCACTCACCTGGAGAAAGGGAATACATATGCAAGAATGCTCTTCATCGACTACAGCTCGGCATTTAACACCATCATCCCCTCAAAACTTGCCACGAAGCTCGTCGACCTTGGGCTGGGAACACCGATCTGCAGATGGATTCTAAACTTCCTCACAAACAGGCCCCAAGTGGTGAGAGTTGGTAAGCACACTTCCTCATCGCTCATCCTTAACACAGGTACGCCCCAGGGTTGTGTGCTTAGCCCCCTCCTATATTCCCTGTTCACACACGACTGTGTTGCTAAACATGAGTCCAACATCATCATCAAGTTTGCTGATGACACAACCATCATAGGCCTCATCACAGGTAATGATGAGACGGCCTATAGAGAGGAGGTGATGGCACTGTACGAGTGGTGCCTGGAAAATAACCTGACTCTCAACATCAGCAAAACTAGAGAAATGATAGTGGACTACCGGAAACGACCAGTCAGGGAACACCAGCCCATCCACATCAACGGTGTCAAGGTCGAAAGGGTCAGCAGCTTCAAGTTCCTTGGAGTCAACATCACTGAGGACTTCTCCTGGACCCTTCACACAGACACTGCTATCAGGAAAGCTCGCCAGCGGCTTTACTTCCTGAGGAGGCTGAGGAAGTTTGGCATGAACGCCAGCATCATCTCAAATTTCTACAGGTGTGCAATTGAGAGCTTGCTGACGAGCTGCATCACAGTTTGGTACGGAAGCTGCTCTGCCAGCAGCCGTAAATCACTACAGAGGGTGGTGAAGGCAGCAGAGCACATCACTGGCACGAGGCTTCCTGCCATTCAGAACATTTATCACCAGCGATGCCTCCGTAAAGCACACAGCATCATCAAGGACCACAGCCACCCAGCACATCAGCTGTTCTCCTTGTTACCATCTGGCAGACGTTACAGGAGTCTGTCTGCTCGGACTACAAGACTTAAAAACAGTTTTTACCACCAAGCCATACGACACCTCAACCACAACACTTAAACACACACAACACAGGACTCAGAAGCTACCCTGCAGCTTCACAAGTACTCTGATTAATCTGCAAGGTCCTCAAGGTGCTTTAAACTGTAAGTTAAAGACTACAATAATACAGAGAAAACGGAAAACGCTCCAACAATTAGATGACCCCCTATGAGCAAGCGCTTTCACAACTTGACAAATCTTGTTAAATCTGTTCTACCAAATCTTGAGGAGTCTTCTTGAATTGATAATCACTAAGCTAAGACACAGCTAAGAAAACTGGCATATATATAGCAGTGGTGAACAAGTAGAGGAAGAAGTGACAGATATACAGTTAAGCCCATAATTATTCATACCCCTGCCGAATTTTGACTTAAAGTTACTTTTGTTCAATATGCAAGTTCTTTTTTGAGCAGAAATGACACAGGTGTCTCCCCAAAGATAATAAGACGATGTACAAGAGGCATCATTGTGGAAAAAAATATTTCTCAGGTTTTATTTATATTTTAGCAAAAAGTATCAAGTCCAGAATTATTCATACCCTTCTCAATAATCAATAGAAAAAAGCCTTTATTGGCTATTACAGCAATCAAACGCTTCCTATAATTGCAGACCAGCTTTTTGCATGTCTCCACAGGCATTTTTGCCCATTCATCTTTAGCAATGAGCTCCAAATCTTTCAGGTTGGAGGGTCTTCTTGCCATCACCCTGATCTTTAGCTCCTCCACAGATTCTCAATTGATTCAAGTCAGGACTAAGGCTAGGCCACTGCAAAACGTTACTGGTGTTGTCTGCTAACCATTTCTTCACCACGTTTGCTGTATGTTTTGGGTCATTGTCGTGCTAAAATGTCCACTGGTTCCCAAGGCCAAGTTTTTCTGCAGACTGCCTGATGTTGTTGTTGACAATCTTCATGTATTGCTCTTTTTCATGGTGCTGTTTACTGTGATTAGGTTCCATGGTCCATTGGCTAAAAAACACCCCAAAGCATTAGGTTCCCACCACCATGTTTGACAGTGGGGATGGTGTTCTTTGGGTTGAAGGCTTCTCCATTTTATGTTAAATGATCACAATGATGCCAACATCATTGTGACCAAATAATTCAATTTTTGTTTCATCTGACCATAACACTGAAGACCAGAAACCTTCTTCTTTGTCCAGATGAGCATTTGCAAAGGCCAAATGAGCTTTTGCATGCCTTAGAAGTGCCTGGAGAAGTGGCGCTTCTTTGGTCTGCATCCGTGGAACCCAACAGTGTCCGTTGGACTGTCTGGCTTGAGACATTGCCACCAGCAGAGCCCAGATTCACCAGAATGGCCTTGGTGGTGATCCTTGATTCTTTTTCACCTCTCTCACTATCCTCCTGGCCAGCACAGGTGTCACTTTTGGCTTCCGACAACGTCCTCTGAGATTTTCCACAGTGCGGAACATCTTGTATTTTTTAATAATACTTTGCACTGTGGCCACTGGAACTTGAAAACATTTGGATATGGCCTTGTAGCCCATTCCTCACTTGTGAGCAGCCACAATGCACAGCTGCAGGTCCTCACTGAGTTCCTTTGTCTTAGCCATGACTGTCCACAGACCACCTGCAGAGAGCTGCTGTTTTTTTCACCTGTTGAGTTGATCAAAACAGCTATTTCCAATTAATCAGGGTAATTGGGATGCTTTAGAACAGCTTTGACTATTTGGAATGGTATGGAACTTTGGATTTTCCCAGAGACTGTGACAGTTTGTAAAGGGTATGAATAATTCTGGACATGATACTTTTTGCTCAAATGTAAATAAAAGCTGAGAAATATTTTTTTTCCACAATGATGCGTCTTGTACATCATCTTATTATCTTTTGTGAGACGCCTGTGTCATTTCCAGTCAAAAAATAACTTGCTAGTTGAATAAAAGTAACTTTAAGTCAAAATTTGCCAGGGGTATGAATAATTTTGGGCTTAACTGTAGCTACAGTGGCTTGCAAAAGTATTCGGCCCCCTTGAACTTTTCCACATTTTGTCACATTACAGCCACAAACATGAATCAATTTTATTGGAATTCCACGTGAAAGAGCAATACAAAGTGGTGTACACGTGAGAAGTGGAACAAAAATCATACATGATTCCAAACATTTTTTACAAATAAATAAAGTGGGGTGTGCGTAATTATTCAGCCCCCTTTGGTCTGAGTGCAGTCAGTTGCCCATAGACATTGCCTGATGAGTGCTAATGACTAAATAGAGTGCACCTGTGTGTAATCTAATGTCAGTACAAATACAGCTGCTCTGTGACGGCCTCAGAGGCTGTCTAAGAGAATATTGGGAGCAACAACACCATGAAGTCCAAAGAACACACCAGACAGGTCAGGGATAAAGTTATTGAGAAATTTAAAGCAGGCTTAGGCTACAAAAAGATTTCCCAAGCCTTGAACATCCCACGGAGCACTGTTCAAGCCATCATTCAGAAATGGAAGGAGTATGGCACAACTGTAAACCTACCAAGACAAGGCCGTCCACCTAAACTCACAGGCCGAACAAGGAGAGCGCTGATCAGAAATGCAGCCAAGAGGCCCATGGTGACTCTGGACAAGCTGCAAAGATCTACAGCTAAGGTGGGGGAATCTGTCCACACTGCACATCACTCTGAACACACCATCCCCACTGTCAAATATGGTGGTGGCAGCATCATGCTCTGGGGTGCTTCTCTTCAGCAGGGACAGGAAGCTGGTCAGAGTTGATGGGAAGATGGATGGAGCCAAATACAGGGCAATCTTGGAAGAAAACCTCTTGGGGTCTGCAAAAGACTTGAGACTGGGGCGGACGTTCACCTTCCAGCAGGCCAACGACCCTGAACATAAAGCCAGGGCAACAATGGAATGGTTTAAAACAAAACATGTCCATGTGTTAGAATGGCCCAGTCAAAGTCCAGATCTAAATCCAATCGAGAATCTGTGGCAACATCTGAAAACTGCTGTTCACAAACGCTGTCCATCTAATCTGACTCAGCTGGAGCTGTTTTGCAAAGAAGAATGGGCAAGGATTTCAGTCTCTAGATGTGCAAAGCTTGTAGAGACATACCTTAAAAGACTGTCAGCTGTAATTGCAGCAAAAGGTAGTTCTACAAAGTATTGACTCAGGGGGCTGAATAATTACGCACACCCCACTTTATTTATTTGTAAAAAATGTTTGGAATCATGTATGATTTTCGTTCCACTTCTCAAGTCTACACCACTTTGTATTGGTCTTTCACGTGGAATTCCAATAAAATTGATTCATGTTTGTGGCTGTAATGTGACAAAATGTGGAAAAGTTCAAGGGGGCCGAATACTTTTGCAAGCCACTGTATACCAAGTGATCGCAACATCACTCGAGAAGCTCAAGAAGGGTGAGGATTCAAGATTCTTAATCTTGAATCTTAAAAAGAATACTTAAGTAGTCAAGAGCTTCGTGAAGTTAGCTCACTAGTTTCCACCTAAACATGATATACCACGGTCTGAGAGATTTCTGAAAAAAATTAAAACGTACGGCTCTACTTATCACTTCCAACATAAATGAAGACAGAAAACTGCATCAAAACAGCAATGCAATGCAAAATACCATTATGCTGAAAATCTGGGTGCTACTACTGCATAGGTACTTACACTGTGGGGGTCTGTGGGGGTCTCCACGTTGGTCTCTAAACAAACAAACAAAACAGCAGATTAAGAAATAAATGGAAGGTTTATATATATATATATATATATGTATATATATAATTGAAAAAAAACCCCTGGAGAAATACTTACTGGGACCCGGCCATTTGCGAGCTCCTCCTGAAAAAAACACATTAAAAAAAACCCACATAAGTACTTCCAACAAACATTGCTGCCCAGGACAATGAAACTGATGGTGTAATAACTTCTTTTCTCATCCCACACATACCCGGACGTAGGTCACAGCCTCCCTCCCGTCCGCTTCGCCCGGCGGGGGCTGTAACCTCCAGAACCGGAGGTACCTTTGGTGTCTGCAGACATGAGAAAAAACAGTGAGCAAACATGTAACTATCACATCAATGTGAATCTGATGGGTGTGATTTTTCCAGACTGACGGAACTGCAAACAGAATGTTACAGAACTGTTATACAGCATGAGGGTAATCAATTCAAATTACTGTCCTTTATTTGGCATAATTACTGTCTAACTGACAGAAGTTACAGGAAGTACTGCAAGTTAAATTAAGCTGACAAAAACCTTTTAGTGCTGAATAGATACAAGCTCCACATTCAAGAACAATCTGAGCACACTGTCATTAGTTATCATCAGTGGGTAACTCTAGTTATGTATGAAATAGAGCTGGGTCTCATCACTGATTCACTGAGGTCGGAGAGTGATGAAACCTATCAAGAGCCTCTAGAATCATATTTCCACATTATTTCCAGCGTGAGTCTCAAACAGAAGTTGTAGTCCTTTTAATTTTTGATCGTCTGCATTTAACTTACCTGATTGTACTCTCCAGCCAGTAGAGCCGGGGAGCAGCTCGCCTTTTTTCTGAAATGAAAATTCACATGAGAGATTATCTAAAGTTTAAATCTTTATATTGGTGTTGTGGTTTATTATTGACTTTTTATTCTTAGCAACTTTGAAGAGAGTAGCAAAGTCTGTGTTAATACATGTTTTATTCCTGCATTGGAAATGGAAATTTTATATCAAGAAATCTAACACTTTGAAAAAATGTTTTCATACAAATGGATTGACAACTCAGGTGTAAATTATTATTCAAAGCTGCATGTTTCATGGCTAAAGGCCCAGAAACATGCAGCTCATTTCTGAGCCTTTGACCAAAGAGCAAAAAAGGTTTTTTTTTAAAATGCGAGTTCAGTTATAGTAAAGCTTAAAAAAATCTTCATTTGACTAATTTTACACAGTAAAATTATCTTTGTCAACACAAAAGTAAAGATTATTACTTATTTTTTAGAACAATAAACCTTAAAGCAGATGATGAGAGTCCATAAAGTCCATAAAAGTCCATAAAAAGGCCAGAAAGGACTACAGGGACAAAATGGAGTCCAGCTACCACAGCTTTGACACCAGGCGACTGTGGAATGGACTGCGCTGCATCACTGACTACAAGAAGGTCAACACAGTCAGTGTTCAGCCCACTGCATCTCTCGCAGACGAGCCATCGCCCTGGCAACACACACCACCCTCACTCACCTGGAGAAAGGGAATACATATGCAAGAATGCTCTTCATCGACTACAGCTCGGCATTTAACACCATCATCCCCTCAAAACTTGCCACGAAGCTCGTCGACCTTGGGCTGGGAACACCGATCTGCAGATGGATTCTAAACTTCCTCACAAACAGGCCCCAAGTGGTGAGAGTTGGTAAGCACACTTCCTCATCGCTCATCCTTAACACAGGTACGCCCCAGGGTTGTGTGCTTAGCCCCCTCCTATATTCCCTGTTCACACACGACTGTGTTGCTAAACATGAGTCCAACATCATCATCAAGTTTGCTGATGACACAACCATCATAGGCCTCATCACAGGTAATGATGAGACGGCCTATAGAGAGGAGGTGATGGCACTGTACGAGTGGTGCCTGGAAAATAACCTGACTCTCAACATCAGCAAAACTAGAGAAATGATAGTGGACTACCGGAAACGCGACCAGTCAGGGAACACCAGCCCATCCACATCAACGGTGTCAAGGTCGAAAAGGGTCAGCAGCTTCAAGTTCCTTGGAGTCAACATCACTGAGGACTTCTCCTGGACCCTTCACACAGACACTGCTATCAGGAAAGCTCGCCAGCGGCTTTACTTCCTGAGGAGGCTGAGGAAGTTTGGCATGAACGCCAGCATCATCTCAAATTTCTACAGGTGTGCAATTGAGAGCTTGCTGACGAGCTGCATCACAGTTTGGTACGGAAGCTGCTCTGCCAGCAGCCGTAAATCACTACAGAGGGTGGTGAAGGCAGCAGAGCACATCACTGGCACGAGGCTTCCTGCCATTCAGAACATTTATCACCAGCGATGCCTCCGTAAAGCACACAGCATCATCAAGGACCACAGCCACCCAGCACATCAGCTGTTCTCCTTGTTACCATCTGGCAGACGTTACAGGAGTCTGTCTGCTCGGACTACAAGACTTAAAAACAGTTTTTACCACCAAGCCATACGACACCTCAACCACAACACTTAAACACACACAACACAGGACTCAGAAGCTACCCTGCAGCTTCACAAGTACTCTGATTAATCTGCAAGGTCCTCAAGGTGCTTTAAACTGTAAGTTAAAGACTACAATAATACAGAGAAAACGGAAAACGCTCCAACAATTAGATGACCCCCTATGAGCAAGCGCTTTCACAACTTGACAAATCTTGTTAAATCTGTTCTACCAAATCTTGAGGAGTCTTCTTGAATTGATAATCACTAAGCTAAGACACAGCTAAGAAAACTGGCATATATATAGCAGTGGTGGACAAGTAGAGGAAGAAGTGACAGATATAGCTACAGTGGCTTGCAAAAGTATTCGGCCCCCTTGAACTTTTCCACATTTTGTCACATTACAGCCACAAACATGAATCAATTTTATTGGAATTCCACGTGAAAGAGCAATACAAAGTGGTGTACACGTGAGAAGTGGAACAAAAATCATACATGATTCCAAACATTTTTTACAAATAAATAAAGTGGGGTGTGCGTAATTATTCAGCCCCCTTTGGTCTGAGTGCAGTCAGTTGCCCATAGACATTGCCTGATGAGTGCTAATGACTAAATAGAGTGCACCTGTGTGTAATCTAATGTCAGTACAAATACAGCTGCTCTGTGACGGCCTCAGAGGCTGTCTAAGAGAATATTGGGAGCAACAACACCATGAAGTCCAAAGAACACACCAGACAGGTCAGGGATAAAGTTATTGAGAAATTTAAAGCAGGCTTAGGCTACAAAAAGATTTCCCAAGCCTTGAACATCCCACGGAGCACTGTTCAAGCCATCATTCAGAAATGGAAGGAGTATGGCACAACTGTAAACCTACCAAGACAAGGCCGTCCACCTAAACTCACAGGCCGAACAAGGAGAGCGCTGATCAGAAATGCAGCCAAGAGGCCCATGGTGACTCTGGACAAGCTGCAAAGATCTACAGCTAAGGTGGGGGAATCTGTCCACACTGCACATCACTCTGAACACACCATCCCCACTGTCAAATATGGTGGTGGCAGCATCATGCTCTGGGGTGCTTCTCTTCAGCAGGGACAGGGAAGCTGGTCAGAGTTGATGGGAAGATGGATGGAGCCAAATACAGGGCAATCTTGGAAGAAAACCTCTTGGGGTCTGCAAAAGACTTGAGACTGGGGCGGACGTTCACCTTCCAGCAGGCCAACGACCCTGAACATAAAGCCAGGGCAACAATGGAATGGTTTAAAACAAAACATGTCCATGTGTTAGAATGGCCCAGTCAAAGTCCAGATCTAAATCCAATCGAGAATCTGTGGCAACATCTGAAAACTGCTGTTCACAAACGCTGTCCATCTAATCTGACTCAGCTGGAGCTGTTTTGCAAAGAAGAATGGGCAAGGATTTCAGTCTCTAGATGTGCAAAGCTTGTAGAGACATACCTTAAAAGACTGTCAGCTGTAATTGCAGCAAAAGGTAGTTCTACAAAGTATTGACTCAGGGGCTGAATAATTACGCACACCCACTTTATTTATTTGTAAAAATGTTTGGAATCATGTATGATTTTCGTTCCACTTCTCAAGTCTACACCACTTTGTATTGGTCTTTCACGTGGAATTCCAATAAAATTGATTCATGTTTGTGGCTTTAATGTGACAAAATGTGGAAAAGTTCAAGGGGGCCGAATACTTTTGCAAGCCACTGTATACCAAGTGATCGCAACATCACTCGAGAAGCTCAAGAAGGGTGAGGATTCAAGATTCTTAATCTTGAATCTTAAAAAGAATACTTAAGTAGTCAAGAGCTTCGTGAAGTTAGCTCACTAGTTTCCACCTAAACATGATATACCACGGTCTGAGAGATTTCTGAAAAAAAATTAAAACGCACGGCTCTACTTATCACTTCCAACATAAATGAAGACAGAAAACTGCATCAAAACAGCAATGCAATACAAAATACCATTATGCTGAAAATCTGGGTGCTACTACTGCATAGGTACTTACTTTGGCTGGGGGTTTCCAGCTTTGTTTCTAAACAAACAAACAAAACAGCAGATTAAGAAATAAATGGAAGGTTTATATATATATATATATATATATATATATATATATATATATATATATATATAATTGAAAAAAAAAAAACTGGAGAAATACTTACAGGCACACGCCCATTTGCGAGCTCCTCCTGAAAAAACACATTAAAAAAACCCACATAAGTACTTCCAACAAACATTGCTGCCCAGGACAATGAAACTGATGGTGTAATAACTTCTTTTCTCATCCCACACATACCCGGACATGGGCCTTGACCGCCGGCGGGGCTGTAGCGCCCAGAGCTGGCGGTACCTCTGGGTGTCTGCAGACATGAGAAAAACAGTGAGCAAACATGTAACTATCACATCAATGTGAATCTGATGGGTGTGATTTCTCCAGACTGACGGAACTGCAAACAGAATGTTACAGAACTGTTATACAGCATGAGGGTAATCAATTCAAATTACTGTCCTTTATTTGGCATAATTACTGTCTAACTGACAGAAGTTACAGGAAGTACTGCAAGTTAAATTAAGCTGACAAAAACCTTTTAGTGCTGAATAGATACTTACAAGCTCCACATTCAAGAACAATCTGAGCACACTGTCATTAGTTATCATCAGTGGGTAACTCTAGTTATGTATGAAATAGAGCTGGGTCTCATCACTGATTCACTGAGGTCGGAGAGTGATGAAACCTATCAAGAGCCTCTAGAATCATATTTCCACATTATTTCCAGCGTGAGTCTCAAACAGAAGTTGTAGTCCTTTTAATTTTTGATCGTCTGCATTTAACTTACTTCATTGGAGTCTCCAGGCGAAAGAGCCGGGGCGCAGCTCGCCTTTTTTCTGAAATGAAAATTCACATGAGAGATTATCTAAAGTTTAAATCTTTATATTGGTGTTGTGGTTTATTATTGACTTTTTATTCTTAGCAACTTTGAAGAGAGTAGCAAAGTCTGTGTTAATACATGTTTTATTCCTGCATTGGAAATGGAAATTTTATATCAAGAAATCTAACACTTTGAAAAAATGTTTTCATACAACATGGACTGACAACTCAGGTGTAAATTATTATTCAAAGCTGCATGTTTCATGGCTAAAGGCCCAGAAACATGCAGCTCATTTCTGAGCCTTTGACCAAAGAGCAAAAAGGTTTTTTTTTTAAATGCGAGTTCAGTTATAGTAAAGCTTAAAAAATCTTCATTTGACTAATTTTACACAGTAAAATTATCTTTGTCAACACAAAAGTAAAGATTATTACTTATTTTTAGAACAATAAACCTTAAAGCAGATGATGAGAGTCCATAAAAGTCCATAAAAGTCCATAAAAAGGCCAGAAAGGACTACAGGGACAAAATGGAGTCCAGCTACCACAGCTTTGACACCAGGCGACTGTGGAATGGACTGCGCTGCATCACTGACTACAAGAAGGTCAACACAGTCAGTGTTCAGCCCACTGCATCTCTCGCAGACGAGCCATCGCCCTGGCAACACACACCACCCTCACTCACCTGGAGAAAGGGAATACATATGCAAGAATGCTCTTCATCGACTACAGCTCGGCATTTAACACCATCATCCCCTCAAAACTTGCCACGAAGCTCGTCGACCTTGGGCTGGGAACACCGATCTGCAGATGGATTCTAAACTTCCTCACAAACAGGCCCCAAGTGGTGAGAGTTGGTAAGCACACTTCCTCATCGCTCATCCTTAACACAGGTACGCCCCAGGGTTGTGTGCTTAGCCCCCTCCTATATTCCCTGTTCACACACGACTGTGTTGCTAAACATGAGTCCAACATCATCATCAAGTTTGCTGATGACACAACCATCATAGGCCTCATCACAGGTAATGATGAGACGGCCTATAGAGAGGAGGTGGTGGCACTGTACAGTGGTGCCTGGAAAATAACCTGACTCTCAACATCAGCAAAACTAGAGAAATGATAGTGGACTACCGGAAACGACCAGTCAGGGAACACCAGCCCATCCACATCAACGGTGTCAAGGTCGAAAGGGTCAGCAGCTTCAAGTTCCTTGGAGTCACCATCACTGAGGACTTCTCCTGGACCCTTCACACAGACACTGCTATCAGGAAAGCTCGCCAGCGGCTTTACTTCCTGAGGAGGCTGAGGAAGTTTGGCATGAACGCCAGCATCATCTCAAATTTCTACAGGTGTGCAATTGAGAGCTTGCTGACGAGCTGCATCACAGTTTGGTACGGAAGCTGCTCTGCCAGCAGCCGTAAATCACTACAGAGGGTGGTGAAGGCAGCAGAGCACATCACTGGCACGAGGCTTCCTGCCATTCAGAACATTTATCACCAGCGATGCCTCCGTAAAGCACACAGCATCATCAAGGACCACAGCCACCCAGCACATCAGCTGTTCTCCTTGTTACCATCTGGCAGACGTTACAGGAGTCTGTCTGCTCGGACTACAAGACTTAAAAACAGTTTTTACCACCAAGCCATACGACACCTCAACCACAACACTTAAACACACACAACACAGGACTCAGAAGCTACCCTGCAGCTTCACAAGTACTCTGATTAATCTGCAAGGTCCTCAAGGTGCTTTAAACTGTAAGTTAAAGACTACAATAATACAGAGAAAACGGAAAACGCCTCAACAATTAGATGACCCCCTATGAGCAAGCGCTTTCACAACTTGACAAATCTTGTTAAATCTGTTCTACCAAATCTTGAGGAGTCTTCTTGAATTGATAATCACTAAGCTAAGACACAGCTAAGAAAACTGGCATATATATAGCAGTGGTGGACAAGTAGAGGAAGAAGTGACAGATAT